>NW_023270454.1:57666280-57936552 GCF_011800145.1 Mirounga leonina
TTTTTTTTTTTTTTTTTTTTTTTTTTTTTTTTTTTGACAGAGAGAGATACAGCGAAAGAGGGAACACAAGCAGCGGGAGTGGGAGAGGGAGAAGCAGGCTTCCTGCCGAGCAGGGAGCCCGATGTGGGGCTCGATCCCAGGACGCTGGGACCATGACCTGAGCCGAAGGCAGACGCTTAACGACTGAGCCACCCAGGCGCCCCGATCCCAATAATTCTGACATTGGAATGTTTCATGGATTTTGAGTTGTTTTTCCCTGGCCTCTGCTTTATCCTTCTTTTTTATCAATTGGTCTTCTAGATCACTAATTCGTTCTTCTGCCTCGCTTACATTAGCTATTAGATTATCTAGGTTAGCTTGGATCTCATTGATAGCATTTTTAAGTTCTGCCAGTTCAGCTTTCATTTCTGCCCTTAGAGACTCTATGTTGCCATTAATCAATTTCTCTATTCTACCTATTGTCTTCACAATTGCTACCCTGAATTCCATTTCCGACATCTTGGTTATATCTGTATCCATTTGTAAATCTGTGGCAGAAATCACAGTCTCTGAGTCTTTCCTATTTTGGGTTTCCTCCTCCTAGTCATTCTGTTGAGGGATGGTTGAGGGAATGTGCAGAGTCCAAATTATTGACCACAACCCAAGCAAGATGCACCTGTTTTATAGGGACCTTAAGATTGCCAACCTCTTGTTCTCCCAGCCTGTCTTCAGGGGGAGGGGCCTGCTGCGCTGTTATTCAGGCAACCCTGTTTGGGCAGAGTTGCCCTGCCCCCTGTGGGGGGTGGATGGGCTCAATGAAAACCGGTTTTGGGTTTTTTTTTTTCTCTGGCGGCTTCCCCTGGTGACTTTCCATGTCTCTTCCAAGAGTCAGAACAGAAGAGATCATTTCCAACCCTCTGCCTCAGAGCAGAGAGATTGCAGTCTGTTCTTCAGTGAGCTCTCCAGGCCACACTATCTCCATTTCTGTCTGTGCGGCTATAAACTGCAGCATCCTGGGTTGTGCGCCCCTCAGCAGCACTCCCAGTCCTCGCCTCCAGGTCGGGGCAGGTCTCTGCCCTTTGCGCTTCTAAAACTGCCAGCCACCCCCAGTTTCCATGTGACCCCGCTGCTCCAGGTTTCAGTCCAGAGGGCTGCCCTAAAGTCCTTTCCCTGTCACTACCAGTCTGTGAGTCTGTGCCCTGTCCCCAGAGTGGGGGCTTTTGTGCTCCTGTGTTATTTCACCTTCCCAGCACCAGCACTTATGGCAGCCCCCTCCCCCTTCCGTTTATCTTCCAGTATCTGCCTGCAGAATCATGGCTCCCCACTTCATACCTCAAAACCAATTGCCTGCGATATTCTGTTTGTAGAGATCCAGATCTATCTTCTTACATCTCAGGCTGGTTTTGTGGGTGTTCAGAGTGGTCAGATAGATATCCAGCTCAATTCTAGGGACCGGTTGGAATAGGGTCCCCTACTCCTCTGTCATCTTTTCCTGTTGAAGACTCTGAATAGTCAAAGCAATCCTGAGAAGGAACAAGGCTGGAGGTATATCACAATACCAGATTTCAAGATATACTACAAATCTGTGGTAAGCAAAAAAGTATGGCACTGGCACAAAAAAAGACACATAGACCAATGGAAGGGAATAGAGACCCCCAAAATAAATCCACAGTTACATGGTCAATTAACGTATGACAAAGAAGGCAAGAATATACAATGGAGAAAAGACACTTATTCTCTTCAATAAATGGTACTGGGAAAAATCGACAGCTACATGCAAAAGGATAAAATTGGATCACTTTCTTACACCATACTTAAAAATAAGCTCAAAATCGATTAAAGACTTACATGTGAGACACAAAACCATAAAACTTCTAGAAGGAAACAAAGGCAGTAATTTCTTTGACATTGCCCTTAGTAACATTTTTCTAGCTATGTGTCCTGAGGCAAGGGAAACAAAAGAAAAATAAACTATTGGGACTACATCAAAATAAAAAGCTTTGGTATAGCAAAGAAACCACTAACAAAACAAAAAGACAACCTACTGAATGGGAGAAGATATTTGCGAATGATATATCTGATAAGGGTTTAATATCCTATATATGTGAAGCACTTATACAACTCAACACCAAAAAAACAACCTAATTAAAAAATGGGCAGAGGACCTAAATAGACATTTTTTAAAGAAGACATACAGATGACAAACAGAAACATGTAAAGATGCTCAACATCACTAATCTCAGGAAAATGCATATCAAAGTCACAATCAGGTATATCACCTTACATCAGAATGACTAAAATCAATATGATAAGAAATAAGAAGTGTTGGCATGTAAGAGAAAGAGGAACCTTCATGAACTATTGCTAGGAATGTAAATTGGCATAGCCACTGTGGAAAACAGTATGGCGATTCCTCAAAAAATTAAAAATTGAAATACCATATGATCCAATAATTGCACTACTGGGTATTTACCCAAAGAAAGCAAAAACACTAATTTGAAAAGATTCATGCACCCCATGTTTATTGCAGCATTATTTATAATAGCCAAGATATGGAAGCAACCTAAGTGTCCATCAATAGATGAATGGATAAGGAAAATGTGGTACACACACACACACACACAGACACACACACACAGAGGAATATTACGCAGCCATAAAAAATGAGATTATGCCATTTGAGACCACATGGATGCACCTACAGGGTATTATGCTAAGTGAAATAAGTCAGACTGAGAAAGACACATACACACATACAATATAATTCTACTCATAAGTAGAATCTAAAAAAATGAATAAACAAATTAAGCAAAATCAGACCTATAAATACAGAGAACAAACTGATGGTTGCCAGAGGGGAGGGAAGGGGGGATAGACAAAATGGGTGAAGGGGAGAGGGAGATACAGAATTCCAGTTGTGGAATGCATAAGTCAGAGGAATAAAAGGCACAGCATAAGAAATATAGTCAATGAGACTGTAATAGTGATGTAATGGGACACATAGTAACAACACTTGTGGTGAACATAGGAAAATGTATAAACTTGTCAAATCACTAAGTTGTATGCCTGAAACTAATGTAACATTGTGTGTCAACTATACTCAAATTAAAAAAAAAAAAAAACTTCACACACAAAAACATACTATAGCAGAAACAAGCATGGGAGTGGTACATATGAATCTTAGGATTGTGGTAAACTCTGGAAGGCAGGGAAGATAATGGAAGCAGGTGAGGCATGCAAAAGTTTTCAACTCATAATGATTTTTTTCTTTATTTAAAAAAACAAAATATCTAAAGAAAAAATATAATTTCTCAAACTTTGTATTCATAAAATTGTGAATTATTCTTTTGTATATCGGGGAGGGACAATCTTTCTAAATAAGGAGGCATCCCTTACCATTTATAACAAAATAAACAAACCTCATACAAGAAACTTTCAAAAAACAAAATAACAATGTTTTCATTGGCTTGGACTCAGCAATGAACAATTGTGGATGAGTAGTCTCTTCCTTCCAATTCAAGTATTTATGTTCTTGAATACCACAGGGAAACCTAGCTCCCAGGTCCCTGTTTCTACATGTGTTCAGACACCTGAACAATGGTGAATAAAACCAGAAGGACATTGAAAACGTAGAACAGAATGGTAACTTACTTAAAAACATTCACAGAGCTGGGAAGGAAGGAAACAATAAAATGACGATGATGACAACAACAACAACAACAACAACATAGCTGAGGTTGGGGTTCAGTGATATTATTCAAAGGTAAAAGTGAACATACACACAGACATCTGTTTTTTTGGCTCAAGATAAAAACATAAAGTGATATCTAATAACCATGATCACTAATGATTCTTATTGTCAGTCATTCAGTTTGGTTTTTGTGGGGTTTTTTGTTTTGTTTAGTTTTGTTTAAAGCATTTTTTAAAGGATTTTATTTATTTATTAGAGAGAGAGAGACAGCGGCAGAGAGCATAAGTGGGGGGGAGAGGGAGAAGCAGGCTCCCGGCCGAGCAGGGAACCCAATGCGGGACTTGATCCCAGGACCCTGTGATCATAACCTGAGCCTAAGGCAGACGCTTAACCAACTGAGCTACCCAGGCACCCATCATTTTGGTTTTTGAATCCTTGTTTCCTCCGTTCAATAATTTGATATTCAATGGCAATACATTGTAACTAGTGAATGTGATGCTAACTGAAGTTCTAAAGTACAAAAGGAAAAAAGAAAATTCAGAACCTATTATCATCAATACGTATTTACTGAGGACCTACAATGCAAGGCACAGGATGTAGAGATCTTGCACGTGATATAAGGTACACATTCTAGGCACATTCTTAAAAATGGCTTGGTTCATCCTTTTCCATCGACCATGACATTTATATTTATGTCTTTATTGTTAGAAAGATCATTTGGCCTAGATTCATGATTGTTGTACTATATACTATGGCATATATTTATTCCAGAAGTGTTTAGGATGAATTAGCTTTCCACTTAGCTTGTATAATTAAGTGGAACTAACAGATGACATAGATAATCTGTTTTCTCCTAAAAGACCTTGCAAGAGCCAAACTTGCTAAGGTTCATTTTACGCTCTTCAGATTTTGCTTATTTAGAGATTAATTTTGAGGTTTTAAGTCTGAGTATTTTCTGTAAAATGGCTGATATAAGTAGCTCTACATCCAAATGGGGATCTATGTGTATTGTTTCCCATTTTTCACATAAAAAGAAGATATTCATATAAGAATGGTTATCTACATTTTTCCTAATTTCTGAGTTTCTGTTCTTATTAAAAAGATTTCTTCCACATCTGATAAACATTAAATTTTATCAAGTCTAGGATTTCCTTTTTTAACATTTGTGACACCAATGAATACATTAAAGACACTAAGAATATATATATACTAGCCTTTGTGGTATAATTCATGTTTTCTTTTTCTTTCTTAGATTTTCTTATTTCTTATCTTATTATGAGAAATTGGATTCCCACTGGTCTGTGAGAATCCATGTTAGTTAAAATAATTACTGTTAGATAACTAGTTTATTTACTTTTTTGGTGTTGAAGGTTATATTTATCATTGAATCTTTATTATGAAGAAATGAGTCTAAATTTACTCTTCAGCTATTTGATTTGTTTTGCGTTTCAGTCCTTTTTCTTCATAATCAGCTGATAGAATCTCACTCTCTTCTGGCTTCCATCTTCCTATATTTTGGATTAGAATTCTGATGCCAGCCCAGGGCTCTCTTTCTCTCTCTCTCTCTCTCTCCCCCACCCCATTTCTTTTTCTCTTGATGGTAATTTTTCTATATGCCTGAAAACTTGTCAGATTTCTCTTTTTCTTAAGTTCAGGACTTTTCTCCCTCTGTTTCACCATCAGTGCAGTATGGAACACAGTGCAACTTGGAGTGTGCAGAACTGAGTTCCTCAGATCAAATACCTCTCTTTCCACTATTTGATTATTTCTTCTCCACCATGTATTCATTCTGCTGCTTCTGGAATTCCTATTCCATTAGCTCTCTTGGATCCCTATTCCACATCTCTTGCATTTCTTTTTTTTTTTTTTTTCCTCATATTTAAATCTATTTATATTGCGTCCTGTGCTTTGTGGTACTTATTTCATTGGATTTTCCACTTCACTAATTTAGATGCCAGTGGCAATTGCTCTTTCAATTCATCTGTTGATTTGTTTAGGAAATCATGTGTTCTCATTATTATTTCTTTAATCTATAGATTCTTTACTTCCTACATTTGAATCAACTTATTTTTTTTTCCATTATTTTCCATTTCCACTTGTCTCTCCTTGCTGCTTTATTTTTGTGTTTCTATTTTTTTTTCGAACTGTGTCAGTGATTAAGTTATGGTATTGCTTCTGATAAACTACCCTTCTCTTCTCAGCTTTGTGATTCAGGGACTGTGACTCAACCGCGCAGTGGGAAGAGGGGGAAGGAGAACAAGAGAGGGAGGGAGAAGGAGAGAGAGGCTGCAGGGCAGTTGGAATAGAAGGGACTGGTGATTTTCTGTTTACTTCCGGTGGGCTTCCTGCCGTTTCCTTACCCTGTGTCGCCCTAGCAATGCTCCTTCAACCTGAGAGCAGCTGTGCTCACCGACAGCAGCAGCTGGATCTTGTTTGTAGCCTCCCAACTCTGACAAGACCATTTTTTTTTCCCCTTTGTTAACTCCCAGAGTATGAGCGCTGGTTCCTGGAAGACTCTAATGACACAAGCCCCACAGGTAGGTGAAATAACTCTGTCATGTGCTGGAAGTGTCCAGGCAGGAAGCCTGCCAGTGTTGCCATCGGGTTACTTAGAAGGATCTCTGCTCCCCAGGCTCCTAACACTGTCTCAGCATAAGGGGCAGGAAAGCTTGGATCTCCCCAGGATGTGCTTCTTTCTGGTATCTGTCCAGGATCCTTCTCAAGTCAGTCTACAAGGTCTAAATCATCCATAAAGGCAAAAGCACCATATTACTTATTAGTTATCATCTGGAGAACTTTTGCCAATTCAGAGCCTCATATTTCTCAATCGCCCATAGGCCCTAACAGCAATTTGACTTTGGGGATGCAGAGAAATTGGGAGTACAGGGCAAGGGACTTGCATTCAGGTGGCCATGTTTCCTAATCCTCCCTCAAAGACTTTTCTGTGTTTGTTTGTTACAAGAATCTATCTGTGGTATAATGTGGTATTTAAAAAAAATAATATTTTTATTATCAACAGTTTATATGTCATATTTGTAGTTGGGAACTTAACTTTCAATAAAGTACAAAAACAATTAAAATAAGCAATCTGGACTGCAGATGATTTTCCCTTTTTTTAAGATTTATTTATTTATTTTAGAGAGAGAGAGAGCATGAGAGAGCGTGGGGGGAAGGATAGAGGAAGAGAAGCTTCAGGCAGACTCCCCACTGAGCGCAGAGCCTGATGCGGGTCTTGGCATCCAGGGGGTCTTGGAACATATCCCCTGTGGATAAGGGAGGACTACTGTACCTGGGAAACTGGAGGAAGGGCAATGGACAAGATAAAAGCCTTTGAGGCCAAAATAAGCTACTTTCCTAAATGTCATTTTTGCCTTTGCTACTTATATATCATTGTATATAGATTACTTTGCAATCTTGGTCATTTTTAGGGTATATATCTTCTTAACACAATATAATTGAATTTTCTTTTAAGGACAGAGACCAAATCCAACAAACATTTATGTCCTAAATATAACAGATTGGGGAATTAAATACCTGCTGGTTTTTATGTATCAAAAAATCCCTAAACTTCTATAACTTAATCTTCATAATAGTTCTTTGTAGTAACTACTAATATTCTCATTTTCTGAATTTGGGAACGGATGCTTACAAAGGTAAGTAGAGATTAACCAAAGTTATTCTGCTAATGAATGGTAAATCCAGATCTCACAATCCAAAGCTGTACTTTTCATCACTACCAAATTGCCCACCTTTCATATTCTTTTCTCATTTCTAATAACATTTTTAAATATTATGAAATTTGATTGAGATTTAAGACTATCAATTGGAATATTAATGGATATTATAAGGAGCATGGGTATATCCTTATCAATATAACAGTGATCTTTTTCAGTATAGGCAGAATTTTATATTTTGTAATAACAATATTCACTAATATTTATCTGGTGTGTGTTATGTTTCAGTTATTGTTCAAAGTAATTCTGTTAATTGTAACAATCAAATAAAAAGGAATAATTACTATTACCTCAATTTTTATAAATGAGCAAATTCA
Organism: Mirounga leonina; assembly: GCF_011800145.1. Classification (NCBI taxonomy): domain Eukaryota; kingdom Metazoa; phylum Chordata; class Mammalia; order Carnivora; family Phocidae; genus Mirounga; species Mirounga leonina. The sequence continues at coordinate 57,674,002 of NW_023270454.1, forward strand.
GGCTGAGAAAAAAAAAGCCCAAGGTCCAAGAACTTGTTAGTAGAGGTATGAGAATTAACTCTGAGAAGTCTGGCTTCTGGGTACATGTCTTTTTTTTTTTTTTTTTAAGATTTTATTTATTTATTTGAGAGAGAGAGAGAGCAAGTGGGGCAAGGGGCAGAGGGAGAAGCAGACTCCACGTGGGGCAGAGAACCCAACGCAGGACTCGATCCCAGAATCCCTGGGATCATGACCTGAGGGGAAGGCAGATGCTTAACTGACAGGTACCCGACGGGTACACGTTTTTCACTGTTAAGCTATACACAAATAATATCTTATATTATTTCTCTAAAATCTTAGGTATCTTAATCATTTGCGTCCCATGTTTCTTATATTTATGGGAGAGCAAGTTTTCATATAAAAATTTGATACAGACATACTTCATTTTATTGTGCAGATGTTGTGCTTTTTTAAAATAAATTGGAGGATTTTGACAACCTAGTGTTGAGCACTGGTGAAGATGCTGGAAAATTGTTGAAATGACAAAAAAAGATTTAGACTATTACATACACTTATCTGATAAAGTAGCCACGGGCTTTGCGAACACTGACCCAATTCTGAAAGAAGTTCTACTGTGGGTAAATGTTATCAAACAGTATCATATGCTATAGAGAAACAGTTCCTGAAGAGAAGTCAATCGATGCAGGAAACCTCACTGTTGTTCTATTTTAAGAAACTGTCACGGCCACTCCAACCCTCAGCCACCACCACCCTGATCAGTGAGCAGCCATCAACATTGAGGCAAGACCCTCCACCAGCAAAGAGATTATGACTCACTGAAAGCTCAGATGATGGTTAGCGGGTTTGGGCAATAAAGCATTTTTTAATTAAAGTGTGCGCACTGGTTTTTAAACACAATGCTTTTGCATTTAACAGACTACAGTATAGTGTAAATGTAACTTTTACATGGCCTAGGAAACCAAAAATTTCATTTGACTCCCTTTATTGCAATATTCACTGTACTATGGTAGTCTGGAACCAAACCCGTGATATCTTCAAGGCATACATGTAGTTACTAATTAGTTTGCCAACTGATTCTTTTAAAGTCAATAGATTTTGTATCTCATCTTCTTTCCAAAGCCTGTAACTTGTCAGATGAAAGGAAACACTCTCAACATCAATACTAAATATAATTTTTATTTATAACATTTCAATTAAACAAGTATGTTATAACCTTAAAATGATTTGATAATGGTGTTTTTTTTAAAGATTAAGTTAACTTAAAAAAATCATTTTGGGGGCACCTGAGTGGCTCAGTTGGTTAAGCCTCCAACTTTTGGTTTCAGCTCGGGTCATGATCTCAGGGTTGTGAGATTAAGCCCCACGCTGGGTGCAGAGTCTGCTTGAGATTCTCTCTGTCCCTCTGCTCCCCGCCCCCCTCACTCTCTTTCTCTCTCTAAAATAGAAATAGTTTTGATATTTCTTGTATGTTATTTTGTACATAGCTTTTGAATAATGCTTAAAAAGTCTTTTTTTCTTACCTAAAATGGTCATTTGTTATTCTCTTAATGTGGTTGTAATACCATTTCAGCCCACTGTGGTCCAATTATATGAATAATTTTTCACAATCTCTTAAAAATTACTCCCACAGGGACCCCTGGGTGGCTCAGTCGGTTAAGCGTCTGCCTTCGGCTCAGGTCATGATCCCAAGACCCTGGGATCGAGCCCCACATCAGAGCAGGGAGCCTGTTTCTCCTTCTCCTTCTGCCTGCCACAGCCCCTGCTTGTTCGCTCTCTCTCTCTGTCAAATAAATAAAATCTTCAAAAAAAAATTACACCCACATACCATAAAAGAGGGACAACCTGAAGGATTGCTGGTAGATTAGTTCTAATATTTCATCAAAATTGGGTTATGGAGGTGAAGTCCGGGAACAAAATCTTTAAGTAAGTGTTGTGGAAATTGCAGGACAGTCATATCATCTTTGTATTTAAAGGGCAACAAACCGAACCATACCATATTAGGATGAATTTTCTTTCTCTCTTATTTAGGTTATCATTTCCTTCAAAAAAATCAATTGGACAATATAATTAAGGCGAATTGTGGCATTACAATGAAGGTCATTGTACATTCAATTAAAGTTTGGCAGGAGTATTTAAGAAAAAATTCTACCAAGGCAGAGTGACTTTGCTGCTTAAAATGGAATAAGAAGTAGGTAAAATTTCATGTGAAGTTGTCTTGATGAATGTCAAAAATCAATAGGTTGAACATATTCTGTCTTGAAACATGAATAAAGTAGAGAGAGTCTATTTTCTCCTTCGATGATTATGACTGCTCAGTGAGGCATATAATCTACTCATTAGAAGCAGTTTCATTAACTTCTATTTCTTTTCTTAATTACCTAGAGAAATATTCAAATGTCATTACAATCAATCTGTCAACCTTTATTAAGTATATACTCTCTTAGGTGTTGTGAGAAATTCAGTAAAACCTGACATGACCCTTTCCTTCCAGAAACTTCTAGGATAATAATCTAATAATTACCATAATTACCGTTTGTTTTGAGGTTATTATATGCCAGATATTAGATGTAATATCTAATTTGATTTTACAATATTCCTATGAAATAGTTATTTGTTCTGCTTTGTGCATAAAAAGCTGAGACTAAAAATTTCCTTATCCAAATTTGCACATCTAGAAATTGTCAGAGCTGAAACACAAATGCACAGTGGTTGGATTCCAAAAGAGGTGCACTGGTGTACAAGGTTAGGTCTTTAACCTTGACTAAGAATTCCTATCAGGGAACTAAAAGTGAGATCTATGTGCCTTCTGATGAAATACCCCATAGTGCAGTGCTTCTTGAAATTTAACATGTTTAATCTAGGATCTTATTCAAATGAAGATTTTTATTCAGTAGGTATTAGTGAAGGCTGAGGTTCTGCCTTTCTAACATGTTCTCTAGTGATCCCATTGCTTTTAGTCAGGAGATAATATGGAGTAATAAGACTTTAGGGGACCTTGAACAAAGAAGAGCAAGATGCAGAATAAAAATGATAAACTTAAAATTTCATGATGTTATAAATCAGTTAATTTATACAAACTTAAGAAATAATAGCTATAATTTCTAACGGTCATATATTTATTAGGAAATTAAGAAACAACAAAAAAAGTATCTATAAATTAGTCAAGTTTGCCTGAATTTCTGCTTCTAGTCAAGATGGGGTAGCAGAGGGGCACCTGGGTGGCTCAGTTGGTTAAGTGACCGCCTTCGGCTCAGGTCATGATCCTGGAGTCCCAGGATCGAGTCCTGCATCGGGGTCCCTGCTCAGCAGGAAGTCTGCTTCTCCCTCTGACCCTCCCCCCTCTCATGCTCTCTCTATCTCATTCTCTCTCTCAAATAAATAAATAAAATCTTTAAAATAAAATAAAATAAAACTTCGGGGCGCCTGGGTGGCTCAGATGGTTAAGCGTCTGCCTTCGGCTCAGGTCATGATCCCAGGGTCCTGGGATCGAGTCCCACATCGGGCTCCTGACTCAGCGGGGAGTCTGCTTCTTCCTCTCCCTCTGCCTCTCCCACTGCTCATGCTCTCTCTCTTTCTCTCTCTCTGTATCTCTGTGTCTCAAATGAATAAATAAAATCTTAAAAAAAAAAAAAAGATGGGGTAGCAGGGACCTGATTTACCATCTGCCTGAAATAACTAAAAAGCCACACAAAATATATGAAACAATAGTATTTAAGCCCTTAGACGTCAGAAAAAGGGCAATGATTTCTGAGAGCTGGAAAACAAAAGGCAGGAACCCTCTGATTGTCCTAGCTTACTACCTGGAGAAAGTTTCCAGACCACGGCCCAGGAAGGAAAAACCCAGGCAGAGCTTGTTGGTCTCCTGGTTTGAAAATGAACAGGCAGGGATCCCTTTTACCTAGAGTTCACAGGGCAGAATACCGGACAGGACAGAGTTCATGAAGACAGAATCTCAGAGATCAGAAACGGTAACCGTGGCTCACCTAGGGCTGGTCCAACACCCAGGGCCAGAGCAGATGACTTTAAAATTCAGAAATATCACTTCCAGTACAAGGGTCTTGCCTCAGTACTGGGAGAATTTAACCTTAGAATAAATGTAGCCCTGGTCCTGCCTAACAAAGCTTAGAAGCAAGACTCAAAGGGATCAGACTTTTAAAATAACTGGGTCCCAGCATAATGCTCAAGAAATACAAAAATATTTATAGAAATTCAAAAATATCCTACACCTAACGAGGTGAAATTCACAATCTCTGGCATCCAATAAAACCTACTCAGCATGCAAAGGATCAGAGAAACACTATCTATAATGAGCAGAAAAATCCATCAAGCTATTCAGAAATCACACAAATGATAGAATATGCAAGGAAATTAAAAGCTATTATTATTATATTCTATATGGGCTAGAAATAAATTGAACATATTAAAAAGATAAATAGAAACTATAAAAAAGATCAGAACTTGCTTCAAACACAAAAAGCAGGCAATGACATTTAAAGAAACACAAGCAATCAAGAAACTCTATCATATTCTTTCTTATTCCTGCTACTTTCTTGTATTGGCCAACACTATGGTGAAAATGATGGCAGAGAAGAAAAGGGAAAGACAGGGCAATGCATGGATCCATTTCCTTTTAATCCTTCTTACTCATCAGCAACCTGAAGGTCAAGAATGTTGGTAGAACATGAATGTATCAAGACGGGATAAAAATAGTTTTGCAAGTTTTGTGCAGCATTTCCACTCTTTTGATAAGAACAAGACATATGTGCATGCACGAGCTACTAAATATGAATGGTGTAATTTTGGTAATTTTGTATATCAGTTAAATGCTTGTATATTTGCATTTAGAATTGGCTTTGCACAACATAAAGATAAATGGCAAAATTCATACTAATAATTTAAAAGTTTCTTTTTTCTTATTTATTTATTTATTTGAGAGAGAGAGAGAGAGAGGGAGAGAGAGACTGTGTGCATGAGAGAGCACAAGCAGGGCCTGGGGCAGAGGGAGAAGCAGACTCCCCACTGAGTGGGGAGCCCAACATGGGGCTCAATCCCAGGATGCTGGGATCATGACCTGAGACAAAGGCAGAGGCTTAACTGCTAAGCCACCCAGGCGCCCCAAAGTTTTATTTTTTCTTTATTTAGAAGGCCATTAAATAGCAAATGAAGAACACCATGACTAGCTAAGAGAAAGACTGCAAAAGAAAAAAAAAAAAAAGCTTTGTATTTTAGTACCTTTAAGAGAAAATTTTCTCTGCTTTTCAAACAAGGGATCTCACATTTTAATTTTGCACTGGGTCTTGCAAATTATGTATCTGGCCCTGAAGTGAAACAATGGTTGCTTAACGGACCCTAAAGAATAGTGGGAGGGAGGGATTTCAAAAGTATAGGAGAAAACCTTTGGAAATGGTTGAGTGCATTTATTATTTTAATTGTGGTGGTAATTTCATAAGGGTGTACATATAACAAAACTTATAAAAGTTTACACTTCAGGGGCACCTGGGTGGCTCAGTTGGTTAAGCTCCTGACTCTTGGTTTCAGCACAGGTCATGATCTCAGGGTTGTGAGATTGAGTTTGCGCTGAACTCCGAGCTTAGCTCAGTGGAGAGTCTGCTTGAAGATTCTGTCCTTCTGCTCCTCCCACCATTCACGCTCTTTCTTTCTCTCTGAGATAAATAAATCTTTAAAAAAAAGTTTATACTTAAACATTAATGGCTTATTAAAAGTCAGTTTTACCTCAATAAAATGCTAAAAAATATTGTTATCATATATTTTAGTTTTTGAGAAAATTAAAAAAAGTTAAAAGCTAAAATGTCAAAGAACTTATGCATATTAATTGCATTTATTTTTGAAGCTAAAAGAAACTATATGATATATGATTGCTGGCTATATATCCAAGACTTCTGAATAAAATGCATATAAATATGTCATATCTTACTTTTCATAAAATGCATTTTAGATCATTTGATTAATGACGTTTCCAACTTATCTAAAAATTACAAAATGGCATTGAATGCATCACATACAACCAACTAAAATACCCAAAAAGCTTCAAACTCCTTGGAAATATTTACACCAAAAAGCCGCAAACTCCTTGAAAATATTTACAATAATTAAGCCCTTTGCTGAATTTGTCAAATTTGAAGTAATGATTCAATAAACATTTAAAAATATAATACTACAGGCTAAAGTTTTCCATAAAGCTGTTGAATTAAAGGAGACATAGATGTTTGAAGTTCCCTTTCTTATCTCTATACAACATTATAACCACCATCTCTTAAACTTCCTCTCTGGAAGAGGAAGATCGCCTGCTTCTAATTCATGGTTCCCAAACTTTTTACCCATAGTGATTCTTTTATTACTTTGTTTTCCCACATGTACTCCATAAGTTGAAAGATCTGGTCTATCTAATAAGATGCCTTTATTTGATTAAACTTAGTTCCCTCATTTTTCTTTTTCAAAAACTTTTTTTCTTACTTCTATCCTTAGGACAGCCATCCTGAGTTGATGTAATTTCAGCAAAAAAATAAATAAATATAAAAAGATTACTACTTCTATTAGATTTTCAAGACTGTTGGCAAATACCTTTAGGAAGTACTGAAGATGATTTAGCCAGAATCCTTGTCTTCTACAGATTGTATAGATTCTTTTTTTTTTTTAAGATTTATTTATTTATTTTGAGAGAGAGACTGAGACTGCAAGTGGGGGAGGGGCAGAGGGTGAGGGAAAGAGAATCTGGAGCAGATTCCCCATGGAGTGTGGAGCCCAACACATGGGGCTCGATCTCACAACCCTGAGATCATGACCTGAGCTGAAACCAAGAGTCGGTTGCTCAACCAACTGAGCCACCCAGGTACCCCCAGATCATATAGATTCTCTAGGAGAAGCAGTCTTTCAGCTTCTGCTGTCTTTATAACAATGGACATTACAAGAAATGTTGAGAAAATATAGGGTTGAACAAGGGGAAAAAGATTCTTGGAGATATTTTTTCTTCAGGGAAGAATACTTGACTGGTGACTAATGGAAACCAAAAGATTTCTTGGTACCAATGACCATACAAATTCTCTAATTTCTTCTGAAACACAGGATTTGATTCAGGGAAAGGACAGAACAAATGGATGACAGTCCATGTCCCATTCAGGTTATTCCCTAAAAAACTTGCTGTCCTTTAGGTTGTGAGAATGGAGCTGTTTAAGAGCTGGGTTAGTATCTAGAAAAACAGGATAATTTTGTTTTGCTTATATTGTGTAAGAAATTTATAGAAAAGAAGAAAGCTAGAAATCCTTTCAGATACTACAAAAGCAACTTTATTTGGATTTTTATCAGTTGTTAATTGGTTGTTGAAGAAAAACTATCACCTGTGAGATATTTTAAACTTACATGTATAGGCTCAAACTGCTTTTTCTGTCATCTACCAATCAATCAATCTACCTACTTACCTTTCTACCTACTATCTACTTACTTATTTACCTATTTTAATTAAGTTGGTATTTTATTTTTCAGTCCTCTTAAAATTCTGCTTTGTATTTGAAATTTCTGGCTAGATGGTACAACATTTTTCTCAATGAATGATGAATTATACAAGGCCTTTTACGCATCCAAATTATGGGCCCTGCTTTTTCTCTCCTCCTAAGGAACATGCTTTGTGCATGCACATTTGTTTTCCCCCTGAAGCTAGTAAGCCTAAGGATAGATGTTATTTGGTACTACTTCAAAACTGGAAAAAATACTGATCCAAATATTCAATGTAATTTATTGTGATCCCAATTCAACTTTCAGAAGTTTTCTGTAAGATGTGTGTGTGTGTGTGTGTGTGTGTGTTTTCTCCTGTAATTCATAAAAGAGCTATGTGCTCCTAAACAAAAAGTTGCCCCGTTCAGCTTTCTTATGGCTATCCAACTGATACCTTTCACACCACTGTTCCAATTTATTAGGGATGAGAGATAACCTCAAGACTCAGATCTTAAGTAATGTTTTTCATCATAGATAAAGAATGAATGAAAGTAAGGTCATAAACCAAGTTCTTATTCCAAAGCATAATTTCTCAAACTTCTCATGAGAAATTCATCTTGATCATATGGATAAGTGACATTGTATTAAGCATTACTTTTTTACTAAGTTTATATAAAATGTCTTATAAATTTTTTGAATTACATCATGCCTAAACAACACCAGAATACTTGATAAGAATTTAGAAAAACATGAAGACTATCAGTTAGAAGTACTGTTTGTGCTGGATAGAAAAGAGACGCCAAGTTTCAGCAAAGGTCTAATCTGAAATACTGCGTCAATTTCTCCATTTTTCTCCCCACACAGTTGAAGTTCTGATGCCTAAATTATTTTAACTCAAAGAAGTGATACAAATGTCATTTTGTGATATTTTCATCACACAGTGAAACAATATGCAGTGCAAAAGAATGTGGGTTTCATTGGTATAAGAAAAGATACCTTTTTTTTATTTCCAAATAAATTCTTTGAGCATCAGGTTTATATACCCATTGGCTTGGACCATTCCAAAAAAGTATAGAAGAAAATTGAAAAAAAAAATCTAATTTACATACTGTTACGAGATTACAGGTCTCTAAAAATGATCCCAACAAAGTATAATCTAACCTGTGCATGAAATTCTTTTAGTCAGGAGGTCAGTTTTATCTTATAAGGTAAACTTTTGATACCAGAGAGGACTTGGGGCGATGGGTGAAATAGGTGATGGGGATTAAGGAGTGTTCATCAAAATAAGTGTATTGTATGGAATTGCTGAATCACTATATTGTACACCTGAAACTAATATTACATTGTATGTTAACTAACTGGGATTTAAATAAAAACTTTTAAAAAGTAAACTTTTGAAAGTTTTTATTCTGAAAAAGTTATGTTCAATGAAAAATTTATTTAACATTCATTAATGTTTTCATAATCACATTAATGGTATATAAGGCAGATGAACAGCTTTTGTCTCAGCACCTTAAAAAGGATCAAAGAACATGAAGGCATGTTCTTTAGTTTTATATAATAGGAGGCCATGGAATATTAGATTTTGATAATAAAAAATTGCACTATGTAGGTTTATTTAGGCTGTCCCATGTATTAGAGAGTTTGGTAGCTGTGATTCTGGTTTCTTATTTGTTTTTTAAAAATTGAGGTATAATTTACATACAGTAAAATCACCCTTTTAGTGGATATTCCATGAGTTTTGATGAATACATATAGTCAAGTAACCATTACTGAAATCAGGACCCAGAAGAATTAATTTCATTCAGTCTACAAATTCCCTCTTGCTCCTCCACCCACCTTCAGACCTTGGCAATTACTGATCAGTTTCATGTCTTTAGAGGTTGGCCTTTTCCAGAATGTCATATATATGCTTTCAAACAGCAGATAGCTTTTGAATCTGCCTTCTTTCCCTCAATATAATGTACTTGAGATTCATCCATGTTGTACATGTATTAATAAGTTCTTCCTTTTTACTGCTGAGTGATACAGCATTATATGAATGTATCAAAGGTTGTTTATTCATTCACAAATTGAAGAACATTTGGGTTGTTCCCAGTTTGGGGAAATTATGAATAAATTTGCTACAAACATTCACATACAAAACTGTGAATATCAGTTTTGATTTCACTGAGTAAATATTGAAGAATAATATTACTGGGCCATTTGATAATGTTATATTTAATTTTAAAAGAAATTGCCAAAGTGATCATACCATTTTGTATTACAAACAGCAATGTAATGATCTTCGTCCTTTCCAGTGCATTTAGTATTGTCAGTATCTTTCTTTCTTTCCTTTTCTTTTACATATATATTATTATCATTATTTTATATATATTATAATATATACTAGAATGGCTTAAAAATATTTTATATATAAAATATACAAAAGAATAATATATAAATATATAATATTAAATATATATTATTTATTATTAAATATATTATGTGCAATAATATATTTACATAAATATATTATTTATTAATACATATGTATATAATCTATAATCTATAAGATATAATATATAATATTTTTTTCAGCCATTTTAATAGGTATGTACAGGTATCTATCTACTTGTGTTTTTCATTTGTGTATCTTCAATAACTAATAATCTTAAAGATCTTTTCAGGTGCTTATTTGCCACTGACAAATCTTTGGTGAAATATCTTTCAACTGTTATACCCATTTTTATATGTTGTTGTTGTTTTGCTGTCCTTATTATTGAGATTTCAGGGTTCTTTTTTTATTCTGGGTACAAATCCTTTATCAGATATATGACTGATATATATTTTCTCCCACCCTGTGGCCTGTTTTTCTTTTGTAATTCTTAACTTTTAAAATTTTTATTGAAGTATAGTTGATACACAATGTTGCATTAGTTTCAGGTGTACAACATAGTGATTCAACAAGTCTATATGTAATACTATGCTCACTATACATGTTGCTACCATCAGTCACCATACAAAGATTATAATACCATTGACTATATTCCCTATGCTGTAACTTTTCTCCCTGTGATTTTTCATTGCTATCTGGAAGCCTGTACCTCCCACTCACCTTCACCCATTTTGCCTATGCCCCAACCCCCTGCTGCTCTGGAAATCATCACTTTGTTCTCTGTACTTATGGGTCTGTTTCTGCTTTTTGCTTGTTTATTCGTTTGTTTTGTTTTTAGATTCTACATATAGGTGAAATCATATGGTATTTGTCTTTGTCTGACTTACTTCACTTAGCATAATAACCTCTAGGTCCATCCATGTTGTTGCAAATGGCAAGATCTCATCCTTTCTTATGGCTGAGTACTATTCTGATCTATCTATCTATCTATCTATCTATCTATCTATCTATCTATCTTTCTTTCTTTCTTTCTATCTCACATCTTCTTTATCTATTCATCGATCAATGGACACTTGGGTTGCTTTCCTATCTTGACTATTATAAATAATGCTGTAATAAACATAGAGGTGCATATATCTTTTTGAATTAGTGTTTTCACTTTTGAGGGGCAAATATCCAGTCGTGGAATTACTGGATTATATAGTATCTCTAGTTTTAATTTTTTTGAGGAACCTCCATAATGTTTTCCACAGTGGCTGCACCAATTTACATTCCCTCCAATAGTGCACAAAGATGTCTTTTCTCTATATAGTCACCAACACTTGTTTTTTCTTGTCTTTTTGATTCTAGCTATTCTGACAAGTGTGAGGTGATAATGTCATTGTGGTTTTGATTTACATTTCTTGGATGATTAGTGATACTGAGCATCTTTTCATGTTTCTGTTGGCCATCTGTATGTCTTCTTTGCAAAAATGTCTATTCAGTTCCTCTGCCCATTTTTGGTCAGATTATTTGTGTTTTTTGGTGTTGCATTGTGTACATTTTTTATGCTTTGGATATTAACGTCTTATCAGGTATCTCCTTTATGAATATCTCCTCCCATTCAGTATGTTGTCTTTTTGTTTCATTAGTGGTTTACTTCACACTGCAAAACTTTTTTATTTGGAATAGCCCCAATAGTTTATTTTTTGCTTTTGTTTCCCTTGGCTCAGGAAACATATCTAGAAAAATGTTTGTACAGCAAATGCCAGAGAAATTACTGCCTGTTTCCTTCTAGGAGTCTTGTGGTTTCAGGTCTCACATTTAGGTCTTTAATCCATTTTGAGTTCATTTTTGTGTATGGTGTAAGAAAGTGGTCCGGTTTCATTCTTTTGCATATAGCTGTTCAGTTTTCCCAGCAGTTTTTATTGAAGAGACTGCTGTTGCTTGCCTTTTTATTGTCTTAAAAGGTTTTTTCAAGCAGCAAAATTCTTAATTTTGATAAAGTCCAACATATCAATTTTTTCTTTTATGAATCACTGGATTCCTAATTTTATAGAAAACTTACTGCTTTCTATATGGGAATAGCGATTTTACACTGCCCATCCTCTTAACTCTTGTGCTAACAATTGCTAATTTGATATGCATTAGTTGTTCATAGTAATTATATTTTCCAGGTTCGAAGTCAATTCTGTTAAAAAAAAATAAGTAAACACAAGAGTCCCTGGATGGCTCAGTTGGTTGAGCACAGGACTCTTGGCTTCAGCTCAGGTCATGATCTCAGGGTCATGAGCCTTGGGTTGGGCTCCCAGCTCAGCAGGAGTCTGCTTGAGATTCTCTCTCTTCTCTCCCTCTGCCCCTCCCTCTATTTGTGTGCTCACATGTGTGTGTGTGTTTGTGTTCTCTCTCTCTTTCTCTAAAAATAAATAAATAAGTCTAAAAAAAATAAGTAAACCCAGAAAGATCCTTGACTGCAGTTTTCCCAAATTTCACTCTCATAGCATCCAGTGTCAAATTGTTTCCATTGGCTAGGTTCCTATTGAATATACTATCCCATAGAAACCTCATTTATAAGGATAATTTGTACTTGGTCAAAAGTCAGAGGTGAGAATATAGCTTTTATTAAAGTGGAAAACAGCTGAAATTTAATTCTAAATTTTCATACATGTTATATTTTCATCATTAATTAGTATTATGGTTTGGATTCTCCATTAATTTTATCATATCAAGTAATACAGAATGAAACTCAAGAAATAGAAATACAAAAATTTCCATTTATTATTTAAAAGGATAAAGATCCTACATATGAACAATTTCCCCATAAATCCTCAGATATTAGCTGTAATAAAGATTGTATAAATTTGAAAGTTGGTTTATTTGCTTCAACTTCTTCGTTTAAAGTCTAGATGTTCGTGAGAAACTCTTAAACTGTCACAGGCTTACCTTACCACATTTAGGAAATCTAATGACTGTTTAAAGTCCTGAGTTTACATAATAAACGGAAGACGCTTGCTGGTCAGGAACACTGTCTACGTACAACCACAGATATAAAGATATTTGGCTTATTTGGTTTTACCGACAACTCCATTTTCTGGAGAGCAACGCACTGATACGGAAACCCAGACTTTAGAAAATAGTCCGGTTTTGTGAAGGCTGAAGCACTGTGGAATTCAGCAAGGGGGCTTCTCTTTGATGACCATTGCAATGTCAGCTAAACTTGGAAATGAAAAGCTGCTCCTGAAGGGAATTTATCCAAACAGAGTCAGAGACTTTGAAGGAGAGACACTTAATAAAATAATTCTGTCAGGGACCCATAGGGTTAGAAAAAATTAAGTTTGGGTCTGTGTAACTGCTGAGAGCACAGTTTTACTTCTAACTGAGGATGGACCGGCTCTCCTCTAGCAAGAACTATGTAGAGAAGCCTCTCAGGTGAGAGGAGTGAGTTAGCCTACAGATTAGGGATATACAGAACAGAATTCTGCCAGAGAGGTAAGACTGATAAAGGGATGCGGTTTTGTATTTACCTACAAAATGTCTCCTTGAAAACAGTCTGCAGGGCGCCTGGGTGGCTCAGTTGGTTAAGCGACTGCCTTCGGCTCAGCTCATGATCCTGGAGTCCCGGGATCGAGTCCCGCATCGGGCTCCCTGCTCCGTGGGGGGTCTGCTTCTCCCTCTGACCCTCCCCCTTCTCATGTGCTCTCTCTCTCAAATAAATAAATAAAATCTTTAAAAAAAAAAACAAAAAAAAAAAACCAGTCTGCAAATAGATAGGTTTTGGTAACTGATCATGTCTTAAAGACTCCACATGGAACGTATCCTGATGATTTGATCCAAAGAAAAGAAACTTTAAGTCATTTATGGTGTGGTAAGAAGTCTGGCTAAAGCAAAAGACAGTGAAATTTCTGTGTTGGGATACTGCGAGGTCCTTAAAAAATAGAAGTTATTAATTTTTGTTCAGATTTTATACCACCCATATTTTAATGTAAAACCAAAAATATATCATAACCTGGGTCCCATTTTAATAGCAAGAATTCATACTACAAGAAGATCATCCCCAAGGGATGTAATTATAATCACATTTTAAAATCCTGACACTTTCCTTTCCTCTAAAAAAAACCTCATTGTGTGCTTACAGATGTTATATAATCTCTATCGGACTCAGTTTTCTCATTGTAAGGTGAGAAAAATCGGTAACACCTACTTACTAATAGGTCACAATATATGTAAATTACTTCGGATAATACCTGGTACACTGTTAACGTTCGATAATGGGTAGCTGTTGTGTTGTTACTCTTCACTTCTTATAAGCTTTCAGTCTTAGCCACTTTGCAATTATACGCATTAACTATTTTACACAACTTAAAAAAATTCAGGCAAATCAAGAATCTTTGTCTATTTTATTGATGTTATGGAACTTGGATGAATAAACACAAGCACTATTAGATTGCACATTGATTTATGTATTCATAAAAGAAAACAGTTCCTGACAACTCTGGAAAGAACCAGGTTTTAGTTAAGGCCGGGATAAGAGGGGCTTAGTCAGCTAAAGTTCTGAGGATGTAGGGCATTTTGGTGATTATGGAACGGAGATTCCAGAATACTTGGATTAGATTTGCTTGGGCAGTCTCATCAGACTTGGTACCTGTTCACTGTGCTTTCTGAGTATTTTCATTTCAGGGAAAAAACTTTATTTACTTTGAACAACTGCAGCAATATAAACTGGTATTTTTTTTTATTTGTGGACACAACCAACAAGTTACATATAAGATCAAAATTTACTGATCAAAATTTATTCACTCAGAGAGATTAAAAGGTATGTTCCTCTCTAACTCCATATTATAAGATCCTAGAAATCAGGAATCCTGAGTGATGTATTTAAACATTTTTAAAGTATTCAGACTCTGAATATTTTTCAGATACTAAAGTTTTTGTTCATATAGTGAACTCTTCATCCAGAAACTCTGTATCTTTATTACTTTAGTCTATGATAATAATAACACTAACAATATTAGTAATAAGAGTAGGTACTTAAGTACTTATTCTGGGCAAGCATCTGTTCATTTCATGGTTTAAGTCAGTTAATCCTGTGACACTGGGATGTAAATGACAGTTATCATCCTCACTTTATAGATAGGGAAGCACAGGCACAAAGGGTTTAAATAATTTGCCTGTTATCCTAAAAACTGGCATTTCAACACAGGAGGTCAGACTCCAGATATAAACTGATTCTCATTTTGTTTTATTTTCTGGAACAGACAATAAACATTCAGAGGAAACTCTATGCATTCATAGCCATTTTCCCGTTAATCTAGGGCTTTAGGATCTTTTTATCAACATTATTCTTCTATTTCCAGACTTTCTCATAGGTAGAGAAGGCAGAAATAAAATAGCAGAGCTCTGTTTTTTGTTGTTTTTTTTTTTTTTATCTGTAAGGACTTTTTCTATTCAGTCTATACCCCAAAGTTCATGATTTTAGCCACTCTTTTGAAAATATCCTAAAATCCTATTTTACTGTTAACCCTGGACCAAACCAAATATTTTCCAGTATCTCAATTTCTGAGATCTGCTGGGAAACAACCAATAACAATATAGACTTGGACCACTACAAATGTAAGGTTTAAAATTCTGGCTGTATTTATGAGTAGTTCTTTCTGCATACAATGCTGTGGCAATTCTCATTCTTTTTTTTTTTTTTTAAGATTTATTTATTTCAGAGAGGGAGAGAGAAAAAGAGAAAGAGAGAGAGAGAGCGTGGGGAACGGCATAGGAAGAGGGAGAGAAGCCAGACTCACTAAGCGCAGAACCCGATATGGGGCTTGATTTCATGGCCCTGAGATCACAACTGAGCCAAAATCAAGAGTTGGAACCTTAACCAATTGAGCCACCCCGGGGCCCCTATTCTCATTCAAGTATCTACTCATGTCCAATAATTCCCCATTTCCCCACCTCTCCCACCTGAGGAAGATGGTTTCCCACTTCAGAGAGGAATAGAGCAAAATATGGCACACTCTCAAAAGATTCTACATATTTCTTGCTTGCATGCCCTTTCCGCCTGTGCACACAATGGATGCTAACATAAAATACATTCCATGTGTTTTTAGATTCCAGAAGTCTCGTGATCAAAAGCACAAACTCTGAAACTGGACTTCTTGGGTTCAAATATGGTTTCAAATATTGTTTCCTGTCTGACCACGGCAGGTTTTTAAACCACTTGTGACTCAGATTCATCATCTATAAAATTGGGATAATAGTTGTTCCTGCTCATTGAGTGATTATGAGGACTACGTGAGTAAAAAAGTATAGACTGCTTGTAACAGGGCCTAGTTTATAATGAGTGAAACAGGACTTATTGTTATTTTAATTACTTGTCTTCCAAGAATTAACTCCAAGTTTACCCTTTTCTTTTTCTTCTTTTTTTTTTAAGATTTTATTTATTTATTTGAGAGAGAGAGAATGAGAGAGAGCACATGAGAGGGGGGAGGGCCAGAGGGAGAAGCAGACTCCCTGCAGAGCAGGGAGCCCGATGCGGGACTCGATCCAGGGACTCCAGGATCATGACCTGAGCCGAAGGCAGTCGCTTAACCAACTGAGCCACCCAGGCGCCCCAAGTTTACCCTTTTCTATATGATTCTCCATTTGGAGTTAAGTTAGTCTGTTTGCTTCCATAATTCCACAATTCTTTATATTTTAGTTTTAATTTTATTTTTTTAAGGTTTTATTTATTTGAGAGAGAGCGAGAGAGAGAGAGAGCACGAGCAAGGTGAAGGGAAGAGGGAGAACCAGGCTCCCTGTTGAGCAGGGAGCCTGATGTGGGGCTCGATTCCAGGACCCTGAGATCATGACCTGAGCCGAAGGCAGACACTTAACCGATTGAGCCACCCAGGTGTCTTATGTTTTAGTTTTATTATAGCACCTATCACCTTAAATTATATCCAGCACTGTATAGCCGTAAACAGAAGATGTACCTTATCTTTGTACTGTTACCACATTCCCTTCCACCAGTTCAGTCTCAAAAAATTGTTAGTAAATGAATTAAAATAAGATTATGAAACTCGGCCTTATTAATACCTGAAAAATAAATGTAATATCATTAATATGGAATAGTCTAGATTTCCCAGATATTCAGTTAGTATCTGAAGCACTTATGTTTAATTAATAGTGAGTAATACTTTATTTAACTCTCTAGTGTGAACAACCAAGGGTGTCTTAGAAAATGCATTTTTTCTCTTTATTTTTTATAACCTACAGAAAAGAATTCAGGAAATATTATCTGTAGATGAAAATTATCTTAATAATAATAAACAGATATACTCAAATTTAAATAAGTCTAGCTGCATTTAGGCTCCTAAAAATTTCAATCCCTATGCAATTTTATGAGCTATTATTAATATGTGGTTATTATGTATCAATGTATAGAGATAAATAGAAAACTTCTAACTCATGTATAATTCATACACTTCCTTGAATGAACAGCAAATGTGAGGATTGAGGTTATAATCTTTTCATGTTATAGATCAGCGGTCTCAAAGTATGCAAAATATGATCTGTGGACCTCTAGAAGCTTCTGACACATTTTCAAGAGTCCCAAACTATTTTCATAATAATATGACATTATTTTCCTATTTCACTGTGTTGACATTTTACTGATGGTGCAAAAGCGATGATGTGTGAAAGTGATGTGCCTGAGGGCAAATCAGGGCAGTGGCACCAATTTGTATCATAGTGATTGTAGTCTTCGTCACCGGGCAATCACAGTGTAAAAAAAATAACAGTTTCACTTCAGGGTGCCTTTGATGAAACAATAAGGAGGATTAATTTTTTAGAAATCTTAATCCATGAGCGCCTGTGCGATACAATTGGTCGCATGCATACAGCACCCTTCTGTTGGGCGCATACCAACAAGAGTGGGGCAAGTAAAAGCACTAGCGCAATTGCTTGATTTGCAGGCTGCACCAGCCGCTGAGCCATTTCTCATGGAATGCCACTTTGCATCATGGAATGAATGATGGGCAGCTACACTATGATTATTCAGACTTCTATATCTGTATCTGGCAGATATTTTCTCAAAAATGAATGAAGTGAGCCTGTCACTTCAAAGAAAAACTGACAGCAGTGGTTGCCAGTGAAGAAGTTGAAGCTATCAGGTAAAAATTAGGGATTTGGAAAACTTGTATTCATCTCTGTGAGTGCCACAGCTTCCGATGGTTAAAAACTTTTCTGATGATGCTGGTGATAATATTAATAAATGATTTTTTATATTGTATAATGAAATGTGTCAACATCAGGAAGACCTCGACAGTTCAGTAAATCTTCCATATGACCAGTGTATAATTTTATAAAATCATGCATGCATGGTTTTATAAAATTGTTTAACTTGTACCCAAAGTACAAGTTAAACTAATGGATTTTAATATAACAGAGTTCACAGAGTAAACTGATATGATTACAGATTATAGTGCAACTAACCTTTAAGAAACTACCACCTGTCAAGTAATGGTGAAGTAGCAGAGAAGAATATATGCAATTATTTTAAAAGACACTAAAAATATGCCTTCCTTTTTCAACTAAAAATTTGTATGAGGTCATATTTTCTTCATACACTTCGACTAAATATATTTTAATAGATGAAATGCAGAAGCAGATGTAAGAAACCAGTTAACATTAACCATTGAGACAGGCATTTAAAAGGATTTGTGAACATGTAAAAACATTTAAGAGTGTAAAAAAGTCACTATTCTTGCCAAATATTCTTCTTTGGTTTGGAAAATATAGATATTTTTCATAAACCTATGTTATTTATACTCACTTATCATGGCAGTATTATTGCTATTTTAAAATTAATATCTCTCTTTAAATTTATAACATGCTAAATTTTGACAGATATAAACCACGTTAACAAAAGCTCTTTGGGAGTCCTCAATTTTTAAGAGTATAAACGGGTCCTGAGACCAGTATGTTTGAGAAATGCTGCTATAAACAAATAGTTTGGTCAGCATTGCTAAAGCATATGGAAGGAGAAATCTATTTAGGCTGCATGAAAGTTCTATCCATACCCATATATGTTTTGCAAAGGAAGGTGGAACACTTAGTGTAAAAGGTTCGTTAATGAAACTGTCTCTTGTCAAGTTCACATGCATATCTAAGCACGGTCCCCAAATGCCAATACAATCACACAAAAGGAGATGCTATTCTTATTTGTGCCCATTAAGTGTGAAGTATGAAAGCTAGGTCCTGTGTACCAGATTCTGTGCTGCTAAAAAAAAAAAAAAAAAAAACTGGAATACTACAAAGATCCTTGTACAAAAGAGCCTTTCTCATTGGCTATCTACTTTGTGCTGGGCTTTTTTTTTTTTTAATTTTTATTTATTTATTTGATAGAGAGAGAGACAGCGAGAGAGGGAACACAAGCAGGGGGAGTGTGAGAGGGAGGAGCAGGCTTCCTGCCGAGCAGGGAGCCCGATGCAGGGCCGATCCCAGGACCCCGGGGTCATGACCTGAGCTGAAGGCAGACGCTTAACGACTGAGCCACCCAGGTGCCCCTGTGCTGGGTTTTTAAAATCATTTGATTAGACATATGAAGAAAGCTTTCACCGATATGCAGACCTGAGCACAGAAGAAAATGTGTTTCTATTAGAGAAAGAAATTGTTGATTTGAGAAAGAAAATGTATACTGGGGCACCCGGGTGGCTCAGTCGGTTAAGCGGCTGCCTTCAGCTCAGCTCAGGATCTCAGTCAGGGTCCTGGGGTTGAGTCCTGCATTAGGCTTCTTGCTCAGCAGAGAGTCTGCTTCTCCCTCTGCCCCTCCCCCCCACTTGTGTTTTCTCTCTCTCTCAAATAAATAAATAAAATCTTAAAAAAAGGAAAATGTATACTATAAGAGAATTCTTCAAAGTGAAATTATAAAAGTACACTTCAGAATTTTTAGTATCTAAGAAATACCACGTTATGAAATGTTGGCATCATAAACACCTGGAAGGGTTAAAGCTGCTGCAGAAATTTTGTTATCCATTTCCCCAGCCTCCCCTCCATTTCCTGCTTTGTGTTCTTTTTAAAGGAAACTACTTCAAGGATGTAGGGGCTAGTTTTTGATGTCAAAGTGACACTTCCCTTGTTTCTTTTGAGTGAGCAGAAGCCTGGAAATTTCATTAGTCCCTCATTAGGGTTTTCAAAAAGTTCAGCTATTGATTTCATAAAATTCCTTTCCTGTATTTTTCTGTAAATGTATACAATAGCTCCTAACATATCCTCCTCCAGGAAGGCAGACACTCAACTAGCAATTTGACCTTTCGAATTCCTAAATGATGTAAGAGAGAAGTAATTATAGCACATATGGATAAATCATTATCAAAAATATTCACTGTGATTTCTTTCTTTCTTTCTTTTGATGATGTGAGGGCAGTGGGCTTCACATCTGGCACAGGGCTAACACAAATAGTATTTATTGATTTCTAAATAATAATAGCAATTAAAGTTTCTCGTTAGCAACTTTAGTCCCTATGTGTATGTTAAGGATTTATAAAGGTTCATGAACTCTTTAGGGTCAAAAGGATAATAATTGGCCATATGTGAAAGGAAAGCTGTACAATCAACCTTCTGGAAGTTTTTCTTTCTATAAACTATTTAAGACAAAATTCATAGTCAATGCCTTGCAGTTTTCTACATTCTTGGTTTTGATCCCTACCTAGAATGGTTTTTGGCTTCAACACACTCTTCTCTTAACAAGAATAGCAATACCGCAATCACTTATATGAAAGATATAATGCAGAATAAGAGTTAGCAATTCAAATATTAATTAATCCTCTAATCTGTTCCCAAATAAAACTAAGACAAAACAAAGTCATAGTAGAATTAAGAAGTAATATATATTTAGAATTCCAGTTAAAGTACAGGTAAGAGCAGAAGATTGGAAAATAAAAGATCAGAATATGAGTGTTAGTTCTAAGAGTTCTATTTTCTTCATTTAAAATAAGAATAAGAATACTGTCATAATATCTTGTCAAATTACTGTATAAAAACACCTATCATACTCTAAAAGCTCTAAGAGTAGTAGTTATGATTGCCATGGATCTTCCCTTTACCTAGTCAAATTTTCCCCATCCTTTGAGACACAAATAAAATGATTTTTCAAAAGAATCCTTAGTTGCGTTCAGCCCCCAAAAGTTCATTTTCTTATGGACTCAGTTCTTGTAGCCCATACAATTAAATCAGACAGTATTCACTAACTCCCTCAAGACATCATTTACCTAATGATTATATGGTGTTATTTGATTTTTCCTGTATTCATTGTCTGTCAACTTAGGTTGTATGCTCCTTAAAGTTATTAAGGATGTCTTATTTTTCTTGGGGTCTTTTATAGTTTGCAGTGTCTTGTACTATTAAAATTTGTTGGTTATTATATAAATGATAGACTTCATGAAATTTTCACAAGAGTATATGAGACATTTTCATGAAAGTATTTAAGAAACTATAGAAGAAAATAATTTACTTGTAAAATTAACATGGCTCTTTGGAAGAGAGATAAATCACTGTAGTTTGGAACTGGAAAGGGACAATCAGATCATCTAGCTTAAAGTTTTATGTTATAGATAAGAAAACTGAAGCCTAGGAGGTTTTTGTGTATCAACGAGAATCAATACATAAATCATCACTGAGTTTCATATTAGATAACTAGCTATCATTTCATGACTTTATACAATCATTTAAAACAAATTTTCAAATAAGTATAAGTGATTTAAATGTGTGTCTCATAATAGATGTATATGAGTTCTACATGTCATTCGAAGCTTCTTGCTTTTTTATCCTTGGTTATCATAAAGCTAGCTATTGAGACAATTTCTTGATTTTAAGCTTTTTTCTTTCTTAAGGCGGAAAATAATTTCTGATTCCATGTTTTTCTTCTGGAAAGGGTTTATATGTTTTGTTTCTGAAGATTCTGTGTAAAGATAATGCAAACATAACTTAAAATTCAGTATTTCATATACGTGACATGAAGATTCACTTTTGAACCAGAAAAGAAAATAGGTTGAAGAAATAAAATCTGGCTGGTTTATAGGGATAAAGAGATAGGCAAAGAAAACCATTAATTCCAGGAATAAGAAATCTGTCCTTATTATCTCTACATCTAACTGCCACGCAACAGAGTGTCAGATTCATTACAAAGTTGAACTTCAAATCCTGCTCAACTCCTGTATCATTGTGCCCAATTTATGTCTTTATGCCGTTCAAAACACAGAAGCAACTTCACACCTCAGAAGCCTAATAGGAAAGGTACGTCTCTCACATTTGTAAGCCACAGGCATTAATGTGGACTTTCCTTAAACTACAGCAAAAAATTCTATCACTCATCCAAAAATTGAGGAAGGAGTTGTTTTGTTCTGTTTGTTGGTGTTTTTCTATTTCTTTTTTTTTTTTTTAATTCAAAAACGGTGCCAAGGCCAATAAGTACATTTTAAAAATAGGACCTTTTAATAAAATATTTTTCTGGTGCAGACATTATTTCAGTGAGTCAGGTAAATTCAGCCTACAAATTAGCTTATAGTATTCCTTTTAAAAAGGTAATGAGTTGATCTAAATAGATGGGAGGCTTTCACTTTTCACGGTGTTCCACAACAGAGAAGGATGATCAAAGTAAGCTCCACACTGCTTAGGTGAGAGGGAAAGAACCGTATGGAAACAAACAAACAAATACCTGATAATTGAAGGGTAAGAGAATGGTCACCTCCAGGGTAGATTGAGACTGCCTTGCAACAATCACAAACATTAGGACATATTTAAATGTCTCTGTCAGCCCCTCATTTATGTATAAGAACACTTCATCTCAAAGAAAAGAATTTCGCTGTGATACAGGGCCTAGGAGGGCCCCTTGACCCTCTGGCAAACATTTTGGATGTTAAGTGAGTGTTCTTTCCAAGATATCACAAGCACTTCCAGGCATCACTCACTCATTTAACGACCTGATATTAGACCTGTCCTTAGTACCAGCACTGTGTCCTGCACTCCAACCTCCCAGACCCAGTGAGAGAAGCTGGGGGGCGCTAGGGGACCCTGGGATCGGGTTTGTCTTCAGATGGGGCTGAGACATAGCCTTGCATATTCTCTGCAAGGCTGGCAGCCAGAGCAACTTTCCTGACATAAAACAATTGATTTCACTTTCAAACTCTCATATGAATTCAGTGAAAGAATGAGAGAAATGGCTGTAATAGGAAGGACCCTGAATCCTCACTTTAGAATAATGGATTCAAGGTCCAGCTCTGCCATTTATTGCTCGTCTCCTTCCGCCCCCGCCCTCCACCCGTACCCTCCTGCAGTGGAATGCAACTTAACCTCTCTAGGCATCATCATCTCAACTGAAAATGTAACAATAAAACCCTCTGTAAACAGTTATGCAGTTGTTAGAATTAAATGAGAAAATCAATGTAAAGCACTTTACATATTTTTAAACACATTGCAAACAACAAAGTTATTATTCAAGGTCATAAAAGAGACAAGAGACTCTATTTCAGAAATACCATTTAATCAAATATTGCACAAATGTATTTTAAAGAAGATTAATATTTTCAATAACTTATACTGGCTTGGTTTAATAAGGTGAGAATTTATTAGTTTTGGCCATCAAATGTATGCCTTACTGGTGATCATAAGAATAAATGAAAAATAACACGGCATGACATGGAGAAATTACAAATAATGACATACATACCCATTTAAAACATATTTAAAGTAACATACAATTTGATAGAAAAAGAAATGCTACATTTCGTATTCTGTTAAAATTAAAACGTGAACTTAGAAAAGAGTAAAATAAAGTCCCAATTTCTAAAAGAAACAATTTAAAGTATATGATTCTTGATGATTAGCTCTGTAAAAAGTATGTAAATGATGCAATTATAATGTGTACTATCAAAGACCATTTCCTGGGTTTCCCGTCAAATCATCACATTTACCTTTGGAGACAGAAAGATATTATAGCATCATTTAAAAAAGATAAATACATTTATATAAGTCTGGCCTTGTACAAAGGGAAATATCAGGTTGAAAATGATGCCCTTTTCCTGATTATTCCCTTGACGAAGGTACAAAGAATTTGCTACTATGGCAAAGAAGCCTAACTCAAATGTGAAATGCTTGACCGTTTTTTTGGAACCCACATTTTTATTTGGCAGCCACCGCAAGATTGATGAAATTCTGGCTGGTGAGTGTAAGGGGGAAAGATAAGCCCTTATGTCAAGAGAGTTTCTGCTAACCGCACTCCATTTAGTATCAGAGAGTGGAGATTTGCAGCTTACTGAATTCTGAAGCCAAGAAAATGAGATGGAAGAAAAAAAATTTAAAGAAAGACTGCATGCATTCTGTTTTAGTAATCTTGTCTGCTTCCAGGGCACTAGATAGCTATAATAGGATTAACTTCAAGACAGTTTTTAATAAACAGAATTATTAAGTTATTGGGTTCATGTTATATCTTATATACACAGGCACATTTTTCTTGTGGTTTATTTGGGGATTGGGATTTCAGCCTGGTAGAAGGTCTCCTAAATGTAATAATAGTAGAGTTAAAGAAAATTTTTCTTGTCAAACCCTCCCCTCTTTCCCAGCCAACTGCATTTGAATGAGGATACTTCTATTTGTTTGATATAAGGATATTTTAAGCCATCCTATATTAAGTAGGACAATGCAAAGAACTGAACTAAGTCTGGAGTTTAGATAGATCTACATTTTATTCTAAAATTACTGCATCTGCACTTCTCTAAGTTCACAACCTTATATAACTCCTCAGAGCCTCAGTTTCTCATCAAACCCCAAGCTATTAATAATTATCAGTCACAGTTCTTGGCTGTAAGAAGCAGACTTTGCCTGATTAATGAGAAAATTGGTCTAATAATATAGTGGATCATTATGGATATTTCTATGTGCCACGGAATCTTCAAAATCGTGCACACACATTGAACCCCACCTTATTATCACCTCATTATTGATATTTCCTGAGACAGAGGAGGAAACAGAAGCGTGTAGAGATTAAGTTACTTGCCCAAGGTCACACAGCTAGGAAGTGGCAGATCTAGGCCTGTGCTCTTTACTGATACTCTAAACTGAGTAGTTTATTAAAATAATTTTGGATGACTCACAGAAATATTAGCCTCAAGGCAAGTGGTTAAAAGCAATGCTCAAAACCATGCTGATGAGGACATCGTTGCTGCCATCACACCCCGGCTCTGAGCCTGAAAGCTTGGCCATTGTAACTTATATACAACTTCCAACTCTGCACTCCTGAGTATCATCAGGGGCCACTGTTGCTCCTTCCTTCCCAGAAAATGAGAGGCAAAGTTCCCCATCCCAACTCTGGCTCTGGTGCGACAGGATGTGAGCAGGGAAGCAGGGAGGGAGTAGCCAAGGAAGGCTGAAAAGAGAGCTTCTGGCTTGTTTAGCTTCTCTAGGCCAAGAACCTATCCTGTTTCCAGCAGGGACACAGAAGGCCAGGGATTCTCTCAACACAGAAAGTCTCTTAAATGTTGGAAAAGTGAAACCAGTGACAAAATCCCACTTTAACTGTTCTAAAGATTAATAGACATACATAAAGTGTTAACTGTTTAGTGATTAATTATGTTCTGTTGTCATCCCACCTCAGGTCAAACCTCAGTGTTTCCCTCACTAGTTGTGTGACTTTAGAGAAATTACTTTCTCTCACTGAGTTATTTGCTTTATTGTATGTTTTTTTGAGCATTAAACAAAATAAAGCATGCAACTAATTATGTTAAACACTCCAAATATACATATAAAGTAAATCTAAATATGCCAATGTAATATTTAAAAAAACTGGTTACTTTAAAAAATGAAAATTGAAATACTGATCATTTCTTTACCAGTTGACAGAATTTCTCTGATTTAGGTAAGTACAAAGTTCTAATCAGTTTTTTTTTTTTTTTTCAAACAACTGGAAAAATTCCATTAAAAATTTAGATCCATTTTTTGGGGCACCTGGGTGGCTCAGTCGTTAAGTGTCTGCCTTCGGCTCAGGTCATGATCCCAGGGTCCTGGGATCGAGCCCCACATCAGGGTCCCTGCTCCATGGGAGGCCTGCTTCTCCCTCTCCCACTCCCCCTGCTTGTGTTCCCTCTCTCTCTGTGTCTCTCTCTTCAAATAAATAAATAAAATCTTTAAAAAAAATTTAGATCCATTTTTAATCAATATTTTAGAGTTGAAAGAAGCAGAATATTATCATAGAATAGGCCAATTTAGGTCTTAAAATTACTATTCAATTTGGAGCTAGGTACTCTTCCTGTCTAATAAAACCTAATGCACATTAATATTTGGGAATTGACAGAAATCAAAATATAATCCAGAAGTTTAAGATATTTGAGTTGCTCTCCTATACCAGGCAAAGGAAGCACAAAACTATAAACCCAGCAGACACCTATTCTTATAAGAATATAAGCAAATTAACAGCTTGAAATGATAAATCTCTCTCCTGGAGAAAGCTTTTGGTGGGTGTGCTATTGGTCTCTGTCCTTGGCCTTGCCTTATCCAGTGTTTATGCCAGTAACTGGGATGTACATATATAGAAAATTCTTATCAAGTTTAGGGCTGATACAGTGCTGGAAATTATAAAGAATAAGAAACTCTACCTATTGCAAGCATTCAACACAAAAAGATGAAATTAAGCAGGGATAAATAAAAGGTCCTATATTTCTAAGCAAAAAGCTCAATTACATAAGTAATTATGTATTATATATGTAAAGTCATAGCTTAACCTGTTTTGGATACAACACAGATGGGTCACAAATTAACACAAAGCAGGGGCAGAAAGGAGGGGTCTGGAACCTAACTAGATAACCATGGTGACATCAGGAATGACCCAGATGTAAATATGAACTTCAAAGGAACAATCAATACATCAAAGCACAGTCTCCAGAGTGTATGGCAAACCCAATCCAAACTGTAAGAATTGTGGCCTTCAGGCTTCATCGAAAGTAATAGGAGGCAGCAGTGAAACTTCATCAAGTAGCTAAGGAAAGACAGAAAAGCACTCTCTTCATGAAGAAAAATACGAGGAAAAGGCATAGCCAATTAGCGGTACCTAGAAAATGAACTTTAAGGCAAAACGTAAACTACATGTACGTTTGACTGAGTTGCTTTAAAATATAAATGTATGAATAATCTCTATTAATAGAAACATTACATCTGTGATTTAGAAGAGTGACACTTCTGATTTATTTTGCCTCTAACAAAAAACCACACTTGACATTTTAGTTTGTGCCATGATTTAAGAGACAGAGTTGCTGCATTCAGAGAAGAAGGCAGTGATAGTAGATACCATCCACATTAGCCATTACTGAAGAGATTAACAATGTTTGGTTTGGACAAAGGAAAACTCAGGGATGACATTATAATTGTGTTTATCTAAAATGTGAAGAATGACCCTTTACAAAACACATTAGATTGTTTTGATCTGGTGTTAGATTGTATGACTAAAATAGATGAGATGGTGAAAAAAGCTATTGGTTCATACCTAGTAAAATCTAATGCTTGTGTGTTTGTTGTTTTGTATTTAAAATACTATACAAAGAATACAAACATCTATCTAATACTCAATAACCAGTATATATGGAAATAAAATGAGGCTCTTTTTTCAACATTCCAAATTACTTTTTTTCCTGGTCTCTTTTGTTGGAGAGAAATTTTATATTTGTAAATGTTGATCATTTTACTTGAGTATTCTGAGTTTGGGGTCTTTTAAGTAAAATCTTTAATGTTAAATTATAATACTTTCATAGTTTTATGTTTAGCTCCATGATTCAAAAGGAGTTATTTAATTTTGTGAGATTTCATGTATCTTTATTTATTTTTTCTAAAAGATTCATTTATTTGTTAGAGGGGAGAGGGGCGGAGGGAAAAGGAGAGAATTCTCCAGCAGGCTCCCCACCTAGCGTGGAGCCTGACATGGGGCTGGATCCCAGGACCCTGAGGTCATGGTCTGAGGTGAAATCAAGAGTCCAACGCTCAACTGACTGAGCCACCCAGGTGCCCCTGTCATGTTTATTTCCAGATGTGCAGGTTATCATTCCTACATTTGTTGAATACTGTGTGCCTTGAAGGAGAGGAAGACCAGAATTACTGAGTCATGCTAAGGAAAATCACAGGCAGACCCTGCTAATCTCCCACCCATTATCCATTCTCTTATTTTCTCTTGCTATTGTAACCTCAACTGTGTTTAAAGTAGAAATGTCTCTTCTTAATTTCCCAGCCTTTACTGAAATTAGGAGTGGCACATGATGGAGTCCAGGACAGGTCACCCAAGAATGTGCCACTTTGGCATGTGGATTATTTTGAGCTGAAGACAATCAAGGCCAAAAGACTCAAGAAGAGCTTTTTACCTCCCCCTTTAACTGCCTAGAATAATTTAGATAGGAAGAGAACTACTACCAGGAAGAGAACTATTACCAAAGATAACTTTTTTAGACAGGAAAACTTTTCCACATAGCATGGCACACATTTGTTTACCAAACATTTGCTCTTCCCATTTCCTTGTGAATTGACTTCCTTTCCTCTGAAGTACCAAACCCTTACCCCCGTCTCCTTAGCTCAGGACAGCCTATAAGTCTCAACTACCTGACTATTAGTGGGTCTTATATTTTTATGAGCCCCTTACATTACATTATTAAATTTGTTTTTCTCCTCTTTACCTGTTTATTTTATTATTAGACCAGTCGAAGAATTTAGAAGGGTAGAGAAAAATTTTCTTCCTCTCCAACACATATAACACAGATCTTGCTACAGAGCTGTAGGTGAAATCTTCTTGGCATGTCTAGGAAAGTTTGCTTTTCAATATGGGCACCATTTTGAATAGAGTTCTATCTTTAGATAGAAGGAGCTAGGGATATTAATGGTATTGAGTAGTTGTTGCCTTACTATGACACATCTTCTTAAGTGAAAACTTCACTTAAGCCGCTGGAGTTATATTTATAATGAATTCATTTTTTCTCTAACAATCACCATTAGGGATAAATTTCTAGGATGAAAACATTTTTTTATCAAAAATTTGAAACCAATACTTCATTGTCTTTTAGATCCAGATCTTCTATTTAAAATAAAATCAAAAACAGTTACAACAATTTATTCCTGTTTGTTGAGCCTGTAATTTTTTCAGGCTCCTTTTTCTCTTTATCATTGTTCTGAAATTTCTTGAGAATGAGTGAATTTGTCTTTGATAATTCATATTGTGTGGCTTTTAGCAGGTCATTTAAATCAGACTTAGATCTTATCTAAGCTCTGAGAATTATTTTTCCCCCTTTATATCCTTTGCTCAACTCTTCTGGATCTCTCTGAAGTAGATGTTGGAATTTTAAAATTTATCCTCAAAGTCTATTAAACCTTTACATTTTTCATCTCTTTTTATTGTTGTTTATTTTTTAGCCATCTTTATATTAGAGAGATCCTGATCAGTGGTGGGTACAATTTCTGAGAGTTATTTCCTGGGGAAGACAGAGTGGGCTGCTGATTCATTGACCTCGGCTTCCAGGTGAATGGGGACCCCATTCTCTTGGATGTCACCAGTTAGGAGGTACTACCCAGAGAGAGCTACAAAGTATTTAACTGCTAGTGGATTAAGTCAGGCTTTGTTTTGGTGTTTTAATAGTCAATCTACAGATCTTAATGACATCAAACAAATGCTTATCATAGTTCCTGGGGTACCTAGGCTGACAGGGGACCTACTAGGTTTTGAGTCTAAGATTTCAACGTGAAGCTTCAGGATTCACCATTGAAGGTGAAGAGTACATTTTCTGTTTCCATTTTGGAATGATACATACCATTTCCTTACACATTTTATTGGCTTCAAGCGAGTTATACAATCGCTTCTAAACATAAAAGGACATATGCTGAGAAAGAAGAGAAAGCAAACATCTGAGAAGCCTATTACTATCTATTCTACCTTATATGCATAGGTACTGAGCAGCCAGGATGGATACTGGCCAGAGCATCAGACTGGAATCTTGCAGCCCCTTGTAGTGCCAGACGACTACCCTTTGGTTGCTGAATTATGAGGAAATCTCAGGGTCCTGGAAGAGACACTTGGGGGACTGGACCAGTGGACAAAATTTAGGGCCTAAGAGCAATGTTTATTTAATAACTCAAAAAGAAGTCTTACAATATTTTAACGACTGGTTCAGCTAGTCTGTTTCAACTGCCTATTAGCCATGGTCATTCTTCCTAGATGGCCATATCTTTACTGCTTTAACCTGCAAGGGAATCTCTGACGCCTATTTATCAGCAAAAACACATAAAGGGAAGCATCTATCTATTGAATTTCTGAATCAGAGCCCTAATGATTCATCCTGACAATTGCCAAAAGGAACTCCTCTGCTTTACATCCTTTGTTTCTGAGCATTGTGTGCCCTAGATGTACTCCCACCACTTTAGCAGTTTTCCCCCCAAATGGTTTGAACTGTGGATCTTTTGACAATCCGATCCCATCAACTTTATATTTTTTCATAATTCCCCTCCAATTTTAGTCTGCTTATGGCAGTATTTGTAGTACTCCAATGATAATATTGATATTTCTTTTAAAAGTCTGCATTCTGTCATTTCTGAGAATTTGAAGTGGGAAGGAAGATAATCATATTTGTTTATTCTGTCATCTTAATACAATGTTTTAAATGGATTATCTACTACAGTTCCCCCTTGAGAACTGATGAATTTTACATGACTAAAATAATTGAGATATAGGTTGCACAGCAATTTGTTGACAAGTTTTTCTAGGGGTAGAGGAGATAAGAAAAACAAAAGAAAAGTGGTAAGGGGTAATATGTAAAACCCAGTTTAATATATTAAACTGGGATTGAATCCCAGCTTTGCCTGTTAATAATTAAATGCCCTTTTATAACTCACTTGTCTGTTCTGAAGCTTTGTTCTCACATTTTAAAGTAGAGATAATAATTCCTACCTGAAGAGTTGGTGCAGATGATAAAGATAATGCCTATTTGAGTCTTAGAAGCAAACATTAAACTGTAGTTCTTAATATGAGTGTAATGCTAGAAAATTCACAAATCATATGATGATTATCTATAAATAGAATGAACAAATATTCCAGTTTATTTGACCAGTCCTGGTTTATACCCATTTTCCTAGCAAAGTATTGTTATCACATTCTTCAATTTACAAAATACCCCAGTATGGAAGACTGGGCATTATATAATAATGCTAGTATTAAATACCCTTGAGCTTCTGTGATACTATGATTCCAGGATACTGATACGTCAATCAATAAAGACAAATGTCTTTAGAAGAACTTTGGCATTAAGGGTTGAACCAGCCTTGTTCTTTTTTTTTTTTTTATGTTATGTTAATCACCATACATTACATCATTAGTTTTTGACGTAGTGTTCCATGATTCATTATTTGCGTATAACACCCAGTGCTCCATGCAGAACGTGCCCTCTTTAATACCCATCACCAGGCTAACCCATCCTCCCCCTCCCCTCTAGAAACCTCAGTTTGTTTTTCCAGAGTCCATCATCTCTCATGGTTCATCTCCCCCTCCGATTTCCCTCCCTTCATTCTTCCCCTCCTGCTATCTTCTTCTTCTCCTTTTTTTTTTTTTTGACATATAATGTATTATTTGTTTCAGAGGTACAGATCTGTGATTCAACAGTCTTGCACAGTTCACAGAGCTCACCATAGCACATACCCTCCCCAGTGTCTATCACCCAGCCGCCCCATCCCTCCCACCCCCCCACCACTCCAGCACTTTTTAAATGAGTATAGCATGTAATTTCTAACTGGAGGATATGTAGTAGCTAAGTGTTCAGGTGTTGAATTGGACAAGTAGAGGTAGGAATTCAGGTTTCCATGTGTACCAGCTCTGTGAACTTGGACAAGAACTCAATCTCTCTGAGCATCAGTTTCCTTCTCAGTAAAATGGATAGTCATAACATTCTTTGAAAATAAATGAGACAACCTAGGTCCAATGCTTATCACATTGTCCGGTACATGTTAAACAGTGTAGATACTTTCTACAGAAGACACAACACATAGATCATAGATTTTGGCACTTTTTAAATTTGTGCAGATTGATTTTGGAATCCACTTTGTACTGTACTATTTCCAACCCCCCCAATGTGAAACAAATCATACCTCTCAATTTATCAATGCTCTGTTTTAGAACATATGTGATATTATGTTGAGATGAAATAAAATGTCACATAGTCCTGCTGTGATGTTCATGAGCAAAAGAGGAAGGTGAAGCCTATGGTCTCCAAAGATCAGATGGAATGTTTCCACTTGTTTCTGTTCAGACAAGATTGAAACAACAGGATCTTTGGGGTCCCCAAAGGAAGAGAACTCCATGTTGACTTCTGATTTATTGATTCCTTCCATTATTCCAGCTCCTGGGTTTAAAATGTTAGTGAATGGAATGGTTTTGTTGATGTTTCCAATAGTGGTCTCTTGCCCTCAAAGATGCATACTATTTAAACAGGAAATCTGCCCTTTTAGGACTGAAATAAATACAACTGGTGATGAACCACCCACAGGCAGTTTTCTAATGAAGCCCCTCAAACCATGACTTTCCTGCCACATGGGCCAAGGAAGACAAACATAGCTGTGAGAAGAAAAAGCTGACTCTCATTTCTATTGGAATTTCTCACATTTTTAATTCACAGAATTTCGATAAACGCCATTGTTCCAAGGTCACATCCAGGGTATTGTGAGACTTCTTCTAGTCATCCTAAATATTTCCTTTTTTCTTCCTTTTAAGAAATTTTTATCTCTAATTTTCATGTGTTGTCTATTAACAAAAAATGCACATGGAATGCAGACTCTCTATATTTCAAACATTTCTAACCTTCAAGGATGGGGGAAGAATTAAACATGGGAGAAGGCTGGCTTCCAGCAATAACACAGTTTTAATAAATACATGAAATATTTATAGAACACATAAAGAACAAAGGAAATAGAACACTTCCTCTGTGTATGATTTCTCTCAATGTTTCAGTCAGCTAAGTCTCTTGCCAGTATTTTTTTTTCCCTGAGATGTCTGCTAAGCAACAATGAGTGAGGTGTACCTGGTTAACGTACTTTCAAAATACTGTCTCTCCTAATTTTTGAAAAGAATTTTAAATGTGAATGATAACTGGATTACCATTTTTAATCTGAGTACATTTTTTTTGGAGGAAATACATTGAGAAGTCAAAGGCTTTTAATAAGTCATAAGTATTTGAAGACACTATACAATTTTAAGCCAGAACAATAATAAAATTTATTAAAATATTGTAATTATTATTAATTACTAGAATTAGCTATGTATCTGCATAACTTAAGAAACTGAAAGACAGTTCTTTCCTTTTCTTTTTTTTTTTTTTAAGATTTTATTTATTTATTTGACAGAGAGAGACACAGTGAGAGAGGGAACACAAGCAGGGGAAGTGGGAGAAGGAGAAGCAGACCCCCCACAGAGCAGGGAGCCTAATGTGGGGCTCGATCCCAGAGCCCTGGGATCATGACCTGAGCTGAAGGCAGATGCTTAACAACTGAGCCACCCAGGCGCCCCGACAGTTATTTTCTTAAAGTCACAGAGAAAGCTGGTGGCTTCATCTCTGTAACTCCTTCGTAGACATCTAGCTCTTATTTCTCTAGTGTTTAGTTTAAAAAGTCTTTGCAAGGGGCACCTGGGTTGCTCAGTCGTTAAGCGTCTGCCTTCAGCTTGGGTCATGATCCCAGGGTCCTGGGATCGAGCCCCGCATTGGGCTCCCTGCTCAGCGGGGAGCCTACTTCTCCTTCTCCCACTCCCCCTGCTTGTGTTCCTGCTCTCGCTGTGTCTCTCTCTGTCAAATAAATAAATAAAATCTTTAAATAAATAAATAAATAAATAAAATAAAGTCTTTGCAAGTAGAATAATTTATTTAATTGGCAACAAAAAATGTATATAGTTTTTGTGATGAGAAAGAAAAAATTAGAGCATGATGAATATCATTTTGGTAAATTACTGATGTATAATATCCATCCCAATAGTAGAATTACTGGTTATCTTTCCCATGTATCATTCCCCATATAACTTTGCCAAAGTTAGATCTCTTGTCCTATCTTCCCAACACTTGGATCCTGAATTTAGTTACTGTTGTTAAAATGGTATTTATATCGGGGCACCTGGGTGGCTCAGTTGTTAAGCCTCTGTCTTTGGATCAGGTCATGATCCCAGGCCAGGAGCCTGCTTCTCCCTCGCCCGCTCTCCTTGCTTGTGTTCCCTTTCTAGCTGTCTCTCTCTCTCTGTCAAATAAATAAATAAGATCTTTAAAAAAATGGTATTTATATGTATTCAATAATTAATTTTTATACTGCTAGCTTACATTTATTGTACCAAAAGCTATGCTAAGTGCTTTACACACATTACCCCATTTCATATTCACAATAGCCCTATTATATTGATAAAAATATGACTCCAATAATAATATAAGATCACTGAGATTTGAACATTTTAAATAATTTGACCAACATCACAAAAGGAAGAAGAGCAGCTCGCCTCCACCTAGACACCCAGCTCCATATGCACTCCCCCCAGCTAGGAAGATGGTGCAACTTTAAACTGTAGTGTTTCATCTCTCCTCAAAGTAAAAAGTGGTAATTGTCTCAGAATAGTGTGTGTGTGTGTGTGTGTACAATTTTCAAACTTTGCCTGTTGATGATATATATATATTTCCTTTTCTCTTCCTTTTAAGAAACTTTCATCTCTAATTTTCATGTGTTGTGTATTAACAAGAAATGCACATGGAATGTGCATATATAAATATATATGATATACTAACCTAAGAAAAGAAGAGGCATCAAGGTACAAATGTACATTCTGGAATCAATAGGCAGCTGCCTGTGAAACAACCTGCTAGTGTCCCACCTCCATTTTCAGGACCTGGCCATTCCTGCTTCCTCTGAAGACCTTCCCTCTGAAGCCACCCAGGTACCCCAGTTTTTTCTTTTTCAATTCAGTCTTTTCCCCTTATGCTAGTCTCAGCGATATCCTAAAAATAATAAAGACAGCATGTTTGCTGCCTGGTGCCAGTCAGCTAACTGACTGCTATCATTTTGATTTTACTGGCTTGTTGGTTGTAATTGTCATTATGAGAATAAATTTTCCACCCCATGCTTCCTTCCCCTTTAAGGCTCAGGTAAAAAATTAGCTTCTTCATGAAACTTCTCAGAGCTCCACGTAGTACAGAATTCCTCTCTTATCCACAGTTTTCCTTTTCGAGGTTTCAGTTATCCACTGCCAATCATCCTCTGGAAACAGATGATCCTCTGAGTTATGGTCAGAAGGTCAATAGAAGCCTAACACGATGTTACAACGCATACGTCTTTCACCTCACTTCATCTCATCAAGTGGGCATCATCACAAGAAGAGTGAGTACAGCACAATAAGATAGTTGGAGAGAGAGAGAGACTCCATTCATATAATTTTTGTTGTAAGATATTGTTACAATTTTTGCATTTTATTATTAGCTGTTCTTGTTAATCTCTTACTGTGCCTAATTTGTAGGTTTAACTTTATTATAGGTAGGTATCTATAGGGGAAAACATAGTACATACAGGGTTTGGTATTATCCACAGTTTCAGGCAACC
Organism: Mirounga leonina; assembly: GCF_011800145.1. NCBI lineage: Eukaryota > Metazoa > Chordata > Mammalia > Carnivora > Phocidae > Mirounga > Mirounga leonina. The sequence continues at coordinate 57,709,406 of NW_023270454.1, forward strand.
ATCCACTGGAATGTATCCCCTACAGAGTAAGAGTGACTACTCTATTATTTTCTCCAGGTCTCAGTTCCCATAGCATCTTATGGTACCTCTGAGGGAGCTTCTGTTACCATTTGTCTTGCATTATTTTTGAGAAATTTTATATACTCTATCTCTTTCACTAGTGTGAATGTAATGTGTACATAGACGAGGGTTTGGTTTTACTTCTATGCTTTTTGCTAGCAAGACTGGCATTGTGCTTGGTGTGTACTAGTCATTTAAACTTATTTGTTAAATAACAACAATTTCATGTTAGTTTATGTGAGGTCTTTGATAAAAAGTATTTCTTTTAATCTTCAGAACTATTATCCCCATTTTACAATGAAGCAAACTTAGGCTCTGCGAAGTTACATGACTTAATTTTAAAAGCTGGTAAGAGTCTACTGCTACAGCATTCATCTTAGAGATGTTCCATTCCAGTCTTGCTGCTCAGTATTTTTATTCAATCTGTCATATTACTCTTTCTTAACCTTTTAGAAAACTTTAAAATAATAATGAATATACTTATTACTTTTATGCCTACTAGTAATTTATAGTAGGCCTGAATTCTACCTATATGATATGATTTAAAGAGATAGAGATGAACTTTGGTCACCTTTAAATTCTCCTCCTATATACTAAATTTAAAACAAACAAACCTTTCTTTTGGTTTCAAAATAAAAACTGAGGTTTCTATTTCCAGAAGACAAAATACATTAAAATACATTAAACTATACTAGTCAGAGTAGTAAGCAAGATTGTAGCTGATGTTATGGAAGCTGACAGAATGAACCGCCAAATCCATGAAGATAGATGTGTGTGGCAGGCCCCAGAGGTTGAGTAGATATACCTTGAAAGCACTGTGGGACAACCCACAGAATCCCTGTTCCTCAAAGATCCCAGGGACCCTGACATATCAAGGGAACCACAGACCATTGCTTAGGATTGCAAGAAACTTGTTACTGGTTTTTGTCACGGCCGGTTGCCTTAAGAGTGAAAACATTATGAGAGAGTGGCATTAAGCAAATTATTAAGCAGACACGTTATCAAACAAATAATGGTGGACTGTGTCCTGATAGGAGTCTTTTGATTCAGAAAAAGTGACCTGATTTAACAAAAATTAAGTTAATGCTCATTTTAGAATGAGATTAGAAGAAATTTGAGGCCAGCTCTAAAGTGATAAGGGCTATGCATCATGAAGAGTAAATATGAGAGAGAGAGACAGACAGAGACAGAGAGAGAGAAAAATGCCATTAGCTTTATTTTCTGTACTTTTCTTCTACCAAGCCTTTGCTCCCGCCAGTCAACTCTGAAGAGAACTGTTCTAAAGTTCGTCTATAAGCCCTGTTAAATGTGGTTAGTTCAGAGAAACTCTCAGAAATGACAAAGGACAAAAAAAAACCCCACATGAGAATTATGGGGTCCCACCCCAGGACTGATATCTAATGGAAATATCAAGGAAATAAAAGAGTGCCTGATACAGACTTCACCTGTTGGATGACTTTATGATCTTGGTCATCCATGCTGTTTATAATACTTTATAGGAAGCATTAGATTACATTAATTCAAGATTCCCCAGAAATTATAACATAGAGGAGGAGAAAAGGCAAATACAAAAAAATACTTTTGAAAGCTAGGAAAAGAAAGGGGATAAGAAAGGGGAAACAAAAATGGGAAAGAGTAAAGTAACTTGAATGTTAGTACACTTGATCTTAGCCAAAAGGCCGAGAAGCGATGTAACTTGAATGTTAGGCAGAAGTTGAATGCTACTAATTACTTCCTCGGAAGCTACTAGGAAACCTTTAAACAAGATTCCTTTCTGGCTTAGAGCAGTTTGAGTAATACATATAACTCATTGCTATTTAATGAGGAAATCTATACATATAAACAACCATCTATCCAATTTTATTCCAACAGTCAAAATCAAAACCAATCAAAATCACCAATAAATGAAAAACTGTGACAGCATAGTTCCATAATCCTCCCCTCTCTTAGGTTGAGTAATCACAGAACCAGCTGATTATTTAAAAGGCATATGTTGACTAAATTAGAAATGCAACAATTTACAAGGGTAGTCAACTTAAAAAAACTACTTTGCAATATTTATTGAACGAATTAAATTCATTTCATACTTTCTAACTTAAAATCTGAGTTTTCTAGGATCCCACTAGAAAATTTACCTTTTGTTTTTCTACATATATTTCTGCCAAGGAACCAAAAACCCATTTAAATTAAATTTGATTGCATAAACAAAAATACTGAGGTTGAAACAAGTTTTTAGCATTATTTCTGCAAATATAAGTATAACATACTTCTTCTAAGTCTTTAGTAGCAACTATTTTTAGGGAATATGATAAAATTTGATTTTGAGTAAATTAGATTTTGAAACCTCAAAATTGAAATAGGTTTGGCATTTTCTCATCACTGGCAACAGCCCATGTTATTAAATAAGAAACCTGAGAACTATATTTTCCATGAAATTTTTAAAATGCCACAAGGGGCATTAAATGATATTTGGCTATGTCAGTACAGTTTTGAGTCTCTTTTGGCTGAAATGGTTTCCAAAGACAAATGATGCCATTTTGCCTATATGCACTTCATCCTCCCATCCCCACTTTTTTTTCCCTTCATGAACATGTACTGAGATCAGTCACAAGGAAGCTTCCTTAAAGTAGTACCATAATGGTCATGTTTCAAAAACAATATGCCATATATTGTCCATTTGTATTTCAATATACTTCACATTCTTCTTTCTATGGAGTAGTACTAGCAAATTATATTATTCTAATTCACTGAAGATTTTCTGTAAGGGACAAGGCTTTGCTATTCCCATTTGCTACTATAGAAAAAAATGAAATAAAACATTTATTAAGCTTCTACCATGTACCTAAGAGTTAAGGCACAGTCCCTACTCTCAAGGACTTTATATTTTACTGGAAGACTGAGAGTAAATAGGTTATTAAAATGCAATAGAATGAGTATGGTGACAATGGTATGAACAAAATGGTATAAAAGGTTTCAGAAGAGAAGCATCCAATCTAGTGTTAGAGATAAAAGATGTTTAATGCTCACTGAAAATATCTGAAACCACAACAAGAATATTAAAATTTTAAATTATGATTTGTCAATATATGTATGTCAAGAGTAAATTCACCAATTAGCTACATGACCTTGAGCAATTTCCACACCTCCTCAATTTTTTTCTTTTAAAAATAGGAATAATAGTATCTGTTACAAAGGATTTTACTAAATATTAATTGCCCAGTGTGTTTGGTTTAGAAGAAACTCAATTTTTTTTGTTCTCAAATTTGTATTTGGAGGTAATAAAAATCAACTGTATGTATACTTAAGTATCAGGGAAATGATGTAAACATATGAGAACCAATAGAAAATAAAGTTTGATTTATCTTTTTAGTGATTTTATTTTGGATCTGTCTAAAAATTTTGTGAATCACAGGAAAACATCAGGGATAACACTATATATAACTCAAGACAATTTTCACTTGAATGCTATTATTTTTAAACTATTCATGATGGTTTTCTCACAAATACACTCCAAGTTCAGTAACTTCTCAAAAATTATTGAATCAATAGTTTAAGATCCAAAGGGTCTATTTAATAAGATGGAATTACCTTGTTATTTAATGGATTATTTGCTAATAGAAAACATTTTAGATATATTGTATGCAGTTTTAATAAAACATGGAAAGTTTATAAAACTTCACAATCTTAAACTTTGTCCTGAAGCTCACACACAAAGATTTTATAAGCCTAGTATATCTTTAGTGCAGAAAGAGATGCCAAGTATGCATAGATACAGCCCCTGCCCTCAGGAAACTGATGTGTGTATGGTGGAGTGCCAAATGGCAGAACATAGGTAATAATGTGATGGTGAGATAATTGGATATGGATTAAAAATAGAACTAAAAAGATGCTGGCTTTCCCAAGTCAATCATGTTAATTCCTGCTTCTATACTTGTCCCCTTCTAATTCATTCTCTACACATTGCAAACATGGATTTTTTGTTGTTGTTGTTGTTGTTTTGTTTTGTTTTGTTTTTTAGAGAGAGAGTGAGTGTGAGTGGGGCAGGGGGAGGGGCAGAAGGAGAAGGAGACAGAGAATCTTAAGCAGGCTCCAGGCCCAGTGTGGAGCCAAGGAGAGGCTCTATCGCCCAACCCTGAGATGATGACCTGAGCCAAAAGAGTTGGACACATAACTGACTGAGCCACCCAGGCGCCCTTGGGAACATTTTGTTCTTTAAAAATATTTATTGCATCTTGCAAACTTTTTGCTAAAAACCCTATGATGTCTTTCACTGAACTTAAGAAAAGACTAAAATGGTTATTGTGCTCTATAAGATGTTTCATGATCTGAGCTCTGCCCATCTCTCCTGTCTTATTTATAAAGCTTTTTCCCCTGTCTTTCATTAGGCTTGAGCTCATATGACTCTTCTTTCTTCACAGGTTAAAATTGATCCAGTCTCACACTTGCTATTCCCCCAGTTTTTTTAATATAACAATTTATCATAAGCATTGTCTTATATAATTATTTTTAACAATATGACTTTTAGTAGCAACATAGTAGAACATAGAAATTTATCGCATTTTATAATCATTATTGAGCAGGTATTTTTAGTTTCTGTCACCTAGAAAACATTTTCCCTTCTTATGATAATTTCCTTTTAACCATCAATTTTCTTTTGCTCTGTACTCACTATTTTGGTTAGAATTGTTTCTGCTCTAAGTGCCAGAGGTAGATTCTACTTAGCTTAAACCAATCAAGATTATTTCTGTTTCCTGACCACAGAATTCTTGAGGAAAGGACACCTGAACAAATTTGAGCCAATGAGTGGCAGACACAGGGAATATTGTCCTGAAGACCCCTATATAAAAAATCAAGAACAGAATCTATAGGCAGAGAAAGGTTGAATTCTTGATGGCAGTTTTTGAATTTTGAGTCCACCCATTTTTGAAACTAGCTCTAATTCTGTTCTTTTCATTTAAGCTTTCATAAAAATGTTGCAGTTAATAGCAATCTACCTTTGTCCCCATGTCTAACATGAGATAAAGTATTTATTTTTGCTCCTGGTTCTTGGCACAGAGCTCCTAAAACTTTTGCAATTTTGTATGTAATAAAAACATTAGGGAGCATCTTTTAGTCTAATATTTGGTCTTTGATCTTAGTTCCTGACACAGGGCTCCTGAAACCCTTAAATTTCCTGGCTGATAGGAATATCTCTTATTCTAATGAGGTGACTCTGGGTGGGCTCCTGAATGACTCCCGAATGAGGGCTGGTCCCCAAAAAGAAAAGCCATAATTAGAAGCTTGGAATTTTCAGCTCCTTATCCCCCATTCTCTTGAGAAGGGAGAAGGGCTAAAAATAGAGTTAATAACTGATCATGTCTACATGATGAAGCCATCCATAAAAATCCCAATTGTATGGGGTTTGGAGAGCTCCCAGTTTGGCCAACATATCCACACATCAGAGGATGACACTTCTCAACTCCATAAGGAAAAAGTTCCTGTGCTCAGGACCCTACCCGACCTCATCTTAGGCATCTCTTCATCTGGCTGTTCATCTGTATCTCCATCATATCCTTTAACAAACTGGTAAACATGTTCCCCTGGGTTCTGTGAGTCACTCTATCAAAGAGGGAGAGTGTCCTGGGAATCTTAATTTGTAGTCAAGTTGGAAGATGTGGGTAACCTGGGGACCTACTACTTGCAATTGGCATCTAAACAAGTATGGGAGTAGTGTTGGAGGGCTGAGCGCTTAACCTGTGGAATCTGACACTATCTCCAGGTAGACAGTGTTAGAATTGAGCTAAATTGTAGGACGGGGCACCTGGGTGGCTCAGTCAGTTAAGTGTCTGCCGTCAGCTCAGGTCATGATCTTGGTGTGGGAAAAACCTCCACACATCTTGTGTCAGTGTTCTGAGTATGTGGTAGTAGTATGAGAGTAAAGGAGACCCACAAGAAACACACAAGAGGTAGACTGAACTGATTTTTTCTAATATATTTGTTTCTTTCAGAAACTGGGTTAATGTTTCAAAGGACAAGATCATTTTTTAAATCTTTTGATACATGTTTCCAAACTGTTCTTAAGAGAAAAAAGTGTCATTCCCAACTCAAAAAATAAAATTCTAAGGGAGAAGATAAAATCTTTACCTTAGATTTCTCAAGTAGTTACTTACAGGATGTACTAAAATTAAAGTTGGAAGTGATTTGCATATTAGTAAGTGGAAAAAATGACAGGAAATGAACCAATTTGAGGACAGATACACTCTCAATGTTTTCAACATAAAGGGCATTATAATGATTATGAATGGATGGAAATTAGTTCTAAAATATTAGGCAATAAAAAAATTAATAATATGTAGCCTAAATATCTGAGAGATATAAGTCAATTAGCCAACAATTTCCCAGAAGCCAAATATAGTCCTCAAAATGATCAATTTGTAGAATGTATTTATTTCTTCTATGCATTTAATTTTAGTTGACTGTTTTACATTTTGCCTCATAATAATGGTATAAGGATTATTTTATTTGTTTTGAAAACCAAAGGAGAACCATCCAGTTAAAACTAAACAGCAAAACAAGAACTTTGGCAAACTGGTCATTTGGAGGATTACTTTTTGGTGAATTGGCTTTTGAAGAACTTCTTCAGCAAAATGACCTAGACACAGATCTGGTAGGTCAATTTTAACTGTCTTAGATTATATGAACAGTCTTTGTTTATGAGTGCCTTACTGGAGAACTACTCTTTATGTCCACAAAAGACCAATTCCAAAACCAAGAAATGGGCATGAAAAAAAAGAAGGGCAAATTTTAGTTGGACATAAAGAAAAATGTCCTAACTTTAATTGGGTTGATTTTGGGTTGACTTTCAATAATGCCTAGATACTCATCTGCTTGAAGTTATCTCTTTAGTTCTTTTCCAGGCCTATGAGGACAGCACCCCTTGGAATCCCAATCCAAGGAGAATGGGAAGACCAAGTCAAACACAGGGCGACAAAAGAGATGGTAAAGGATCCAGGAATATTTGTAGAAGAAAGGTTCAGAGGGATGTAACTGAGGGGAAGGCAAAGCTCAGAAAGTACTGACTGGGCACTATAAGGACAAACTATGAGGATTTTAAGCATTTCATGCTATTATTGGAAGAAGCAGTGTGGAGACAGACAGAAATATGATGCCAATGACTGTTTCTTTAGAGGCACAGCTTGAGCATAATTTTTGTGCCAACGATTTATTGAGAGAATTGTTTCAGGAGAAGTGAGGGGGAGCAGGATGGCAGGAGAAAGTGAAGCATGGATTTAGTCTCAGCTGGAGTCCAGCTTCAATGTGGACCCAGAGGCAGTCCTGGAACATGAAGCCCACCACAGATTGGCCCTTCCTTAGCAGTTGGCCATTGCCTAGGGGCTCTATAACATTCCAAGTAAGATGGCTGTCCCTGGCTGAGAGCAGTTCTCCACAATAGGCTGTGAGCTATTAACTGCCAATAATTATAAGAGCTGGACAGGATGGTCATTGTGTAAGTAAAGAGCATGTGTTTGGGGCACCACTAGCATCCACTACAATGTCTATTTTATTAAATGTGATACATTCTTCCCTGGTCTGTCTAATTAACATTGGAAGTATATACTAATTAGTCTTCGATAATGGTACTTTTTAAATCCCATATTACTGTTTCTCAAAATTTTTACCGATGTCTCTCTAATGTCATAAGAGGGGGGAGTGGATATTGTGAAGCATAGGCAAACTGCTCTCTGAAGCCCAGCATTTCCTTGAAATTGTGTCTTATCTCTAAAATTTAAATAAACTTCATCTTCTACTCCACATATATCTAACTGATTTTGAGGAGAAAATATTTGATGTATAATATATAAGTATTATATATATAACATATATATAATAAATATATAATATTTAACTTGTTACCAAATTTTGATTAAAAATGATGATTTAGGAGGATACCAATGATTTGTTGTTTTGTGGCTTACTTTAGGCACTTGGAAATTTATACCCACATTTGTGAAGCACAAATAGGACTCAGACATCCTTACCTCTTATGCATTAGGTAGTTGATAATCAGAGGGACCTAGATTATTTTCTATGAATACTTTTATGTTTATTAAATTACAGGGGCAAAACTGAGACAAAGTTGACCTTCTTTGGTCATTAAATCATGTTGTTGACATTAGAGCTACAGAACTGTTTTTCACTAATAGATACATTTAGCCTACCAAAGACCTCTTAGGTATACATTTTCCTGTAAATTTCTTTTTTTTCTTAATATTTTATTTATTTATGATTGAGAGAGAGGGAAAGAGAGCACAAGTGAGGAGGAGGGGGAGAGGAAGAATCAGGATCCCTGCTGAACAGGGAGCCCAATGTGGGGCTCAATCCCAGGATCCTGGGATCATGACCTGAGCCAAAGGCAGATGCGTAACTGACTGAGCCACCCAGGCACCCCTCCCCTAAATTTCTTATATCATTTGTTCCATCAAAGTATATTTAGATTTATATGATTATTATTCTTAATAAGGGCTATGATTGTTTATTTGAACTTCACTGTGACAGATGCACTGGAACTATAAAATGGTTTTAACCAATCCTATTTATTTTGTGGAATGGCAAACGAGCTGAGTTAGACCACAAAGTACTGGGCTGGATTTGAAGATTGGCAAATGATAATTCTGACAGCCTTCTGTAGTGTCTCATTTCAGTTTATCCCTGAAACAGTAAACAAGCAGTGCAAAGATTCCATGAAACGAGGATACAAATAATTGACTGGAAATAGTTCTGCAAAGCCACCCTACATTTCTTAAGGAGACATACCCATGGTTTAGGAGTTCGCAGCCTGTAGGTATTGAGAACCCTGCTCAGTGATAGTAGCTGAGAAATGAAGGTATTTCATCTATTAGATTGGGACAGAGGCCACCTTGGCACTCAGCTCTCCTTTTACCAATATGTAAGGCAATTCTTTCTATGCCACAGGTACTGTTCAATTTCTTACTGCTGCATTAGGCCTACTATGGGCACACAAACAGTCAGCTTAGCTACTGGACATCTAGGGTAAACAGGCTCATTATGGGGACAAAACACATAAATTAAATCTATTTCTTGACAAAAAAAATCCAACTACATAAAAATATTCTAAATTGTGTATTAAAGACTGACTCCAACTGACCACAAGACTGGCCCATCAATTTCATAAAAATTGACCACATGCTAAATAATCAGTATGAATCAATCAATGTACATAGATTAAATAGGGATAGAACTCCCAAGATACCAGTAAATCATGTGGAACACAGTAAGCACTTGCTACATGTATATGGGATGAATTGTTATATTTTCTGTGCAATTTTACTTCAGGATGAAAGTGTTCAAATATGTTTCTGAAACTATAATGATTTACTCCACATTGAAGTACACTCTGCCTACAAAAAGTTAAGGATCTTTCATACTATTTTAAGACTATTATTGTCAGGAGTCCTGTAATTTTCATCCTATAGAGCCCAGGGTGAAAACTTTACTTCTCAAAAATACATCTCTCTTCTATCTCTCTTGTCTGTCTATCTCTTTCACTCACATACATATCTTCTTTGGAAATTAGATTTCAATCTATAGTTAATCCAGATATTTTTGGATGACAATCTTCTTTAATCGAACTTCCATAGCTCAGTAAAATTCTATCAATAGCAGATCTGCTTCTGTTTTGTGTGTGTGTGTTTTATATCTATGCATTTATCTATTGATTCATCAGTGATTGTTTATTCTAGGTATCATTTAGAATCAAGTCAATAGTTGTGTATGCTGTGTACTTTCTTTTGTCACCTAAGACAATTCACTCATCTCTTACATTGCATTTGTTATCTACTTATTTAGGGATAGGAAGTTATTGTATACCTATTTATTATTAGAAAATTAAGCCAATTTAACATATTGTGGATTCCCCTTTGGAGGGTAGGGGCATATAATCCAATTATTTTATGCTTTAAAATTAATTTTACCTATGTAGCATAAAAGGAATTATTCTATAAGTAAATAATTTATAATTTAATTTCTCAGACACATTTTAATAAATACTAAAATAATGAATTTGATAACCCCTAAAGTATATTGTTTGAGGAAATGTAATGAAAATTCTTAACATTATTTCACTAGATTAACAGATTTTATTAATAACAGAAATATCTAAAGAATTTTTTAAATTGTGCCAAATTAAATAATTTAGTAAAGAAAATAATAATGGAAAATGAATTTCCACTTCTCAAAAAACTAAAATATAGCCATATTTAGAGGAAAAAAATCTACTGTTTGGGCTACTTTATTCTGTAGCTTAGAAAATATTTCCATAGTAGTAATATAAGAGCTTGCCCAGTGCATTAAAACATAGAGATTAGACAAGCACAGGTTGCTCATAACAGTCAAGCTTGATAACTCACAATCATATTCTTCCTGAACATTCTGAGCTTTGATCCTATCAAGATTTTTAATTCAAGCTTCAGAATCACTGTATTAGGATCTGAGTTTAAATTATCCATTAACAACTTTCTGGTCAATGATATTGAAATACAATACTCTTATATCTTCACTTTCATTCATCACCATGCAATATGCTCCTTTTTCGTGTTATAATGGGCTAAGCCATTTTGAGTAGTGTTTTTCTTTAAATACAGCTATTATTCCAGAGTTTTGCCAGCCAGTGACAGAAATCTAACCCAATGACTTAAGTGGAAAAAAAGGCGACTTTTTGGCTCTAATAACTAAACCATGAAAAAGAATGCAATAGCTGAACACAGTGTCAGTGTCAGATTTCCTCACTATATCCCTTTCTCTGTTTCTAGCTGTATATCCTCTTCAGTCTATTAGTATCTTGTTTTCACTAGGATCCGTGTCACCTTCTTCCAGATTTGCTTGACAAACTGTGTGGTTCTGGAGATGCTAACTGTACCCTTGGATTCAAAGTTATGTACTTGACAACATAGAAAGTCTCAGACTGTACTACTAGCCTATTGTGTCGTTGACCTGTTAGGTATAAGATTGTTTTTCCTTTTTTTAATTGAGATATAATTCACATACCAAAAATTCATCTTTTAATGTGTATAATTCAGTGTTTTTTAGTCTACTTACAGTGTTGTACAACCATCACCACTATCTAATTTTAGGACATTAGATTACCTTGAAAAGAAACATTTTACAAATTAGCAGTCAGTCTCCATTCCCCATCCCCTTTCCTCAGCCCCTGGAAATCATTAAACTACTTTCTGTCTCTATGGATTTGCCTATTCTGGACTTTTCATATAAATGGAATTATATAAACATGGATCTTTTGTGTCTGACTTCTTACTTAGCATAACATTTTCATCCATGTTGTAGCATATATCAACACTTGCATGGTTACATAACATTCCATTGTATGGATAGACCACTTTTGTTTATCCATTCATCAGTTGTTTCTACTTTTTGGTTATTCTGAATAATAGTGCTATAAATATTTGTATACAAGTTTTTAAGTAGACATATGTTTTCATTTCTCTTGGGTATAGGCCAAGGATTCAAACTGCTGGATCACACGGTAATTCTGTGTCTGACTTCTGAGGAATTGCCAAACTGTTTTCTAAATATACTGTACCATTTTATACTCCCATTAGCAATGCATGAGGATTCTAATTTCTCCACATTCTCCCCAACAACTGTTATTGTCCATCTTCTTATTCTAGTCATCCTGGTAGATATGAAATGGTATCTCATTGTGGTTTTGATTTGCATCTTCCTGTGGCTAATGATGTTGAGCTTTTTTTCATGTGCTTATTGTCCATTGTATATCTTCTTTGGAGAAATACCTGTTCTTTTGCTTTGCCCATTTTTATTGGCTTATTTGTCTTTTTATTATTGGGTTGTATAAAAACTTTACATATTATGGAGATATATTACGTATCAGATATATGGTTTGCAAATATTCCATGTGTACTTGAGAATAATGTATATTCTGTTGCTGTTGGGTGGATTGTTCTATAAAAGATTACGTAGGTCTAGTTGGTTTATAATGCTGTTCAACTCTCTTTTATTTCTTTCTGTCTAGTTGTCCTTTCAGTTACAAAAGTATGGTATTGAAGATTTCAATGATAATCGTTGAGTTACCTACTTTTCCACTCAATTCTGTCAATTTTTGTTTCATGTTTTTTGGGCCTCTGTTTGTCAGATGTGTTTATGTTTATAATTGTTAGGTCATCTTGATGGATTGACTATTTTTTCATTATAAAGTATTCATCTTTGCCCCTAGCAAAAATTTGTCATAAAGGCTGTTTTGTCTGAGATTAGTATAGCCACTACAGCTCTCTTTTAGTTATTATTTACATGGTATATCTTTTTCAATCCTTTTGTTTTCAATGGGCTTGTGTCTTTGAATTTAAAGTGTGTCTCTTATAAGCAGCATATAGCTGAACAATGTTTCTTTTTTAATCTGTTTTGCCAATTTCTGCTTTTGTTTGGAGCTTTTAATATATTTACATTTAATGTAATTGCTGATAAGGTAGAATTTATATGTGTCACTTTGCTATTTGTTATCTAGATATCTTTTTTTTAATTTTATAGTTCTCCATTACTGTCTTCTGTTGTGTTAATTATATATTCTCTAGTGTACAATTTTGATTATGTTATTTCTTTCAATATATATTTTTGAGATATTTTCTTAATGTTTGCCCCCGGTGATTACAATTAACATATTATAACAACTAATTTAGATTAATATACACTGCATTTAAAGTTTCCAAATCCTTGCTCCTATATTGCTTTCTCCCATTCTTTATGCTATTATTTTTATATTTCATCTTTATACATTGTATGTGCATTGACAAAGATTTATAAGTATTGTTTTATGCAATTATCTTTAAGATCAGACAAGAGAAAAAAGAGTCACAAAGAAGAGGAAATTTAAGCTGTCTTTTATATTTACTTAGCTAGTACTTTTACCAGTGCCCTTTTTTTCTTTATGTGCATTTAAGTGTTTGTCTAGTGTCCTCTTATTTCACTGTAAAGGGGTCTCTTCAATATTTCCTGTAGTAAGTTTTCTAGCAAAGATTCTTTCAGTTTTTATTTATCTGAGAATGCCTTAATTTCTTTTTGATTTTTTTAAGGATTCTTGGATATGGAATATTTGGTTGACAAACTTTTTCTTTCAGTGCTTTGAATATGTCATATTCTGGTATCCATGGTTTCTGATGATAAATCATCTGTTAATCTTATAGAGGATTCCTTGTGTTCGATGAGTTGTTTCTCTTTTGCTCTTTTCAACTTGTCTTTGGTCTTCAACAGCTTGAATATGATGCAACTAAGTTCAGATCTCTGTGAATCTATACAATATAGAGGCTGTTGAGCATGTACAAGAAGTCCAGATTAATGTTTTTCATTGCTACATTTGAGAATTTTGGCACATTATTTCTCCAAATAAATTTTCTGCCTCTTTCTGTCTTTCCTTTCCTTCTAGTATTCCCATTATACATATGTTGATAAACTTCATGGTGTCCCACAGGTCTCTGGGGCCCAGTTCACTTTTCTTCATCATTATTATTTATTATTATGTTTCTCATTGCAATGTCCTGAATGTTTGTGTCTCTCCAAAATTCATATGTTGAAATTCTAATGTCCAATATGATGGTATTAAGTGTGGGGCCTTTGGGAGGTGCCTACGTCATGATGGTAGTGCTCCTCTGAATGGGGTTAGAGACCCCATAGAACTTCCTAGCCCCATTCCACTCTGTGCAGATATAGTGAGACATCTGCAACTGAAAGAGGGCCTTCACCTGACCATCCTGGCACCTGGATCTTGGACTTCCAGTCTCCACATCTGTAAGAAATAAATTTCTGCTGTTTATAAGCTACTTAGTCTGTGGTATATTGTTAAAACAACCCAAAGGGACTGAGACACCCAGACTGGATAATCTGAAAACAACCCAAAGGGACTGAGACACCCAGACTGGATAATCTCAACTGACCTATCTTTAAAATTTTTATCCATTTATTGATATGCTCTATTTGGTGAGACGCTGTTCCCATATTTTCCTATATAGTTCTTTAGACATGGTTTTCTTTAGTTCATTGAGCATATTTAAAATAATGATTTAAAATCTTTGTTAATAGATCCAATGTCTTGTTTCCTCAGTGTAGTTTCTATTGGTTTATCACATATATTTCTTGTGTATAGGCCATACTTTCATATTTATTTGCATGTCTCATAATTTTCATCTTAAAATTGGACATTTTAGATAATACTGTGTAGCAACTCTGGAAATTAGATTCTTTCCCATCCAAAGGGTTTATTGTTGTTGTTACTTGTTTTTGTTATAGATATTTGTTTAGTGACTTTCCTGAAATAACTCTTTAACATTGGTATTGTTTGTTGTATGTAGCCTCTGAGGTCTTTGTATAGTAAACTTAATGGTCTACTAATGGCTGGACAGACATTTCCTTAAATGCCTTAAACCAATAAATATCCCATTTTGCTGAGTGGCTCTGTACGTATTTTGGGACATGCCTTCAGTGTTCATATAGGCAGTTTACAAGTCTGCCTTAGCCCTTCTTTTCCTGCTGAGGTGGAGCTTCAAGGTCAGCTAAGGGCCAATGCTTAGAGCTTTCTTCATCTTTCCTGGGCATGCACAGAGACCTATGCATGCACATAGCCTTTTAGATTCCCAGGAATATCTTGGAGATTTTAAAATCCCTCTGTAGACATTTCAGTCTCCTTGGTCACCTTGTTGTTTGCCCCAATTATTATTGGTTTTTTGGTTATCTTGTTGTTTGCCCCAATTGTTATTGCTGCATCTGGCAACTATAATGTTAAACAACTGTTGCTGATTACTTTTAAAAATGCTCCTAGGGAGAAAGGGTGAGCTCTGATTCAGGTTAAATAAAGGCAAGCTTTGGGATGGAATTTTCCAGGGAATTTCTAGAGGGATTAAATAGTGGCTCTTATCTGGGAATAAGGCTTTGAAAGAGCTCTAGGTCCATTCTTCCCCTTTTAGTGGCTGCTAGTCTGCTAGCTATCACCATGATTGTAGGACTGTTCATTTTTAAGGCTACTGTGGAATTTGTGAGAGGGGAGGAATAGGGAAAATTAAAATGCCACAAGGCTCACTGATGTTACTGAGATCCACGCATTTCTCTTAAATAAACAGTTCCCAGATTGTTGCAAGCTTTTTGTTAATTTTCACAGTTTTAAAAAAGTTGATTTTGAAAAATTTTGCCAATGCTCTTGTTGCTTTCATTGAGCAGAGAATATTTGAGGGTTCTTACTCTGCCCTTTACAGTGATGTCATCTCCCATCTGCCACCTTATGTGTAAGACTTTGAGTTTATTATTTTCTTCTTGATTGCAACCAAGAGCATCTTAACTGATACCCTCCTCCACTCAGAATAATATATGGCTTCCAGTTCTGACTTTAGATGTTTTTTTGAAGAGCTAGCTCCTAATTCATGAAATCTTGGGATAAATTCAGATTGACAGAACCTGAGATGTCTACCTGTGTCTTGTACAATCACTAAGATAAGAGAGTGTTAGTCCATCGGTTGTACCAGCTGACTTGTCAATGAAACAAACAGAAGTGAAACTGTGTTGGCAGCCTCCACCTGGGCACATAATTAGAGTCAGGAAGAAACAGTTTCCTCAAAGTAAAGTCGTTTTCTGAACATAGAGAATGGTAAATGCTCAAATAATCAGGTTCATCATTCTTAAAAAGAAATTATGATGCTCTGTTCATTCACAGCATGGCAAAATCAGTAGAGATGTTATATAGTCTTGTCTTTCTGCTTTGATTTCTTTCATGTTCCATGCTCCATGTTTGTTATTAAAATAAGTTTCAAATCTCCAAGTTCTATACATGGACTTCAACTATGAACTATGATTTCACTGATCTGTAGCAACAGTGAAAGGCTTTGGTATAAGGGATTCTGTTGGAAGGAGGAGGAAATAATAAAGAACAAAATAAATAACATTCTACTTATCAGAAAATGTATATCATGATTTTTCACAGATAACAAAAGTAACAGCAAAAGATATGTCACCAAGTGTCTAGCATATTACATGATTTCAAAAATAAGCAATCAAGCAGAATTTTTTTGGTTAGAAATTCTGATAAAACTATATTCATGACTGCATTTTAATCATATTACTATGTTGCTGTTGAATGTTGTCATAATTTTAGGGCTTAAAGATTTCCATACACACACACACACACACATGCACACACACATACACACACATACATATTTGCTTTCAGTAAAATCTCTTTTCACTTCATCAATGGAATTTGATGAAAATAGCTTTGAGAAGTAATTATCTAAGTTAGATTCTTATACATAACCATAAGCCAGTCTTTTACATTTTAATGAAAGATTTCCCTTAATCCATTCTCTTAGCTCAAAATGTTATACACAATTCAGACAATAGTGCTATCAGTTAAAGCAGTGCAATATCCTTGAAACAAATTATGATTGGATAAATGAAGTAAAGAAAGGGATATCTGGTGTCCTTTGTGAACTTAGCCTATTCAGGCTAAGGGCATAATTTAAATGCCTGGGTATCTAATAAGAGTAATAAAATAGTTATTGTACTCCCTCCTTTCCTGTGTAGAAATAAATATTTCATGACTTCCAGACTGTTAGAAATTCAATCTCATTCTATAAACTGTGTTTTGGGGTCATTGCCTGTATAATGTCAGGGGCTGCAGATAACAAGGGACTGATAACACAAGTGAGGTATGAGCTATAGCTATTTGCTGTGTGCTTAACTTCCCTTGCAGCTAGACACTATCTGCAGTAAGACAAGAGGTTGTTTCCTTGCTAAGTCCTTTATAATTATTTGGCTGACCCAAATTGTAGATTTCAAAGACTCTCAGGGATAGACATGGTTTTATTTGTCATCTATTTCACTATTTAACTGATACATGAATTTATCTAAGTCAACTTCAAAGTTGATCCTTCATCTTCAGAATGCATTCAATGAATGGAAACCTGATTTTCAAATGATAAAATCCATTCCAATTCCAAATACTTACTAGAAACTTATTTGTTGGATAAGCTGCAATTTGACTTCTTGAGATTCCAAATACTGCACTTAGTTTTACCCTAAATAGGTGGGGAAAATTGAAAGACTTACATACCAGACTATTGAGAAACTTCATACTAAGTTATAAAGAAATAATTTAATTTAGATTCTTTCATTGATTTAATGAGCTATAATATTAGAAGACTGATAAAGATATTGCTATTAGAGTCTGTTAAGATATTTGACAGTTTTTTATTATGATGAGAAAATAAGGACTGGGTGGTAAAATTAATCTATAATAGCTGAGTGAAGAAATGTACCCAAAGAATGATTATTGATGGATTTCTGTTAACTTGGAGTTTCATTTCAAAAGATTCTTTCCTTGACCTTGTCTCATTCAACGATTTTGTCAAAATTTGCATTAGAATGAAGAAAAGACATATTTATCAATTTGTAGATGGCATAATATAGAGAAGAGTAGGTTTTATATGTAATGTCTAAAAGAGTCAGAATCCAAATGATTATGGCACATTAGATGTGGAGGCTAAATCCTACAAAATTTTAATAGAGACAAACTTAAAGTCTTTTTAAAGTAAACAGTGGAGGTCTATAGCTTAGATGCCTATGAGGAAAATCTAGGAGTTTTAGGTGACTGAAAGCATATGGATAGCTAATGCAGGGATTAGCAAACTAAAACCCACTGTTTTTGTAAATAAAGTTTTATTAAAATACAGCTTTGTTCATTCATTTACATGTTGTGTATGTTGGTTTTCATGCTACAACAGAATTAAGTATTGCAACAGAACTTTATGGACCTCAAAATCTAAAATGTTTATGATCTGGCCATTTATAGAAAAATTGTGTTGACTCCAAATCCAGTGCAGTTTTTATTAATAAATATAGAGTGTCCATGTATAGGGAGATAATAGAACCCAGTGTTTTCTGCACTATTTCCCAATTTTGTCCTTATTAAAAATTTCAGTTCTGGGTTCCATGTTTTGCTAGGGACATTAACAACTATCCAGAAGAGAGGTAAAATAAGGCTGCAAAGAAGCCATGTTGAAGAAGAGTAATTAAATGTACTGGAAATAATTAGCCTGGAGAAGAGAGAATGAAAACACGATAGCTATATTTGTGGTTTCAAATATAGGAAAGATAATTATGAAGAAGAGTTACTTGCTACATTCGCAAGCTTCAGAGAGCAGACATAGGAAAAAGGGGTTAAGGAAATACATAGAGTTAGAAGTTAGTGTATTATGACAAAGAATAATCTACTGATTAAAATTATCTGAAGATAAAAAGTAGATTCCCATTTGTGGAAAGAATCGAGACAAGCAGCCATGTCTGCTTTTTTGGGTCTGTATACATTGTCTGAGGAACAAGGAGAATCATATTTTAGATGAATTTTGAGTCCCTACAAATGCTGATACTGACCACCACTCATCCAACACCAGACTTCATTTTGTCCTAACTGGCTCCCAGCTTTGATTCCCATCCGTTTCCACTCCTGGACCCACATGGCTTTGTGGCATATAGCACAAGTTCTAATTACTCACTTCTGACATCTATTGATCTTTGATCTTAGATGCAATAGCTCTTTAATTATTTTATCTAAATGATTATAATTCTGGCCTTTGACTATACAGTAGATACCTGGCCCAAATCCAAGCCTGGGGTCATACTTATTCATGCAACAAATATCCATTAATCACCTACTATCTACCAGGTATTATTCTGAGACCCAGGGATATAACAATGTTTATTGTTCATAACTGATCCTAATCTGAGCAGCATCTTGGATGAACCTTATTTTCTTATCCAGTTGTTGGATAAGAAGGATAATATTCACGGTATGCTACTATTTTGTACTGCTTAGAGATACATATTTCATTTAACCCTTAAGTGATACTTGCTACTTGGTAGGTACTATTCTAAGCACTTTATACATACTAGATTATTTAATCCTGGTAATATGTCTACAAAATAGGTCTTATTATTATTCCCATATTACTTATGAGAAAATTGAGACCAAAGAAATTCAATAACTTACCCAAGGCCACCAAATGTGCCAGAACCAGGTTTCACATATAGGCCATCTAGCTTCAGAACTGTTCGTAATCACAAAAGGCTGAGTGAAAGTTCTATTAGCTTAGATGGAGGTGTTTCCCTTTCCTTCCCTCCTTTCTCTGATCTTATTTATAGTACCCAGAAAGGCTCTTTCAAGGGAAGCCATCCCATGAGAGTACTGAGCCTGAAAACCACATCCATCTTCTGAGTTCCAGAAGGTATTTGTTGGATAAGTGCTTGACAGATCTTAGTAACTGTAAAGTGGAAATTCAGAACTCTGCTTGACTCCACCCTATGGACTGGGTTAAAGAAATGGAGGAGCAGGGCTGAGAGGAAAAGCAGGATGAAGAGAATACTTAGTTGTAAATGCAATCTTATAAAAAGAACAATTATCTAATGCCCACAAAAAATATTCTTCAAGGACCATGGTCACTTTTACAAAATATATGGCTCATGTATGAAATTAAAACTATCAAACTGCTTCCATTACAAGACAATGAGGTTGTTTATTTTTCATGCTTATATTGAGCCTAATTGCTGAGCATAGCCTATAAAACTAAAGCTGTTTCTTTGGTAATTCAAGTACTTCACTGGGAGCAGTGCAGAGTTCATCTATGTATAGAGATTTTTAAAAAGGCAGCTTATATACTTAAGCAACACTCTTAAGTACATGGTTGTCCACAAATTTATCTCCCTCCAAATATTGCCTAAGCTTTTGGTCCAATCTTTTTTTTTTTTAAGATTTTATTTATCTATTTGACGGAGAGAGACACAGTGAGAGAGGTAACACAAGCAGGGGGAGTGGGAGAGGGAGAAGCAGGCTCCCCGTGGAACAAGGAGCCTGATGTGGGACTGGATCCCAGGACCCTGGGATCATAACCTGAGCCGAAGGCAGTCGCTTAACCGACTGAGCCACCCAGGCGCCCGCTTTTGGTCCAATCTTATATATGTTGGTTTGTCATAATGGTTTCCTAATCACCAAAGTTTTTTATTGATCCTTTGCATATCATCATTACACTGGATGAGGTAGAAATTTCAGAAAAGTCACTCTCTATTCAGTCTTAGTAACTAATCTTTCTTGCTTTAAACAGTCAAAGGAAAAATTATTGTGCAGATTGTGTCCAGTAGAAATACATTATAAGCCCCTGCCTCCTCTCTTCCCTCCGTGTCCCCCCCCCTTTTTTTAGCATGTATGGACTGTCCAACATGCCCCAGGCCTTGTGCTAGGTTCTAGAGCACAAAAATGAAGAAAACAGCATCTAGTCCTTTATACCCCAAAAGGTAGTCTCTAGAAATAGATAATATATACCATAATGAAGGTATGTACTGAATACTATTATGTTATAAAACCTGGAGGAATGGTGTCATTTATTATTTATTCAATAAATAGTTAACATGTGTCAAATAAGAATTAGGCATTGTGCTAGATGTTGATAGGTGGTAAGGAAGTAGAGACAGAGATTGTAGACAATTCTTTGAGGAGTTTTGTGGTAAGGAAGAGCAGAGAAATTACATCTTAAAGGGGTCTAGGGAGTATGAGTTGGGTAATCAAAAGGCAGGCTTGTGTGAAGGTAGAAAAGACCCAAGAGAGGCAGAAAATTGATAATGCAGAATAAAACAGAGGTAACTGAAGAATCAAAGTACTTGAAAAGGCAGGAAAAGACTGACGTAGGTCACAAGTGACGGTGTTGATTGAGAAAGGCTCAGGAGCTACGCTTTGATTATAACAGGAGAAAAGATAAATTCTGTTTATCTTTTTTAAAATATATTAAAAAAAATTATTTTTTTTATATAGTAAGGTCATCCTCTGCTAGTGAAGGTAGGAGGGATATTGGATATTTTGAGGTACACAGAGAAGGCAAGAAAATCATTGTTCTAGAGAGCAAGAAAGTGAATTTACTAGGTAGGTAGACTTTCTCATAGTTTTAAGTGCTTATTTAAGATTTTTGCTCATAAATTTGAAGGGAGTCAAAAACGCAAACTTTTCTTCGGCCAGGTCCATTAGTTAATATGTGCAGTAACAGAGTAAGCCAATGGTTGGATTTAATTACTGTGGAGTTTTCCCAAGTGAGTCCATCAGAAAGAGGGGTAAGCAAGGCTGTTTCCATGGAAGTAGTTATAGTGGTGGTCCATGAAATATGAGCTAAATGAGAAGGAAAGTGAAACATCAGTGAACAATTTTAAAAACACTTGTCGATTTTGTCTATTTGGGGCTTCAAGATCTTTCCTGTATTACATGGGTAGGATATGGCTGGTAGAGGGGTCTGTTTAACAATATCTGAAGGGGATTTTCAACTCAGAATTTTAAAAAAATAGCAAGAAACTTTCTAATAAGTTCTATATTTTGTTATATGTCACATAAAATGAATTATGAATGATGGCTAATGCATGCTGATTGGCCCGCAACTTCTTCTGAGTCTAAACTGTTGATAAACTTCAACCAATGAATGTAAGGGAATAAGTACGGAACAGTATAAAGAATCTACTCTGCATTCTAATTTGTTGTTACATTTGTTGAAGATGGTGGTTTCTTGCTTCAAAGACCTTATTCATTATTATAGAATGTTCTTATTATCTGTTCAATAACTTGGAAATGGCTTCGAGCTGCTGTAGCTCTCTGTCTCTCTAGTGTCTGATTTTTGCATGCATCCATGCTCTCTTTGTTCCCAGTATTTGTTCTGTAAAATCCCCATTCTTCTTTTTATTACATGGAAAAAATGCATAAAGAACATCCATCAGTAGAACTATGGAGCATTTTCCAGACAAAACAATCTAGAACAAACACTGGCAAGCCATAACCCATGGGTTAATTCTGGCCCTACTTGCTTTTCTAAATAAAACTTTCCTGCAACCTAAGTATACTCATTCATTTATGTATTGTCTATGGCAGAGGTGAATAGTCATGACAGAGATCATATGGGTTGTAAAGTCTAAATTTACTATCTGACTCTTAACGGAAAATATTTGCTGATCTCTGGTTTAGAATAGCATTGCGTATATACCTCAGGTCCTGTAGTGAAAGGTTCTGTTAGTCTCTTTTCAGCGGGTGACTATGGCGCAGAGACAGAAAGGCAGGTTCCCCAAGGACGTCTCTAACTTACCCTTCGTGCCCCTCCTTCAATGCTGTAGCCATCTTACAGTTGCCAAGGGTTGCTGGAATCCCTGCTGCTCACTCTCTGGCTGTTCCAAGAGTTCTTAGTGCCCTTGAGAAAGACTAAACCTGTAGGTAGAATGTGGCAGTTTTTCAATTGATTTGGGAGACAATGCAGATTTTGCTAGTCTTAATTCTTTAATTTTTAAATTATTGTGTTTTCCTGTGTTTTGAGGAAGGGAGACATAAAGAAAATTGCTTCTGCTAATCTCTGTCAGTGAGTGACAGAATTTAAATCAAACAGACAGGAACTCTTGCTCTTTCCCGTGATGCAGAGTTTCCACCTCTTCCCATTGCTGGATTATCCACGCATCAAAAAATGAATGGCGTTTCTGGGAGTGTGATGTTTATTCTCACAATAGGTCTAATTCTGAGTGAAAGAACTAATTGAAAAATCAGAAGAATTTTGTCTTGATGTGCCCATGCTAATAATTACATCCATCCATTTGAATTCTGAGGAAATGGGTTTTTGCTGTGGAAATTCTTATCACAATGGGCTGACTCTAACTTGTACCCTGCTTGTAGCTTTGATTTATGATGTGCTTCGTGTTTTTTGGCCAGCTCTTTTTGAAACTGTAGAGTGGAAAGAAAATGTTTTCAACAATGTCACATCCAGAAGGTGATTTCTGGGAGCTTCAAATGCAGGCTTTAATCTTTCTTCCAGGTTAGCCACCGCGTAGGCTGCTGAAGAGCACTGGGGCTTCTTAGACCCATTGGGGATTCGGGGCAGGTTTCATCCAGACGCCCTGGTGCTGCTCACCATTCTAACAGTGGCATTTTGTCTCTCGGTGGAGTCTTCTCACGTTACATTTAGGGGAAGTGACTTGTTGCTAGGCTACAGCTTCCCAAAAGCTACGATCACAGTAGTTAATTGAAATTAATTTCCCAACGTATCCTGTTCGGCGGTCTATGGAGAAAGAAAGCAGATCCTGCTTATTTTTTCTCTTGTGTTCCCTTGAATTTTCCTCAAGTTTTTATTGTGCTGGTAAAGATGAAGAAAATGGGAATCAGGGTGGCAAGGAGAGGAGTTATAAAGGGAAAATTGATTGCAGGACAGTGTTTTGTTTTGTGAGAGATAAAGAAAGCTATGTCAAAATTCACTAGGGTTTTAGGACTATGGGCTGAGAATTTAGGTAGTCTCTGCCATACCACATGTATGTGGAGTTAAGGTGTAAACTGGGGGAGGTGTTTGAAAAACATACAGACTGGGGTGCCTGGGTGGCTCAGTTGGTTAAGCATCTGCCTTCGGCTCAGGTCATGATCCTAGGGTCCAGGGATTGAGCCCCATGTTGGGCTCCCTGCTCAGCGGGGAGCCTGCTTTTCCCTCTCCCTTTGCCTCTTCCCTCTGCTCATGCTCTCTCACTCTCAAATAATTAAATCTTTTTTTTTTTTTTATTTTACTTATTTATTTGACAGAGAGAGAGAGACAGTGAGAGAGGGAACACAAGCAGGGAGAGTGGGAGAGGGAGAAGCAGGCCTTCCGCTGAGCAGGGAACCCGATGTGGGGCTTGATCCCAGGACGCTGGGATCATGACCTGTGCCGAAGGCAGACGCTTAAGGACTGAGCCACCCAGGCGCCCCTCAAATAATTAAATGTTAAAAAAGAAAAGAAAAGAAAAACATATAGGCTGCCATGGAAGTTTTCCCTCCTTTTTTAGAGAAAAATCAACACATTTTTACTCCCTCCTTCCCTTCCTCCCTCCCTCTCTTCTGTCTCTCTCTCTCTTTGTATATGATTATGACTTAAACATCTAAACTATTTGTGGAGGTTTCCTCACCCTTCTTGGCCAGAACAAGAAACTGCTTGGCAGTAAGAATATGGAAAGAAAGATTCACTTTATAAAATCTGAGTCAGAAAACATTTATCATAATTGGCACAATGGATAGTTTGGGACTTATGTTAGGGATCATCTACTATTTTGATAGTTGCCCTTTTTTTTTTTTTTGATGAAAATCTTAAGGTTATGTTCTCTATCTCTTCCCTCTTCCTTCCTCCCTCCTCCCTTCTTTTCTTTTCTTTTCTTTCGTTTCTTTTCTTTTCTTTTCTTCTCCTTTCCTTTCCCTTCCTTTCTTTTCCCTTCCTTTCCTTTCCTTTCCTTTCCTTTCCTTTCTTTTCTTTCCTTTTATGAAAACATCTATTCCAATTCAAAAATTAAATTAATCATAGACTTGGAAATAAGAATGTAGATTTGTGGGAAGATTTCTATGACATAAGTGATAATTCACCTTAAGTTAGAAAGTCAAAACCCAAATGAGAGAGGAGGGAAAGAAGGGATGACCTATTACTTAAAACTTGCTTTACCAGGTGAAAATGTCAGAAAATGAAATCCAAATTCTGGGTTCCCTCCGCATTTCACCATCCACCCTGGATGTTATTTTTGTTTGTTTGTTTGTTTGTTTTAGTGTTCAGAGAATATAATCACAGAAAAAAGTAATGGGATCATAAGAGGACTATCACTAACGTTACAGCTATACTTGCAAAATAATTTGATTATGGCTGATTGACATAAATGCAGTCATTCAATAATCACTGATTGTCTACTCTGTGCCAAGTATGGAGTTACATAATAGGGATAGAAATTTGAACAAAATGGTCCACCCATCTTTTATCCTCAATAGGCTTCAAGTCTTTTTCTATGATACTGGTAAATTAATCAGAAGACCAAAATAACAAACTATTTCAGTTGTCAAAGTCATATCTTTCTGATCAGGCAATAATAATAAAATAATTCCAGCAATTAGGCAATACTTTCCTTGAAGTCAACTCAGTTTTTCACAAGGTATTATAATAGATCTAAATGAGGAGAAAAGTGGAATAATTAACATGGTATGGCACTTGAATTTTTATTGTGTGCTGAGGAGTTATTTTGAGTATTAAGTGCAAAATGTAAGCAGGTATTGTAAGTATGTAAAGAAAGATTAGTGCAAGAGAAAGTCAATGGACTGATTGAGTTTAGGGGTTTATGTAATTCTATTACCCTAAGAATCCACCCTTCTGCTTCACTGCAGGCTGTCATGAGGCAGTGAGAAACACAGGTCCAAATCTGAGACCCAACTCAACCCTTTACTAGAGAGGGGACTTTGGATGTACAATGTCACATTATTTTGAATCTGAGTTTTCAAATTTTAAAAAATTGGCCACAATAATATTTACTAAATCACAGGAATAATGGCGTGAGATCCAGCAAGTGAAAACACTTTGTAAACCTTAAAACTGAAAGGATTGTTAATATTAATAGACAACCAGTTTGAGGATATTATATATGTGAGCACATCTTTCTGTTTTTGTAGAGTCCTTTACAAAGCACAAATCTTCCTCTTTAATCTTTTTTTCTGTTTTCCCCTTTCCTCTAATATTTAGTTAATTTTCTTAACTGATATCTACTCCCTTCTCCATTTCTCTTCATTATATTTGTAAGCCAAAATTTGATATTAATTGTGACCAATAGACCTAATCACAGGGTTAATAATGAAAGTAAAATCATAACTTAATGTGAATTTTGGTGCAGTGGAGATCTCAAATCATGGAATCTTCACATATATTTCTTCCTATTTACCCATATTTGAGTCTAATTAAAACAGCATTTCTATATGCATTAGATTTCCAATTATTATTTTTTCTGTTTTTAAAAAATTTATTGGTATTGCAATATGATGCTTTCATCAGCTTTTGTTACAGAAATAGACTATTTTCCAAATATTTTGGAATACTTAGAACATTTGAAGGGTTAAATTAGCTTTACTTGCCTAACCTGGGAACCAACTTCTACTCTCTCAGCATTTCGCTTACTTCTATTACAGCATTTAGTACACTTGTTTTGTAAGTTGAATGTTCATCTTCTCTCTTCTTTACTTTAAAACTTATCCAGGATAGGAATTATGTTCCCATCCTGTCTATATCATCAGCACTAATCCTGATGCCTAACAGTTATGTTCAATGATGTTTGCACAATAAATTATTTGCATTGAAAATGTAACATTTGTCTGTATGTAGCTTTTCAATGATGTTTTTAAAAAGTATTTAAAAAAAAAATAAAATAAAAAGTATTTTTATAAATAGAGGACTTTCTATGGCTATTGTATATATGTGGATGTTCACATATGATAATCAGAATAGATTTATCAATGGCCCTTGAATTCTTACTGTGTTTACCAGAAGCAGTAGGGATTTACAGTGATATATTCATAATATCAAAATCAGTCAACTTTGTTAGCAATCTTGAGAATTTACATAGATTATTTTAGTACTATGGTAGAAACACCATATAATAAACTCTGGTTGTATGAGAATATTAAAGTAAAAATCTACAAAAATCCTAGACAGTAAAAGTTATTAAATGATATAAAAGTTTATTTGAATAGGGGCTCCTGGGTGGCTCAGTCAGTTAAGCATCTGACTCTTGATTTCAGCTCAGGTCATGATCTCAGGGTCGTGAGATTGAGCCTTGTGGTGGGCGCCATGCTCAGTGCAGAGTCTGCTTGAGATGCTCTCTCTCCCTTTCCCTCTGCCCCTCCTTCCATGCTCTTTCTCTCTCTCTCTAAAATAAATAAATAAAATCTTTAAAAAAAGTTCACTTATTTATCTGAATAAATAAAAAATAAAACAAAATGTATCATGAGAAATAAATCCTCTATGTTGTATAGATACTAATTCTGTTTAAAGTATTTTACAATATAATACAATCCAAAGCAACATTTTAACATGACTTTGGTGAGGGTTGTCTTTACAAAATTATTTAAAAGTTTATTTGAAATAATAAGTGAGTAAGCATAACCTAAAAAAAATTAACTGTGTAATAAGGTGATGGGAGGGAATTGCACTAATAGTAAAACATATAAATCTAAAAAATCACTAGAATAGATTAATACTATTTTATAAAACAAATGGAAAAAATATCATTATATAGTACTACTATAAAAAAAAAGAAAAGAAAATAAAAAGTGCCATAAAGTCCTGAAATTGACACAAGTATGGACAGCATATAATAATGCTTATGTTAGTACATAATAAAAATATGCTACAAATTAATGGGAAAGTTGTGTATTACTCAGTACCAAGTCTTTTTTTCATAAAAAAATACAAAAAACATAATGGAAAACTAGTAAAAATGATTACTGAATATATGATAGCAAAGAATTAATGGTTTCAATATATAGGAGCTTTATCAATCAGTAAGAAAAAGACAAATGTACTAACGGATGAATAGGTAAGGGGCAGCACAGGAATTTCTAACAGAAGAAATACATGTCAACTGAACTAATATCCAATATATAAAAAGTAAATCAATTATGTTATCTTATATATACTAAGGTTAACAACAATTTTTAAAAATTAATCAGTTATGGAGCACCTGGGTGGCTCAGTCGGTTAAGGATCTGACTCTTGACTTCAGCTCAGGTCATCAAGCCCCACATTGGGCTCCCTGCTCAGTGGGGAGTCTGCTTTGCCCTCTGCCCGTCTGCCACCTCTTACTCTCTCTCTCTCAAATAAGTAAATAAATAAAAATCTAAAAAAAAAAATCAATCAATCAATTTTGAGGTACCTATATGGAGAGTGTGTTTGCTGAGTATCTAAATATCTCTACTCTACTGTTTCTTGCAACTCACAAATAAAATAACAAAGAAAAATAATTTTAAAATGCAGTATCAATACAGATAAAGGGGAAAAAGGAAAGGAAATGCCTAAATTGAATTGGAACAGAATTATATGGTTTCTTTTTTTTCTGGAGAGAAAATTAGCAGTATTTACCAAAATCCCCAGCAGTAAGCACTCCATTACCCTCCCAAAGTTACATTCCTAGGAATCTTCCTTAAGGAACTAATTGAGGATGAAGGCAAATATTTATCTAACAAGATATTTTACAATCATTGTTTATAATGGAGAAAAATAGAATTTAGTTAAATAACCCTCCATAGAGGGATTAAACAAATGATGATAAAGTCTACAGTGGAAACCATACATTCACTTGCAATCACATCATAAAAGAATATTTAATTACATGAGTATGTCTGTGTATGATATAATATATGTATGAAACAATATGTATGATATAATACAATTTTTGCAAGAGATTTCATTACATTGGGAAAAAAAGCAAGTGTAATATACATTTGCAGATGGCTCCCTTCATCACTGGCCTTGATGTTATAGTCAAAATGGCTGTTAAGTGCAGATGCTCTATCTTACCCATGTACTTTTCAGGCATTCCTTTAACCACAGAACCTAATCTGTCTCTAGACAGTCTACTCCTTGGTGATGAAATAAGCACCTCTCTAGGAAACCTGTACCCACATGGGTTAATCTCTTAGGCATGACCATCATTCCCATACACCTAGCTTCGACTTAGTCTTTAAAAATGTTTTGGAGAAATTTGAATTTCTCCAGAAATCACCTGGAAAGACAACAAAATTAAGTAGTTTAGACATTAACTGAAATCTATTTAAATTATTGTTCATCATTACTTAAATGAGAGTAATAAGGCCCAAAAGCATAAGGCATAAAACAAAAAACATTTGAGAAGGTGATAAAGTAAGAAAAATGTAAACGAAAAATACAACATCTTTGCTTTACTTCTATAAAATTTTGTCTCAATGTCAACAAACTGTGACAGGATATAATTTTGGCGAAGTTTTCAATGTTACTATTTTTTGGTCATTCATGAAAACCAGGGCACTATTTAGTGGGCATCAATTCATAAATGAGCATCATAATTTTTACAGTTCAGTATTTGGCATGGTGCATTGCCATTAGGCACTCAGCTGAAGAATGTGATATATCTGGTAGCTTCAGTTTGAAATCACCCAGATTATTTTAGTATAGCCAAAACAGATTTTTTTTCTAACATTTGTATCCTCTAGATCTTACATTTACTTAAGAGTCTATTGAGTGCCTACTACAAAAAGGCAAGTACTGTACTTCTCCAGTACTGGACATCTACCTGTCCATTCTTAGAGGCACTAGGCTGGCTCAGTTGGTAAAGCATGCAACCCTTGATCTCGGAGTTGTAGTTTCGAGTCCCACATTGGGTATAGAGGTTACTTAAAAATAAAATCTTTAAAAAAATTAACATGCTCAGCTCCATGAAAATGAGGGCATTTTGTGGAGGGAGATGCTGGAACATCTCCTCAATGAAAACCATCAATTGGCTCTGAATCAGAAAAAAAAAAAAAAGTCTCCTTTTAATTAGTAATTGCTCTGGATTTTTCTTCATTGATCTTTATATGGAAAATGCTCTCACTGAGCTAATCTAATGCCAAGTCTGTGATGTAAGATGCTTTTATTGCTTTGACTTTGTAGTAACAGGAGGAAAGAACAGCTACTTCTGAATTCTGAAGGAGGCAGTACCTAGGCTTCCATAAACACAGATGATGTTCCTGAAAGAATGGAAATGTGCTTAGTCTTAAATCAGGTAAAAAGGTGGCACTTATGTTGCCAGGTGGCACTGAATCACACAGCTTCCTCTTTTTAAAAACGGTCTTCCCATCCAAAGGCTGCGAGGCCATGCAGCATTTATAAAGCATCTACTATGTGCCAGGACACTGGACAAGGAACTGACAGTGCAGACATGAAGGAGAAGATCCCTATTCAAAAGAAGCTCTTATAAAGCTGGAGAGATAAAATAAGTAATTTCCATAATGAGATTTTTTTTGTTCTATTAGAGACATGAGGATAGAAGAGATACTTCTACCCAGGAAGGGCTTGAGACATCTCCACTGAGGTGTTGAAGAAATTGGGGGAAGGGAATGGAAGGAACTGGCATTTCAGGCTACAGGAATCACACGAGCAAAACCACTAGTGAAAAGTTCTACCTGGTAGAAAGCAAACACTCTGCAAGACTCAAACCCAAAGTAAATAGCAATGAAGCCAAAGACAATCCTCTAGTTGCTAGAGGTGTCTGGAAAAGCCTACGTTTAATCTTCCCTGTTCTTTATTGGCTGTATTTGCTTGCTTCTGTTGCTGAGTTTCGCCTGAGGGTTGGAAAGTCTTTCATGTGTATCAAATGTTTTTCTCCAGGTTTCCTTTCCCCCCACTTTAGTACTGCATTTCTGGGGATGGTTGCTGGTTTAAGTTGTCTTTCCTGCTCCATGGTGTTTTTTCTGCTATCTTTGCTCGAGGTTGTGCTAACTACAGTTCTGCTGCTTCTTAATTATATTCTTAATCTCTACAGGCTTATAACAGAAAGTCTTTGGCTCTAGGCTGCAAGAGGAGAGAATGTAAGAGCAGCAAATAATACACAAAATGAGACCATTCATAATTGTTTAAAAAATGGGAAAGCTAGCAGCTGCTCAATTCCAATTATTTCTGTTATCTGCAGAATTTCTTACTGAAGGCAAGAATAATCACTGTACTCAGCAGCTTGGGAAATACACTCATATAGAACACAGGCTCCATAAAACTGCAAAATTACAGGAAGTTTAGATGTACTTGAATACAGGGAAAAACTGAGACTGGGGAAAAATTGTGTCTGAGGTTGCCTTAAAATAGTAATATATCCAGAGGGCTTTTAGTATTCACAAATATTCGTTCCTCTCTGCATTGTGTTACTGAAGACTTAATTAGCCCCACTTCATAGATGAGGAAACTAAAGCACTCAGCATGTTCAAGTTCATATAGCAATTCAGCAGTGAAATCAAGAACAGAATTCTGATTTTCCAGTTCCCAGGCTCATGATTTATTCCCCTGTGTCATAGCTCTTGTTTTTCCCACACTGTGACCTACCAGATGGCAACGACAGCTGAAGTCAATGTCTGAATATTCTCATGTTATGGCTTTTTACGTACATAAATGTAATGTGATATTGCCATTTCCCCTATTAATATGGATGCTGTCTCTGTTGGGAACATCTCTCTTTATCCATCTTCCAGGAATACTTTTCTAGTAAGATATAATTGTCTTGTAATCCTGGACTTTCAGATGATGGGATACTCCCTCAAAAATTTATTTTTCAATTTTCTATGACAGATATTTGCCATTGCTTTCCTTTTATGGGCTAGCTTTGGTGAATCTGTGTCAGAGAGTTTGTTTGGTTGTTCTGTTTGTTTCAGTAAATATAAGAGGATTCCTATTCAGCTTTTTCAAATACTCTACCTACTTTGTGGTATTGGACTGTGTGCTTTGTTCCCATGCCTCCCCCTTCCATCCACCCACTAACTTTTATCCACCCATCCCTACATCCATCTATCCCTTCCTTTAGCCAAATAATCACTCCGTAGTGCTTACCATGTGCAAGGTACTATTGGGGATGCTATGAAGAAGATAAAGATTCAGCCACCAAATTCTTTATTCCATAAGCTTACAGTCTGATAGGTTAGTCAGGACAATAATTTATTAAATTATTCACTCATTCTACAATTTTTGGATGAGCAGCTGGTACATAAGTCCCATGCTAGATAACAGAGAACTAAATAAATACTGCCTTTGTCAATCATAGACTCTATGAATGAGTGAAGAGCTATTGTATTATTGTTAAGTTAAAATAGGATGAGTATTAAGGGAATACATAGGAGCAACACCTCCTATGGAGGCAGAAAGGCTTCTTGAAGGAATTACCTGATACCTAAAACATGACTATGAATTAGCCAGGTAGAGGAAGAAGAGAGTGTTCTAGGAAGAAGAAACATAAAGGTCCTGAAGAGAAAAAAAAAGCTTATCACATTTGGAATCTCAACGAAGTTTATTAAGTCTGTTTCTGGAGTGTGAAGAAGGGGACTGGTGAGAAATAGACTTCCAGTAGAGAAGTGTGGAATGAATGGAAGCACCTTGTAGGATAGACTAATGAAGATATCAGAACTCTTTAAATATCCTTGGCTGTTTGTTTTTAAAACCTTCTCCATCTCCTTGGTAGAGAAAAGATTAGACCCACAGTTCTCCAAATATTCTCAAGACCAGCAGAATGGGTATCCCCTGGGAACCTTTAAAAATGAAAATTCTTGAATTTTATCCCAGAGCTACTGAGTCAAAAACTATGGAGATGGGGACTCACCAATACATGGTTTCACAAGCTTTTCAGGTGATTCCACCTGAACTTGAACTTGTGCACTCAAGTTAGAGAACCACTAGATTAAAGAGGAATAAGATTGGAGGAAGAGAGATTGAGAGATTGGCACAATAACCCATGTAAGAGTACACAAATAATTACAATGTGAGCTAGAAGATTCAGGTGTCATGGCAGAGGCAGAGACCAACTGCCATATTTATTCAGAGGAATAGGTCAGGCTATAAAATAGTCTTTATAGGAGAGAGGTCATTTGAGCTGAACCTCTGGACTTTAACTCTTAATTTACTATCCTATGTATTACTTTTTTTCTAACTATTTCTGATCATAGTTTTGAAAAAAAATTAATTGTCACACTACTAGCTTTATGTAGTGACTACAGAGTAATCCATCTTATTAGCGAATAATTTCTCACTGAGTATTTTATCACAAAAAACTTCAAAATCAATTGACTCAATCATTTGTATACAATATTGATAAAATTCACCCAATAAAAAGAAATACTTCGGGGCCAATTTTAATACTGAGCCTCTTTTTTTTTAAAGTTGTTCATATGTAATCTAAAAATGATGATTTTTTAGCTTATAAAATTACATACACATATACACATATATACACATTCTGTATATATATGTGTGTGTATATGTATATATAATATTCTTGTCTTTAGAGTTTGCTGGATATTTATATATGTTTGCTAGAGAAATTAACTGTAATGTAACTTGAACATAGCATTGTGTCTGTTTTCTTTTTTCCTCCCCCCACCCCCACCTTCTCTCCTTTCTGTCTCTTTGAACTGTGGCCAATTAGATCATAAATCCTTGAGGAGAAGCTAGTTTTTTTTGACCATGTAGCCCAGAATTGGTGCAAAGTCATAATTAAAATTGCATGCTATTCTTTTTGTGTATAGTCAAATGGAAACTGCAAAGTTTGCTTTTCTTCATGTTCACATATTTTCTAGCTGGCCTGCCAAAATAGAATCTACTTTTTGTTTTTTATTCCATTGACTTAGCACTTATTTTAATAAACATTTCTGACATTTTTTAATGCCTCGTTATACTTGACTTGTTATAAGTAGCATTTGCAATATTTAACTCTAGAAATAGTGATGCTAAGGTTTCAGTGCTCCAAGTCAAAAAAAGCCCTAGAACTTAATTTTTGCATATGTATCATGTGTATGTATTTAATTTTCTTTCAATATAGATGTTCTTGTATAAAATAAGGCCAGTGTGAAATGTTCAGAAAAATCCTGTAAGGATTAATTGTAAGAAAGCTGAACAAAGAGTGAACTTTGCCAAGGCTTTTAAAAAGCCAGCTGTATGCATCTGCTTGTTTGCATGTAGCATTATTCTAAGCTGGGAATTGTGTACACTTCACAGTATACATGGGCCATTTGTCCTGGGAACATATTTTGTGACTGCCAAAACCAAACAGAGTTAACCAGTTCCCGTGAGAGGAACATGATGGTTCTGAAACAAAAGGGGAAAAACTGAAAATAGAGGACAATTCTCATTGTTAGGGTGGGAAGTAAACTGGAAACGAAGGGAAAAAAAATGAATCGAATTAGTTAAACTACTTTCAAAACATTTTTTCGCAAACTTTTGAATTTAATGATCATTAATAATGACAAATTATTGCAGGGTACTATTTTTATTTTAGTAAATACCTTGCTAAATTATATGTTTAGGGCATTTTTAAAATGGTGTATGACATTCAATGATGTAGTGTACCAGACTATGTTCTGAATAAAAATCCTACTGTTCAGTTTAAAACTTAAATTAAAACTTTGAATCGCTCATTTATGCTAAATATAGAATCAATCTTAGACTATTTTTATTACATATTGGTTAGGATCAGGTTCAGATGATTACAGCAAAAACAAACAAACAAACAAACAAACAATAACAAAGACCCAGACAGCTGAGGCCTAAAGAAATAAAAGCCTAGATATATAGTCCGAAGTAATCAGCCCATGGCTGGAGTGGTAGCTCCATTAGGTCTTTGGGACCTCAGACTTCATTCAAGCTCTGGGCCTGGCTGTCCCTCAAGCACTATTCTCCCCCCTCAAGAAGCCTCTGGAACTCAT
Organism: Mirounga leonina; assembly: GCF_011800145.1. Classification (NCBI taxonomy): domain Eukaryota; kingdom Metazoa; phylum Chordata; class Mammalia; order Carnivora; family Phocidae; genus Mirounga; species Mirounga leonina. The sequence goes on from NW_023270454.1 coordinate 57,743,769, forward strand.
AAATTATTCTAGACAACAGGATGGAAGCAACAAAAAATAAAGATATCCTCCCCTTCTCATATGAAAATATTTTCATGCTACCTTTTCCAGATGCATATACTTTACACAGCTGCAATCATATTATATATGGAATGTTGTGCTTTTTTATCCATAATTTTTTTCATACCCACAATTCTCACTGCAATTGCCCTTTCATTCTCTTTTGAATGGGTGTCCTTAATTATTTAAGTTGCTCCTGATTCTTGGACATTTTTTGGCTCTGTTTCACTTGTATAAATAAAATGAAACATTTTCATACAGAGTTGTCTTATGTATTATTTTCAAATGGATGACTCTTACAAAATGGGAATAATAGAACAAAGTATGCAAACATTTTCATAGTACAGCACTTGAAACATATTGCCAAATTATTTTTCAAAAAGATAGTGCTAATTTACTTTGCTATCAGCTACGTATGATTTACTTTACCATTGTTAGTATGCTCTCCAAGAACATTAGATGTTATAGTTTTTAATGGTCAATTTAAGAGATGAAAAATCGTACCAGCTGCTTTTATTCTAATTCTATTTATTGTTTCTTATGAAGATTGCAGGCTTTTCAATATGTTGATTTACTAAGTGCAATTTCTCTTGCCACTGTGTCAGCTAAAATTTTCTTTTAGGAATAACACCATTTTTTCTAAGGACTCTGTGAGTGAGATAAGGCACTAGAGTGTTTTTCCCCCCAATTCTGTTCCTGTGCTTATATAAAGTATCTAGATTTGCCTCCTGTTTCATTTAAAATGCATTTCCATTGAGCTGTTGAGATAACCTGGATCAGTCTCAATCAGATAAGGCAGATGGAATTTTAAAAATGTTTATAGTGTTTATTTATGCTATTAAAGCACCTTTGCAATTTCAAAACGGGATTTGTAAGCTAGGTGCTACAGCCACAGCCCATCCCGTCAATATGCTCGCACCCTTACTGAACAGTTTGTCTGGGGAATGCTGCTAATTTATCTCGCTTTGGACAACTGGCGGCTCTCAGTGTGAAGAAAGATCCTGTGTGAGGTGAGGGTGGAGGTAGAGGAGGGGGAAGATCAGCTGTAGGAGACTCAGATTTATGCTACTTTTGACTCTGTATGATGTGTACAATCTAAAAAATTTGCTGGCCTGGTACACTAGCTATTTATTCAGAGGAGAGATGACGGGAACCTGGCAGGTGGTGCAGGAAACAGGCAGCCAAGAGGAGAGCGCGTGAAGGCCACCAACCTGGCGTTGCTGAGTGGTGTCCTCACAACCAGAGAGCCCAGCAAAGGGGATTACAGGCCAGCACCAGGCATGGGATCTGTTGGCCTCCGTGAACTCCCACAACAGAACACAAAGGAAGGAGTGTTCTCAGACAGCAAAGGCCCTGCATGGATTTGGAAAGAGGGAGGGAGGGATATTTTTAAAACATTTTATTTATTTATTTGACACAGAGAGAGAGAGAGCGAGAGTAGGAACACAAGCAGGGGGAGTGGGAGAGGGAGAAGCAGGCTTCCCTCGGAGCAGGGAGCCCGATGTGGGGCTCGATCCCAGGACCCTGGGACCATGACCTGAGCTGAAGGCAGACGCTTAACGGCTGAGCCACCCAGGTGCCCCGAGGGAGGGATATCTTTAATACGGCTCAACTCAGACTTCTGCCGTCATCTTGGGCTAGAAGCTGTGAATTTGGGCAGTGTTTTCTCCTTTTGCTCTCCCCTGTCCTCAATTCCTACCAAAAAAAATTCGATTTCATAGATATTTTCATTTGTTTATCCGCTTATTCTTTCCTGAAGATTTATTGAGTGGTGAATCTATACTAGGTAAAATACTAGCCCTAGGGGACAAAACAATCTGCCCCACAAGCTAGTAAAGAAAACAAACATATAAAAACACAATAAAAAATAGAGAAAATGCAATTAAGTTGTACTGACTCCAAACCCAATGTTCCCTAGAAACCCTAACTATACCCCTCAGCCTGTGTTTACTTCTTTGTCAACAATGGTGCAGAGTGAGGTGTTAGTGGCTCCTGGTCATTAGGCAGTTTCCTTGGAACAGCCTACATTTTCTTTTTTCTTTTTTTTTTTAAAGATTTTATTTATTTATTTGAGAGAGAGAGAATGAGAGAGAGCAAGCACATGAGAGGGGGGAGGGTCAGAGGGAGAAGCAGGCTCCCCGCCGAGCAGGGAGCCCGATGCGGGACTCGATCCAGGGACTCCTGGATCATGACCTGAGCCGAAGGCAGTTGCTTAACCAACTGAGCCACCCAGGTGCCCCAGCCTACATTTTCTTGACAATTGCTTGAGAAAATAGTTATTTGACAAGTTTTATTTTTCATTTTAATATTTAGAAGCTTGTAAAAGGAAGTTGAAATATGTCATAATCATAAATACAAACCAACATACAAGATGATGGAGGACATCATTCCCCTAATCTTGCTGTATGAGCAGCAGGGTCAGAGAAGGATGACATTTCCCATTAGAGAGGATAGGACAGTTGTGCGCAAGGAGTAGATGGAAAGGCATGGAAGACAGTGTGCATGGCAGTTGTACACAGAGGTTGGGTGCAATCTTAGCACCTAAGAAATTAAACTTTCCAGATGGAAGAAATGTCTCCAGATGGATTTTAAGAAGTCAGGCTGAATTAAGTGCCCTATACATCCTTTAAATTTCTCCCAAAGAAAAACCCACAGTAAAGATCTATATGATTGTTCAGACTTGTGGGACTGACATTTTCTTACTATAAATCAGTACAGATATGAGGCTACAGGTCTGCTGAGCTGTATGCAGTGATACAGACCCTGATGACATTCTATTGCTTAGGAAGAACAATGGTTTGGAAGTTAGGACACCTGAGTCACATACCAAATTCTCAGCAAGCCATATTTTCTCTTCCTGGGGTTGTATGCTCATTAGAAGTAGGACTTTAAAATCTCTAAAGAAAATTTCAGTTGTCACAGGTAAGGAGAAAGAATGATTGCTGAGGAACTTAGGTCAGAGCTTCTCTGGTGTGTGTGTTCTCTAATTTTAATCTTTTGAAATGTTCTCCTTATAAGCAGCACATCTGCGCAGGAAACACCCAAGTGGAATCCTTGCCCATGTGCCCTGGAAGCTAGGAATGGCCAGCTGAATAGCCATTCGTTCATTACGAAATTCCAGGAGGAAGACCTGACTGCCGGTGGGGAGAAGACAGCTTCTCCTCTAGGAATGTGGAGAGAACACAAACAAGAGAAAGACTTGAGCCTAGTCTGCTTTACTCTGACCTTGTATTATTATCCTCATCAAATACATTTCCACTATGACAGTAACAACAGTATTCTTCATAGAAACTGTACTAAGTCAGTCTCATGTTGCCATGAAAACTGAAAGATTTGAGATGTAACAAAAGAGACTCATGGTCACTGAGGGCCCATGTTATGATGGACACCATTTTAGCTATTTATTCTGTAAGATGCTTTACTTACATCTCATTTAATCCTTTAAACTACCTACTCCGTGAGATAGGAGACATGTACCCATATTTTGGCAGATGAGAACACAGCCGAAAGTGTCAATGCTTATAAGGTCATAAGTAGTATAGAAAGACTACCTTCTGACCCCAAGCCCATGTTTATTTGTTTGTTTGCTTTTTCCATTCCATTGCTTTTCACATAATAAAGTTACTTTGTCAGTACCTGTGGTATCATGGAGACTATGAGCTAAATAAAGGAAAAGTTCATTAGGATGCTATAGGGATTAAAACTATTATGCACCTACCAGTCAGATATCATAGTTTGCTTGATGAAATGGCACATTTTCTTTATGGAACAATAAGAATAATCTATTGTTATGCAATCATATAGAGATATACATCTTTATTGAATAAAAAAATAAGATTTCATGTTGGCCACATGTAAAGTTAATAATTATTCTTGAACTTACTCCGATTTATTATCCTAAATGAACCCACAGTTACTATTATTATTTTTAAAGATTTCATTCATTTATATTTGAGAGAGAGAGAGTACAAGTGTGAGTGGGTGGGGTGGGGTGGGCAGAGGGAGAGGGAGAAGCAGGCCCCCCATCAAGCAGGGAGGGACCCCGGAATCATGACCTGAACCCAAGGCAGTAACTGACTGACCCACCCAGGTGCCCCTCCATAGTTATTATTTTTAAAACCATACAATCAAATAAATATATAGAGTGGTTTCCTCCATCATCAGACTTTGAGATGGAAGAGAGACAAATCTCCATATGATTCATCTCTATGTCTCCAAGGCTTAGCCCTGGAATCCTGGTGATAAATATGTTATTTTCTTAAAGGTAGAGGTGATAGTAAGAATAAGAGTGTATATATTTTCTATCATTTTCTCTTAAATATATTTAAAACAATGTCCATTGAGAACAATATGCTTGATGAATAGCATCTTACATTAGGCAATCGGTATAACAGTTTTAAGAGTGGCTTACAAGCCTGGTCAGGCTGCCTGGGTTTAAATCCCAGCTCTGAGATTTACCAGCTGCATGATCTTAGGCAAGCCTCGGTGTTCCTTACCCTGTGATATGGGTTGATAATCAAATCAACTTCTCAGTGTTTTTGTGAAGATTAAATGACTGATGCAATCTATTCAGTTAAGTGACTAAAACATAGTAGGTATCGATAAATATTTAATGTTATTATTAAGTGAAAAAAATAGCTTTAGGTTTACTAATGCCCACAGAAATGTCTCATACTATGCTATTAATAAAGATATAGAGAAGAATATTTTTAGTTTGATCCAAAAAATCATATTCTGCCCGTATTTTTCTGAACCCCATTTCTGAAAAAGAAACCATGGCAAGAAGAAAAAGGGATTAAAGCATACTTCAGGGAATCATATACTTTCTCATTACTATTCCATTCTCACTGCTTTCTAATTCAGCCTCTAAGTTGAACTGAAACCCCAAGCCTCCTCCAATCTTTTGATCAACTCAGAGTTTAATCCTTTCCATTTTAGCTGGATTTGCACTAAGAAGAGACTGTTGAATTATAAAAGACAACTCAATCTTCACTAAACATTAATGTCTTTGATTTTTGGTTTTCTTTTCTTTTTTTTTTTTAATTTCAGGGGATCCTCATGTCAAAATATCTTTCTGGAATTTATGAGAGGATAAAAAGTAATATCCAAAAGAAAGATTATCTATCAAAAGTGATGTAGAGGTAAGTAAAAGCTTCATGAACAAAAACAAACTACCATGCTTTTGTGTTAGATGTAAAAGACTGTCATTATCCTTTTATAAGAACCTCACTTTTGACAATGAGGAAATAAAGTACCCAAGAAAACATTTTCCTGACTAGAGCCTTTTATATAAATAAATATATTGCCCCTTTCCTGTCCTTCTCCACCAGTGTTAAACAATGGTCACTTAGAAAGGAAATGATATCAACACCCTACTGATAAAAATCAAACTGCACTGAAGAAAACACAGTGAAGCACAACAGAAAAAACAACAACAACAACAACAACACAGCTTTGTAACCTCTGTAGTTTGTCATGGTAACTCCATGAAGAGCAGTCAATTATTAAATTTAAAGCACACTTCCACTACATCCCCACCTGACTTGAGTTTATTATGGTTGTACAGCTTTAATATATCCATTTTTTCAACAAAAACAACTAAGAAATCCAAAGGAATAGGTAAAAATAAATTGTCTTTGGCAAACAGAATTTATAGCCTTAAATGTATGTAACTTTCTTTTGATTAAATCTTAAATTTGACTGGCCTCCCAACCCCTTTCTTAGCTATACATTCTGGGAAAGCCTATTTCAGCAGAGTTTACAGAATGATTGTGGGAAATATCTTGAAGACTGTTTATCAATTTAATGATACTGAATAAATGCTTGGCAGAATATTCAGCCTACGGACAAAAGGTAGTATAAAATATGTGAAGAATGATCCCATACCTGTAGCAAATTTGCAGTGTTAGAATTTAATGGGTTGCAAATCAACCTTATTCTCAAGGAAGTGATTTCTCCCATGGATGTTCTAGTTCTTTCTGAAGAATCATATATCTGGATGACCTGTTTGTCAGCTTGAAGAACCATGAAGGTCAAATATCTTTTTAGTCTTTTAATGTCTTGCTTCCTCTCTAAAGTAACTGCTCTTGTGCAAACTATTTACAAGAATAAACTATTATAATAAGTTCTTTATATTTTTCCATCAGCATTTCTTAGTTGATTATTAAGCAGATGTGGGGATTATAGGAAGTCCTCCATTGTATCTGCATTTAAATATTTAAAACCTTTTATATAAGTGCTGTAACAAAGCAGAGCTAATCCTGGTAGTCATTACTGTCTTTCAGATAAGACAATGATGGCCTAAACTGTACCGCGGTGCTATGAAGGTAGGAGAAGGATATTGTTTAAAATGGATGGTGTCATCAAATCACCAGAAGCAAGGTGCCACAATCCACTTCAACTCCCAAATGTCCAAAGGAAATGTGAAATGCTTTCCATGGCAGAATTCTCAGTTCTTCATTTCCCCTGATGTCGAAGGTCTTATTTTAATTAAAGACCAGGCAGTAATGGAGGACTCAGTCACTACCAAAATTTGAGAACTCAGGGAAGCAGTACAGCTGAAAAGATTACCCTGTAGGGAGCTCCATGTGCTCCTTTCACAAAACCCTCTTCTTTCCAGCAGTCCTAGGTTGCACAGAGTCTAAAGTCACAAGTTCTCAAGGAAAAAATAGAGTGAATATTATCTTTGAAAAGACCTTGGAGATTCCTCAGCTGGCTGAATGCCAAGAGACCAAGGTTCAAAATAATAGCAGTAATAATAATACACAATAATGACTTATTCTGTTGTCATATTCTAAGTAGATTTAGTCTACCCAATGAACAAATGAGCAGATTAAATAAAGAAAAGAAGAAAAGCTTAAGCCATGTCTCATTCTGAGACTGAACTCCGCATGTTTTCTTGTATACTATCTTGCTTTTAGTTTCTTGAGGAATTTGTTAAACCAGCATTTAATTATTTAATTATAGCTCCATATTTAAAAAGAAAGACAAAAGAAGACATCAATATTAGATTTGTGCCTCAATTATGGCTGTTAAGTTTCAAATCAGAAAAACAAAATTTGAAGTATATCTCAAGAGAATAACAGAAAAATTGGAAGGGATGAAGACAAGCTCAAAAGGACTCTGGGACAATTACTGAGGCAAATAAAAAGCTCAACTGCACTGTACCAGTTTTTATTTTCTGAGCATGCTTATTAACTTTATCAATTTTGGGGGTATTCATAAGGAATCAGCTTGTATATTACTACTGTGACAAGCCTACAACCCTGAAATTCTTAGGAAAAATTTACTACATACAAATTTCCAGGAGACTTTTTTTTTTATTATGTTATGTTAATCACCATACATTAATTACATCATTAGTTTCTGATGTAGTGTTCCATGATTGTTTGCGTATAACACCCAGTGCTCCATGCAGTACGTGCCCTCTTTAATACCCATCACCAGGCTAACCCATCCTCCCACCCTCCTCCCCTCTAGAACCCTCAGTTTGTTTTTCAGAGTCCATAGTCTCTCATGGTTCGTCTCCCCCTCCGATTTCCCCCCCTTCATTCTTCCCCTCCTGCTATCTTCTTCCTTTTTTTTTTAAACATATAATGTATTATTTGTTTCAGAGGTTCAGGTCTATGATTCTCCAGGAGACTTTTTAATTTATCTCTAGAGACTTGGAAATGAAGGAGTGGGATATTAAGGATGACTTTTAGGTTTTTTTCTTCCAAAACTACTTGGAAATACTCCTTGGATTATATAAAATTTATTTTTATAATAATCCTGTAGCAACCCGAAGCATATATAAATAACATAACTTGAGCCTGATAGAGGAAGGAAGGAAGAAAGAAAATAATTATAAAGTGATAGAGCCAAATAATGGAGTCCTATAATTCCATGATTTGAGATTCCACTTGAAATTGAAGTCTGATAAACCTGTGCTGAATTGCATTCCAGTTACTGGCCAGCCCTACAGTCTTAAACCTCAATCAGCATCTATGCCCATGGATGAGAGGCAAAAATCAATATCTTTGTTGTGAGGATTAATATAACAAAAGAGATTGCCTGATATGCTGTTATATTGGCTAAATTGTAGGTACTCAAAAGATAATTTTATTTTATTGATTTTATTATTTTTCTACCACAGAGACTCTGCAAGAGGGCAAATATCGTCTAACTGTACGTGTGTGAGCAGAGACAGTGAAGACAAAGATGTAGAGCATCACTCTGAGAACTGTTTTGCAGGTAATATTTGAAGGATTTTAGGAATTTACTGGGATTTTAGGAATTTACTGGTAGTCACATGAAGGGAAACTGGCATTTCTTCCAAATTAAGCAAACATTCTAATTTTGAAACAAAACACCATCGTCAATTTAGAGAGACGGGGCGGGGGAAAAATATATGCAAGGATACACAAGAAACTGGTAAGGTTGCCTCTAGGAAGGAGGAATAGGGGACAAAAATGGGGGGCAAAAGTGGGGACAAAAGACATAATTTTCACTTTTTCCTCTGTTATGGATGGAGTGTTTGTGTCCCTCCAAAACTCTTACGTTGAAAGCCTATGCCTTAATGTGATGGTATTAGGAGGTGGGACCTTTGGGAGGTAATTAGGATTAGATGAGGTCATGATGAAGGCCTCATATGTGGGGTTAGTGCCCTTCACAAGAGTCATGAGAAAACTTGCTTCTCCCCTCTGCTCTCTGCCATGTGGCAATACAAGGAGAAGTCAGCAGTCTGCGAGCCTTAAGAGGGTTCTCACCAGAACTGGACTATGCTGGCACCCTCATCTGAGATTTCCAGTCTCTAGATATGTGAGGAGTAATGTCTGTTGTCTATAAGCCACTCAGTCTCTAATACTTTGTTATAGCAGCCCGAACTGATGAAGAAACTCCTTTTATGTATTTGTATTTTGGTACTGTGTGTGTACACATTTTTGTTACAATTACTTTAATTGTTATTTGGAAATAAACAGAAATTGAAGAGAAATGGTATTTAAATACATCAACACAATGCATTCCCAGCAATCAGGTCTCTTATATTTGGGGGAAAACTTCTACACTTTAGTACTCTAAACTAGTTTTTAATTTATATATAGAAAACGACCACCACAAGCAGCTATGCAATGATAATTCAACTAAACAGCAAATATTTTAAAAATTGTATATGCAAACCTCTTTGCTAGGCCTTGGATGGGGAAGTAATGGGAAGAAGTCATAAAAGAGCCTATAGCAATGGGTAAGATACAGAGCTCTCTGTGTCCTAGATTATGATGCAGTGGAAAAGACAGAAACATATTTAAAGAACCACATAAGGCATCATGGAATAGATTTTATAAATGCACACAACATTTATAAATGCTGTATGATGTGGAAGAAGGAAAGTTTTTTTGTTTGTTTGTTTGCATGTAGGAATATTTGAGAAGGTGTCTTTGGGGAAAGTGCTATAAGAACGGATACCTGAAGGGATACCTTTCAGGCAATAAAAGCAGTTTGAGTCAAGGCGCAGAGTTTGGAGAGATCGGGGTGTTTAGACTGGGTGGGGTGCTAGGGTACCAAGAGAAGGGCAGCACATTAGGAGAGAGAACCATCAAGAAAGAGCCAAAGCAGATTAGGATTTAGACATCATGCTAAGGACTTTGAACTTTTTCCTATGAGAAATGGAGAACATTTGAAGATCTTCCACCCAAGTTCACATGTTCAGATGATAACTTTGTAGGGGTATAAAGGCTGGATCAGCATGAGGGACAACTCAGGACAATGAGACAGGAGGAGGCGGTTGGGAGGGTACACGAACATTAGCCTCCTCTATGTGAAGCATGGCTCTGACTGCTAGAACAGAAGTAATAAAAAGTGGGCTCGCCTGCAGGGACAACTCCAAAGCAGACACATCCCATGCCTCTTTTCACGTATTTTGAGTCTGGAAATTTTGTTAACATCCTGAAAATAAACACATCTGGCATTACTTGTGACTACCTTAAGTGGAGAGGTAATTCAAAAGCAATTGCCTGGCTCTCAGGTCATGGCTATTTGAATCAATAAAAAAATAGGAGTTGAGATGTTGCCCCTTTAAGAACTTCAGGCTAGACCATTTTCACTATCCACACGAAGATTTTTTTTTTTTTCCCCAATTAAGGATGGATTTCCTTTGAAACTGAGTTTTTGTACAACAAAATATTGTGCAGTAAGCTTCCAGGGATAATTTCCTAAGACTAGATTTTATTTATAGCTTTTGATTCTTCATATAAATAGATATTTTTTTCCAACACAAGAAACTAAGGGTTACTTCTGGAATTCTTTGGAAAATTGACACCAGCTAAGTACCTGGCTCACAGTGGAAGAAATGCCTTTGTAGTTTAAGGAAGCTTAAACAGAAGCCTTCACTGCTGATTTGCCGACTGAGTCGAACATCAGAGGAATTTTCCAATGGGGCTTTAAGAGTTGAGCATTTGGTTTAATTAGGAAGATACCTGGGTGTTTAATGAGAACTTTTCAAGCTATTGGAGCAGAACTAGAATAAATGACCCTATTTATTTGGAGAAATAAAGTTAACAGTGTCACAGGTGCTTCATAAAGCAGCACATAATTGCAAATGGGAGGTAAGGAAAGTAACAGAAGAGAAATTTGCATCAAAGAAAATTATATCTATACATGTAGCTGCCTTTCTCTTACCAAGAACTGCCAGAACAATGCATGCTTACCAAGAAAGACAAAAGGAAACCTAGTTTCATAACAGAATATCCGTAGGAATATTCATTTTATTTTGCTGGGAATGAGTCGCATTATCAGTAGAATTTAAACACTTTCCAGCAATATAATTTTTCTGCTTATCAAGAAAATCTCGGTATTTGAGTTTTTGTTTAGACTAAGGGCTCTTTAGTTAAGAGAGGAAACTTCGATAAACTCTTGAAAACTTGAGTACGCTATTCAAGTCATTTTTTAAAATGAAGGTTATGCTAAAAATCTAAGGTCCCTTTAAGAAGTAAGTTAGTGCTAGAAGCTTCTGGGAAGAAATTGTTATAAAAAGAAAAAAACTTGAAGAGCTTGTAAAAGACGGCAGTTTAGGGTATATTCGCTTTTATGCCAGTTAGTCATTGTAAAGGACAGAATCTCTTAGAAAAGTAGAGACATTTGAAGAAATAAGAAACAAACACCGTGCCAGAAAAAAAGCCCCTGAGACGTTTGGGTAAATCTGGGCAGTGTTGCCTCCCGAAAAGACTTATATACTGAGGTGAATATTTCTTTTCTACCTCGGGCTGCATGGAGCAGAAACATGTAAAAATCTGGAACCCCAGGCCAGGTGCGCTAAGAACTAATCAGAAGTCCTAAGGTGGCAACGTAATGCCTTGTCTCTGCGAGTGGCACTTCAAAACCTCCCAAGGGAAGTTCAGAGTCCATTTTCTGTGAGAGCTATTTCTCTCAAGGTTGTTCCAACGCACCGAAGTACTGGGAGTCCATAGTGTGTCTTTGAATGACTTTGAATTTAGGAAAATGCCCTGAATGAGTTAGAACAGGATTTGAATTTGCAGTGGTTGGTGAGATTTAAAGTGTATTAAATTTTTTTACTCCTTTGATATTTGTTCTCAGTATTGCCATTTTATAAGTAAATGAGTAGATGTTTAAAATGTTAACTTCTGTGTTTTGTTATTTTAACAAAGGTAGTGGGTAGGCAGGAAAGAAATAGAAATAACTAAAAAATTTAAGCCTATGTCCAGTGGTGCATGAAAACATATTCAGCACCCCTTTTATCTGGTGGTAGCCACCGTGTTATGCCTGTAGAACTTATTCAAAAAGTTGCTCAGCCTAATAAGCTCCAATTTATAGAGAGAGGACAGAATAATAAGACATTATTCTAGACAAGGGTAAGAAATGGTAGTTGTAGCTGTTCCATATCTCTGAAGTACAACAATGTCTGAATTCCAACTTCGGTCATTTCAAGTATTTCATCAAGCTGTAACTTAACCTCAAGGGTTTATCTCTTTGCTTTTAAAGGATTATTCATGAAACTAAGGAACTGCAGCCATTCTGGAATAATCCCATTTGCTCAGGACACATCATGTATAATAATACCACCTCACTTGTAGGGGCCACTTTCCTTCCAGGACCTTTTATTGGTATTATATTACCAATCCTCTGAATTTCCCTGTGAGGCATGTATCAGTAGTACCACATGATTTCTGAAATTAAACCACAGAGAAGTTGGAAGTCTGTCATAAGTTAAGATATGTACTATATAATTGTTGCATATTATTTGTGATATGTCTCTTTTTGTCTTTTTTGTTTTCTCACCTAGCAAAATGTACAACAAAAGAGACCAGAGGAAAGGGAATAAGCAATCTAAGTCATACTGTCATTTAATAGATGGCAAAGCCGAATCCTTGCAAATTTCTAAACCATTTGCTTCTATTTAGCTTGTCAGCCCATGAAGCAAGGTAACAGAATTGCCATGTGAAGAGCGACTATCTAAATGTCCTTCACCTTGGTAGAATCTAATGAAAGTGAAGAGAGAAAAATTTAACAAACTTTTATTTTTGGTAACTGGACTTAACTTGAAATAAACATGTAATCTTCTTAGAAAAATAAGGTGAATTACTTTGGTTTCCTATCCTACAGGGTTGAATCCAGGTTTTGTCGATATGGAAGCTTATACAATTGGAGGTCCCTTTAAAAATCATGAGAAATATATATAAAACAAGAAAAGAATTGCAATAAATTTCAAATTTTTCCAAGGTTATAAATACAGTAAGCATCAAAATGCCAGAAAATGCATAATAGTTTTATTTATTGTCTGTGCCTAATTTTTTCTGTGTATTCTTTTATATTATAATAATTTTGTACTATTTTCTATAGAGAGAATAGGAAGAGAATTTAGTCTTTGTTTTAGCATTGTTGAGCATGACTTCTTCCCCCTGATAGTTTAAAGTCTCTCTTAGCTCTACACATCATCATTACTAATGTTATACAACTGTCAAATATAGTAGCCCCCACTTTATCTGTGGTTTTGCTTTCTGTGGTTTCAGTTACCCATGGACAGCTGTGGTCTAGAAGTTGATTATCCTCCTTCCGACATGTCATCAGAAGGTCAATAGTAGCCTGATGCTACGTCAGAATGCCTACATCATTCACCTCACTTCATCTCATCATGTTGGCATTTTATCGGCTCACATCATCCATCACAAGAGGAAGAAGGGTGGGTATAGTACATTAAGATATTTTGAGAGAGAGAGAGACCACATTCACAAAACTTTTATTGAAGTATATTATTATAATTGTTCTATTTTATTATTAGTTATTGTTGTTAATCACTTACTGTGCCTAATTTATAAACTAAACTTTATGACAGGTAGATATGTATAGGAAAAAACATAGTACAGTTGACCCTTGAACAATACAGGGATTTGGAGTGCCAAACCTCCACACAGTTGAAAATCTGCGTGTAACTTCTGACTCCCCAAAAACTTAACTACTAATAGCCTATTGTTGAGCAGAAACCTTATTGATAACATAAACAGTTGATAACACATATTTTGTATATGTGTCATATATCATATTCTTACAATAAAGTGAGCTAGAGAAAAGAAAATGTTAAGAAAATTATAAGGCAGAGAAGATACATTTACAGTACTATACTATAAAAAATCCATGTATAAGTGGACCTGCACAGTTTAAACCCTTGTTACTCAAGAGCCCATTGTAGGTATGGGGTTCAGTATTACCCAGTTTCAGGCATCCACTGAAGGTCTTGGAATATGTTCCCTGCAAATAAGGTGGGGCTACTGTATAGGGAAAATCTCGACCAAGTGTCTTTCAGAGAGAACCTTACGATTCCAGGGTATTTTAAGTTTTGTTATGCAATGTAGTCACCGTGGTCTTTGAATTGATGACAATCAAAGGACCTCTGACTCTGCCCTTTGAGTCAGGATTAAGATTCCTGGAAAAGCCATCTCTGCAACCAGTCAGTTAACAATTACTCTACCTGTGTAGGAAAGTGACTGTGAACCACATAAACGTATCCCACTAAACCTAAAGTATCCCTAAGACAATTAACTACTCTTTAGCCAGATTCCACAAATGTTTGTGGCCTCTCCAATATGGCCTGACATGGCCAGGGGATGGGGGGAGTCAGGATGGAAAGAGACAGCAGTCTTAATCAATTTCAGTTACAATATCTTACCATTGTAAATTTCACAAAAATTATTATGACTTCGTAAACATTGCTAGGGCTTCTTCTGGTAAGGAGCCTGTATAAGTAAGGGAGCTAAATCATAGTAAATTTGTCTCTGCTAAATTTAACAAACTAAAGAATTAAATTAAATTAAAGAATTAAAGAAACAAATTAAAGAAACTAAAGATTATGTAAAATTTAGAGTACCGATATGAGTAGAAATTAAGATATATCCTGATAGGCATTCTTTCTCCATGTAATAAGTAATTAATGATGAGTGTTGATTTTTTTTAAGATTTATTTTTACTTGAGGGAGAGACAGAGAGGCAGAGAGAGAGCGAGCATGCAGGGAGAGAGAGTGAGCTAAGCAGGGAGCCCTATGCTGGGCTTGATCCCAGGACCCATGATCCTCCATCCCAGGATCCCAGGATCATGACCTGAGCTGAAGGCAGATGCTTAACCAACAGAGCTACTCAGGTGCCCCTGTGAGTCGATTTTAGTAATATATATACTAGAGCAATATAAAGTATGAATGGCAATGTTAATATTAAGACAAAATAAAACAGAACATAATTTTTTTCAAAGTTTAGTGGATTCTAATATAAGGATAGGTTCCCCCAAATCAAATTTTTAACAATGTAAAAGATTTAAAAGGCATTACCTACAGCTGAGGTTGTGGAACAAATGGCCAACTAGTTAATAGAATGTTTAAGTGTTTGTCTAGTATAATGAGAAATCTGAGCACTTTTCAGAATATGAAGGTATTCCTGAGATGGTGAAAAAAAAAAGTACAAATAGTTATCAAAATTCTGATTATCTAAGGTAATATTGTCTGAGGACTTCTGACAGTGAGATGGCATATACTAAAATTGATATGGAAATGAAATTTTTTTAGTAGTCATTTACTAAGAAATGACTTCCATGAGTTGCAAAATGCAAAGTTTGTGACACTGTGGCCTGAAAATCACTACTCCAAAATAAGATTTTCCTCCTTATTTCGTGACATGAATATAAACCTAAAAGTGGGTCTGATAATTATTTTTACTAAATACTCTCCATTCTGCACTAATCTATGTGCTAGATTCTGAAAGATCATTATTAGTCAGCAGTCTCTAACTTTTCTTTCTTTTTCTTTCTTTCTTTCTTTCTTTCTTTCTTCCTCTTTTTTTCTTTTTTCTTTTTTTTTTGCCTATTGCTCATTAAAAGAACAGGGAACAAGATAGTTAAGTACTTAATTGCTCAGTTTCTTAGTGATAATTTCCTTATTTTGGTGCACTCCTCTCAAAATCCCTATCATTTTATCTCTGCACTACTTTGGATACTAGGCATCTCAATATGGAGAGAATGCATAGTGTCAGGATCATGACAGCTTTGGGATCAAACAGAACAGGCCCTGAATCCACCATAATGTGACCAAGGGCAAGTTATCTCACGTTTTCAGTGCTCCATTTCCCAGTGGGTTCAACTCTACTTAAAAAGGGATAAAGTAAGAATGTACACGTCCAATAATGCTTTCTATGCAGCAAGTGCCAACTGAATGAATGAATGGATTTATGTGACTTGTTTTTGTCTGTATGATAAAAAAAGTCATCCAAGATACATTGATCTACCCAGCTGTGTCACTTTTTATGATATTAAAATGAAGTTTATTCACTGTAGCTCTGCAGGTGTTGTGTCATCTTTATCAAAAGTTTCTCCTGCATAAACTCAGTGCATTATAGTTTTTAGCAGAACAAAATACTGAAACAGAACTCCCTCTCCCCACCCCTTTTTCTGTTCATCCATCTCTCTGTCTCTATCTTGGTGTCTATTTCTATTGTTTTTTCTCCCGTTTCGAGAGAGAAGGAAGGAGGAAAGTTAATGAAGAGGAGAACAGGGACATAAAAGCTTTTGGCAATTGAGAAGGGGGTTAGGAGGTTTTAATTTATTTTACTTGCCAAACTCTCAAATTATAATAAGGAAAAGAAGTGCTGTTCTCTCGGAGATTATTTCCCCCATTAGTTGCCAGGGATAACGTAATGTCAGAGACAAACAGGAAATTGGTGGGCCACAGGCTTGCTGTCATTGCCTGGATCTTCTTCCCATGCCACATGTTTACAAACATGCTCTGTTCCCCTTGACAAAAGCAGACACAGACGCACAGGGACTTCAAGGCTTTGCATTGTGTGTGTGAAATGGTTTCATTTAAGAGCTCCTCCTGTCAATTCTCAGACAATGCAGAGGACAGGGAGGGAATGTCAGTGACTGACTAAAACCTAGGTTGGGCAGGAGACTTTATATATATATATACACATATACCATACATATAAATGCATACACACACATATATGATGAATAGACACTCAAGACTAGAATTCGTTATGGAAAATTTGGCTTACATGGCTGCAATCTAAGCCAGGAAATACTGAACTTGAATGTTAGTATCTTTGTTTCTTGGAGGCTTCACAGTGGCGCAGGAGGGTGGATCTCATCCCAACAGTCAGTATGGAAATAAAGGACTATTTTCTGAGTACCTGCCAGTCCTGTGACTATTTACTGCTATTTACACAGCAATAGACAAAGTTCTTCATACAGCATGGGAGGATCAACGCTGTGAGGTTTCTTAATATTTTCTTCTCTTTGGCTCCTCCAACTCAGGAGTCAAGAGTCAGTGGCACAAAAATAAACATTTAAATCTGTTATATCCTACATTCTCTGCCTCAGTGTTGTCCCTTTACGTACAGCTATTTAAATACTTGGAAGACTCTATCTCTGTAGGTGCTCCTAGGAGAAACACAGAACCACTTTTCCTTTATCAATCCCATGCACGCCCACATAAATTTCTCCTGTGCTGCTTTAGGCCTAGCCTAATCCTCAGCGGTTGTGAGGCTTGGTGGGATTGGGGAGCTCAGAGGATTAGCAATTCATTCTTTGCCAAAAATCACCTAATATACTGCATTTGTAATAATCCCAGAGAGGTTTATCAGCTCTGTGTTTAGATTCAGGGTAGAAGTGAAGACTTACACTTTTTAATATGAGGATGGAGAAGATGGGTCAGCAGCTGACAGGGAAGGACGCGCACTACATGTGTGGCCCTATATAAAATTACAAGCAGCCTTGAAAGAAGTATTTCAGGGACAACAAAAAGAAATTTCCCCTGATGCCTACAGCTGCTCAATTTGCCTACCGACTTTATCTTGAATGCATGCATTCATTCAACAAACATTTATTGAGCATGTATTCAGTGCTAGTCATTGCCCTAGACGCTGAAGATATGGCAGTGAATAAAACAGAAAAGGTCCCTGTTCTAAAGAAGTGTAGTTCAAATCTAATGATTGAACAGTAAGGAATTTGGATTTTTCAGTCATATCTTATTGAGAGCGAATTTATCAGCTCTTTTCCTTAAAGAAGTTTTAGGAGTGGTATAGGTGAGAAATTAAATTTCTAAAATGTGGTGTGTATATGTGTATGCGTGTGTGTGCATACATGTGTGTGTCCGTGTGTGTTTATGGCAAAAGGAGATTTGAAGTCTAGAGATAATCCCTTCCTTACTTGTCATTCTTATCTGACAAAAGCCAAGCACAATAGAAGAGATTGACTTTGAATTTGAGTGAGAACGAATAAAGCAGAACATTGAAGATGGCAAAACTAAACAGATGTTGAAAG
This sequence comes from Mirounga leonina, assembly GCF_011800145.1. Classification (NCBI taxonomy): domain Eukaryota; kingdom Metazoa; phylum Chordata; class Mammalia; order Carnivora; family Phocidae; genus Mirounga; species Mirounga leonina. Next base: position 57,761,602 of record NW_023270454.1, read on the forward strand.
TTTGTAGATATTTTTTAAAAGGAAATATACGACTTTTATTGAGAAATGCAGCCAGAGACCAATTTGCCTCCCTGCTACCTCTCAAATCAATCTCTTAGCCATTCCTTTATATGAGAAATCAGGAGACTAAATTATTGGCGTGCTAAGATGTGGTTAGAAAAAATAGATGATTTCTATCTCAGACTTGTCCTCTTGTGAAAAGTGAAAACCCAGCAGAAAATCTTAAAACTATAAATATCACAGATTCAAGAAGAGTTAATTTAACCCTGCCTATGTTCCCCTCCCCCCCACTCATGTAAATTATACATGTATGAAATGGAGAAAAAAAATCCTTTTTGTTTTTCAATGACTGGATAAAATGTTTTTGTTTTTTGGGTTGTTTTGTTTTGTTTTTTTCCTAATTACTTAGCACTGAAATTTTTTTCCCCAAAGAAGTTTCTAATTAAATATTTAGCTAAGGAAGCATTTTTGAGTAAAGATAACTAATGAATTATACAGAACATGTTTTACTAATTGTTTCTGAACATAAAATATGGAATTAAACCACTGAAGTTTTTTTTAGAACTAAAGAACATCCGTCCTCCTTTTATATTTATTTTCTGTACGTGCACTTGGCATTTCATCATTGGGGTTTGATATTCATAAGGGTATGAATTGTTTTTTTGCTTATTAGTTTCAAGATGTTTCCCATGTCTTGATTGTTGAAAAAAAGTATCCATTATAGAGATTTTAAGTTTCCTCAATTGACCTTGACTTCTATTTCCTTTGCGGTCCCCATAACTCCCTTGTACACAGTAAGTACAAAGTCCACCCTTGTTGCAGGACTTAAGGTGAGTCAAATGGAATAACTTTGGTGAAACCCATCTGAAGACAGGACAATCAACTAGTTCTAAGTTTCTCCTAAACCAAGACTCCCTGGGTCACATTCTTTAATCTCTGGCATTTTAGCCAAGTGTAATTACCTGAATCATATAACTATAGTCAAATGTATCACACGGGCCTTAAGAAATCTGATCAGTGTTTTATTAATCAATTCTTTAGAAATGTAGAAAAGGTGCGACCTATAAATTTTCCACCTGCTCCTTTGTGGAGCTGGAAGTTTAGGTGAGTAGGTGTAATAGGAAATAAAACATCATTTTAGAAAGTTAGACTTTGGCAAGTAACAATTTATGAGACTAAGGAAATAGAATATGAGCCATCCTTTTGTACTCCAAAGAAAATGCCTTGGAGAGGTTATGAATAAAGAATACTCACTGAAGCAGAAAAATTCAAAAGAATGCAAGCTCTAAAATTTCAATAACAATGAACATGTTTTTATGTTGGCTTGCAACTTCTCTGCAGATGTTACTTTGAAAGTTTGGACTTTTGCTAGATCTTAGCATAAAACATGTATCTTTGGTCTAATCATGGAGATTTGGTTAGGGAAGGACAGCTGGAAATAGCTTCTGGAGATAGTTCTTTATGTTTTCCCAAGGTGAACATAATTCTTGTGTTTTGGTATAGAAAAGATCTTTTGTAAGCCAACCCACTACCGTAAAATTATGGCATAAATCTGGCTGAGTGTTCTCTAGGGAAGCAGTAGAATAAGCAGAATTTAGTTGACGTGCTGTTTCTTCTGCCTGCACCTGACACTTACTGATTTCAGCTCATATCTCATCGAGTTTGTATTTGGATTCAGGTAAATCCAAAGTCATACATAATTGGTCGCTGCACAAAAATGAAATGGTTAGTGCCTGTGTGTGTTTTGTTTGTGTGTGTGTGTGTATAAAATCATTTCAATGGAACAAATTGTTATCACAGAATCATTTCTATTTCTTGTAAGGTAATTGGATATTAATTTAGAAAATGTACTAAGAACAACAACAACAACAAAAAAGCCAGGAAACACTTTCAGAGAGGAAAATACAAGTGCATAGTCTTACATTCTTGTGGGGAGTTCTGATCAAAGGACAATTACAATGAGGTCTTGGTTACATCCTCTGTTGTCTGCTACTATGAACTTCACATCTAGTACTACCAGTATTATGAATAGAACAAAACAACAACAACAAAAATAAAAACAGATGAGCAACCAAAGAAAAACAGACAAGATTTCCATTCAAAATGATGGGTTTGAATTCCAGCCTTTTAATTTACTAACCATGGACTTGTGCCCAATGTTTTTATATCCATTTTCATATTCTTACAGAAGAGAAAAAGATGGGGTGCTAATAGTTACTCTTTGTGGTAGAAAGGAAATTTTATTTATGTCACTAACAAGAAAAACAATTGGTATACTATTAATCCTTGAACAATGAGGGGGTTAGGGATGCTGCCCCCTCCCACCCGCCATACAGTAAAAAGTCCTGTAGAACTTTTGACTCTCCAACTTAACTACTAATAGCCTACTGTTGACTGGAAGCCTTACTGATAACATAAAGAGTCAATGCAAATTTTATATATATATTACATACAGTATTCTTACAATAAAGTGAGCTAGAAAAAAGAAACTTATTAGGAAAATCATAAGAAAGAGAAAATAACACTTACAGTACTGTACTGATAGAACAAAATCACATAGAAGTAGACCTGCACAATTCAAACCCATGTGGTTTGAGGGTCAATAGTATACCTGTGAAATATTTATTATTTGTTATATATAGGTAGTAGAATAAGGTATAAACTTTACAATTTAAAAGATTACAGTCTCATTAATCTTTCTAGACCAACATGATCTCTCAAACTCAACTTCAGCATTATACAGTATATGTCCAAAGTAGATGACAACTAAGAGTACATCTTGTCATTTCAGAAACATTATTGCTGACATGTTTTTCTAGTGTCATTTAAATTCTTTTGGGTTAGGTTTAAATATGTTTATATTTGGTATTCCTTCTCATTCCAAAAATTCCTCTTCATCTACCTGAAGGCTTTTATGGGAAAAAAAAACTACATATAACACTTACATTTTTATAGATGGAGTGCTCTCATCTTTGTCATCTCGCATTATGCTCGCTGTGACCCTGGGAAAGTAGACAGTGATGTATTGTTATGGATTGAATTATGTCCCCCTCAAAAAAAATACTGAAGTCCTAACTTCCTATGTACCCAAGTAAATAACTCTATTTGCAACTAGGGTTGTTTCAGATACAATCAGTTGAAGTAAGGAATACTGAAGTAGAATGGGCATTTAATCCAGCCTGATTGGTGTCCTCTTAAAAGAAGATGGCCATGTGAAGACAGAGACTCACAGAGAGAAATCCATGTGATGGAAAAGGCAGAAACTGGAGTTGCGTAGCTGCAAGCCAAGGAATGACAAAGATGGCTGGCAAACCACTAGAAGCTAGGAAAAGGCAAGGAAGGATTCCCTTACAGGTGTCAGAGGGAGAATAGCCCTGTTGACATCTTGATTTCAGACTTTTAGTCTCCGGGACTATGAGACATTAAATTACTGTTGTTTTAAGACACTCAGTTGGTGGTACTTTGCAGCCCTTAGGGAACTGATAGATGAGTCCTTGACACTAGCTAACATTCACTGAGTGCTAAGTGTGTATCATGCACCAAGAATTCTCATAGTCCATGAGGTATTTCCCAACATTATTTATATTCTACAGATTAGGAAATTAAGGTTCAGAGAGGTAAATTTGTTGGACAAAATTTATACAACTAGTATGTGGCAGAAATTGTTTTTGATTCATGAACCTGAGAATAGGATTCATTAGTCCAACTTCGAAGACGAGTAAATTGAGAGTGAAAGAAATTGACATACTCTTCACCTTATCTTTTTAAAGTTAACTATATTCATTTCCTGTGCTCTTTTTCTTGTGCCTATTGACCCAAACATTTTCTTTTTTACCTTTTTCTTTCCCTATGTAGACCACATGCCCCTCATTTATGGTACCCTAAACTGAGTGAGTCATCTGGTAAAACTATGACCAATGGAACATTTAGAGGGAGGATGACCCTGTTATTCATACATATTTTAGTCAATTCAGCACTTTATAGGGCCAGCCTTGAATAGCAGATGAGTTTAATGCCTGTTTCTTAATAAATTCTTACTAAATTCTATGTCTGAAACTAATATTACACTGAATGTTAACTAACTGGAGTTTAAATAAAAACTTGAAAAAAATTCTTGTAAATGTGATAATAACTCATTTATTGAGCACTACTAAGTATTAGCTATCATATTAGGTTTCTAAATACATGACTTTATTTAGATTTTGCCCATTGTCCCACAAGATCTTTATTACTATATTATTTATAATACCAAAGAAGAGCTCCATAAGGTAAAAATAAATTTTGTTTTATCTTCATAGGTGGGTTTGCCATCTTCTACATACAGAGGGAATAAATTCTAGTAGGGCTAAAGGACCACTCAATAAATCAATAATCATTATAGGACCAGAACTAGAAGTCAGACCTCTTGACTTCTAATGTAGAATTCTTCAAACTGGTAGTTTTAAGTTGTTCATCACGTAAAAATTACCTGGAAATTTTGTTAAAAATATAGAAAACTGGAATCTTTTAGGGTAGGGCTCAAGAAGCTAAATTTTGTGTTTCCCAGTAAGTTCTTAAGCATTTTAAATCACTAAAACTATGGTCAGGGAAAATATATTAGTCACTTAGCTGGAGCCTGAAGAAATAGCCTGGAGAAGAAAAGTTTTTTTTGTTTGTTTGTTTTTTTTTATTGATTGATTTTTAATTTGATATTTCACACATTGTCACTCAAATTTCCTCAATTTCTAAAATTACTGTATGCCCTGTGAGTTTCTATACAATGTTTATTTCTTTTTTTAAAAATTTTTTTATTGTTATGTTAATCACCATATATCATTAGTTTTAGATGTAGTGTTCCATGATTCATTGTTTGTGCATAACACCCAGTGCTCCATGCAGAACATGCCCTCCTTAATACCCATCTCCAGGCTAACCCATCCTCCCACCCCTCTCCCCTCTAGAACCCTCAGTTTGTTTTTCAGAGTCCATTGTCTCTCATGGTTCGTCACCCCCTCGGATTTCCCCCCCTTCATTCTTCCCCTCCTGCTATCTTCTTTTTTTTTTTCTTAACATATATTGCATTATTTGTTTCAGAGGTGCAGATCTGAGATTCAACAGTCTTGCACAATTCACAGCGCTTACCAGAGCATATACCTTCCCCAGTGTCTGTCACCCAGTCACCCCATCCCTCCCACCCCACCCCCCACTCCAGCAACCCTCAGTTTGTTTCCTGCGATTAAGAATTCCTCATATCAGTGAGGTCATATGATACATGTCTTTCTCTGTTTGACTTATTTCGCTCAGCAAAATACCCTCCAGATCCATCCATGTCGTTGCAAATGGCAAGATCTCATTCCTTTTGATGGCTGCATAATATTCCATTGTATATATATACCACTGCTTCTTTATCCATTCATCTGTTGATGGACATCTTGGCTCTTTCCATAGTTTGGCTATTGTGGATATTGCTGCTATAAACATCAGGGTGCACGTACCCCTTCGGATCCCTACATTTGTATCTTTGGGGTAAATACCCAGTAGTGCAATTGCTGGATCATATTTTCAACTTTTTGAGAAACCTCCATACTGTTTTCCAGAGTGGCTGCACCAGCTTGCATTCCCACCAACAGTGTAGGAGGGTTCCCCTTTCTCCGCATCCCTGCCAACATCTGTCGTTTCCTGACTTGTTAATTTTAAGGATAGCAGAAGAAGAAGGGGGAAAAAAAAAGAAAACCTGCATTTGCTGCCTTACTAACAGTGAAGTATGAATTAAAATGTAAAGAGTTTTACATTTTCTAAATTTTAACAATTTTCTAACATATGTTCACCCATTGATCTCAAATTTCCTTTTAAAAATTTGTCAAGGGCGGCTGGGTGGCTCGGTTAAGTATCCGACTCTTGATTTCAGCTCACCTCATGATCTCAGGGTCATGGAATTGAGATTCTCTCTCTCCCTCTGCCTTTTGCCCCTCCCTCTGCTTGCTTGCACATGCGTGCTCTCTCTCTCTCAATAAATAAACTCTTTTAAAAAATTGTGTTAAAACATGGAAATGTAAAAGCAACAAGAGATTATATTGTGTCACATTTATTCTCTAAACAGAGTTGCAACTCAGGTGTAAGTATGTGACTGAACACAATGCAGATTGATTGTGGGCAATATGAAAGTTAAGTTTAAGTACTCTTCCAGCAATGGATTCAAGAGGGTGTGTAAACTACAGCTCATATTCCTCCTTGCTCTCTAAACTGTGCCTGTTGTGACAGTCTGTGAGTTTGTCAAACTGGATTGAAGCAGCAGATCTTCTGTCTCCCATTCAAATTCCATGCTTCCAATACTCAGGCTTTAATTCTTCATCCTCATGACATTCCATCAATTTGGAAACTGGGCACGCATACAAGATTGATGCTAGAATTAGAGCTGTTTTAGGAGGGTTTGTCGTCGTCGTCGTCGTTTTGATTACACAGTGGGAGGATTTTCATAGATGTTCAGCTCTTAACTCATTTAGCTCTACTTCCTCCTGAAATCTCACCTTTAATTCAACTGTGCATTGGTCTATTAACTTAAAATCACTTCAATTTTCTAACAAAGAACATGCTTCAATGATTCTCCTCATCTTACTAACACTATACAACTTTCTTTTACTATTCAAGTACATATTTATGTAAAATACAGAATAAAGATCCTAGCTGGGTTTAGTTACTAATTAGGTAATTTGAGGTGCTCTTACTCAAGCTCTTTCAAATCAGTATGCATTAAGTTCTATAGCTAAAAAATAAGGTGCTTACAGTAAAGGGATTTTAAAGGTCTCTTCTAATGTTAAATATCCATATAATTCAGATTGGGAACTAACAGTTATATTCTGGAACATTACATTTGACTCTTCTAAATCATGTACTTCTCTATTATGTAAATTTAAGAAAGTATCAAAACTTCACAGAAAATAAGATAAAATTTTTTTTAATTATTTTATTTTTTTTTAAAGATTTTATTTATCCATTTGAGAGAGAGAATGAGACAGAGAGAGGGAGTACGAGAGGGGGGAGGGTCAGAGGGAGAAGCAGACTCCCTACCGAGCAGGGAGCCCGATGCGGGACTCGATCCAGGGACTCCAGGATCATGACCTGAGCCGAAGGCAGTCGCTTAACCAACTGAGCTACCCAGGCGCCCTGAAAATAAGATAAATTGATGGACTGATAGAAAGATGTGATAAAGCAAATATAGTAACATGTTAAGTAAGTGGTAAATACACAGGTATTCACTGTAAAATTATTTCAGTTCTTCTCTATTTGAAAAATTTTGTAATAAATCATTGAAAATGATATCATTAGCATGTATGATATATATGCATATGTATGAAATTATACCTTCTAAATAGTATGACTACTCATATTTGGAATTTTCTAAAATAATTATACTCACATATTCTCTAAAATATGTCTTCCCTTATTTTGTCCAGCATGGCAGACTACAATTTTTATTCCTTAGGTTTTACTCTGTATTTCCAAAGGATTTGAAGCATTCCACGGTGATTCCAGAGTATGTCAAGTTCATTGCAGCTGCAAAACAGCTGGTGCAAGCAGCTCACAGTGGCACTCTGAAATGTAGCCTGAATTGATTAAAAGCTTGTGACTTGACTATAAACCTTATTTTCATGTTTTATGATGTTAGAAATAAATATGGGATATAATAATATTATATTACTTAGTGATTCTTATTAGCATTAAAAAAATTCAACACTCGATTCGAGCTTGATTAACTTATATGTCTCTTCCTTGATTTATTTTTATGACATATGTAAATCATCTAAGTTAAAGTCCACTAAATCAAACATTATTTTGTGAATTGCAGTATTTTGTTCTTTGGGTGAGAAGACAAACATAGAGGCATTTCTGTTACTCTGACATAGAATATGGTACAATTTTATCACACAGAGGTTCTGGAAAAGTCTTGTCTTGCCATCTTGAAAACAACACTTTAGATGCAGTGGAAAAATACCTTGCTTGTTTCAAGGCCTCCCAAGGGGAATGGCAGTGGCATAGCCTGAGGAGGCTAAACTGTGGATGTGGTAATATCCAGAAAGAGGGAAGAAAGGTAGAAGTGCCAGGCAAGATTACTGGAGATACCAGCAGAAGTGGAAGCAAAGCCCAGAATATACAGTGTGACCCAACAGAAAGTGACCGTATCTAGAGAGTAGGAAGAAATGTCTGATGCTATGGATCAGCTGAAATGAATTTCAGCAGAACATTCCTGGGGACAGGCTTGAATACCTGGAACTTGTAGGAATGGGATGTCTAGCAGTATTAGACGGCGCTAAGAACCAGTGATATACAGTGTATGTGCGTGCGCACCCACAATCCGCACGTACTTCCGTCTATATTTCCACATTTACAGCCAATTCCTTTTTGTTTTGAAGCTGCTGTAATATATGGGTCACTTGTGGATAGGTCCCTGACTAAGGCCAAAACCTCTTCTTTCCTCACCTTGATCCTGTGTCTCTTCCACCCCTTCTATGGTTTTCTTGTGTTCTATGAATCTACACTTACACTTGTCCCTGGCGGTCCACAGGAGACTACAATTCCTTGGTTTGTAGTTGATATCTCTCACAGTTACTTCAACTCCTTCACGTGTCCTCAAATTTCGGGTGGACGGATATTACGCAAATGTTTTCCTTGCTCTTGCTGTTTGATTTCCATCTGCTACTGCCTAGATGTGCCCACTGCAAGAACTGCAGAAGACATGCTATCCTTGAATAGCCAAAACCTGTTCATCTTTGTTTTTCACTTTGCCAAGTGCTTTTTAAAAAAAATTTCATTATGTTATGTCAATCACCATACATTACATCATTAGTTTTTGATGTAGTGTTCCATGATTCATTGTTTGCCTATAACACCCAGTGCTCCATTCAATACTTGCCCTCTTTAATACCCATCACCAGGCTAACCCATCCCCCACCTCCCTCCCCTCTAGAACTCTCAGTTTGTTTCTCAGAGTCCATAGTCTCTCATAGTTCGTCTCCCCTTCCGATTTGCCCCCCTTCATTTTTCCCTTCCTACTATCTTCTTCTTCTTTTTTTTAAACATATAATGTATTATTTGTTTCAGAGGTACAGGTCTGTGATTCAACAGTCTTACACAATTCACAGCGCAAACCTGTTCATCTTATTAATGTCTTCTATTCAGTGGGAAAAGGTTACTAGTTGTCTTTCGCTTAAAATGTAAAAATAATTTATCTGGAGCTATTCATTGCCTGTTTTTCCAAAACACCTTACATTCTTCCAATTATAAGTGTCTATAGTTGAAAAGTGTCTACTTGCAACAAAATATGTCTCACTATGGCTTTGTTATTAAACAAAGTCATTGCTACTATGCACATATATTACATTGTATACTTTATCTGAGGTGGCCCTGGCAATATTCCTGTAAGAAAGGTACGTGGGCACAGTGTTAATCGTTTCCATTTTACAGTTGGAGATCAGAGAGTCCCGTGACTTTTCCAAGATTACTTCAGAACAGTGACTTAGAGGGATTAAGTACTGGGCTCTCAAAGGATATGAGTAGTTGGTTCTGACCAACTCCTTCCTCCTGTCAGGGAATGAAGGCTTGAGAAGAGAACTATCATTTCTGACATTATTATTCATATGATGAAAGATGACAGACTGGACTTACAGCCAAATATTTGGGATTGCTTTGAGAATTCTCCTACTGGTTGACCCACGGCGTCTCACTAGAATTCATCAGAATGTTTGTCTTTCTAGGTTAATAATGACAACTCAGGAGGAGGTGGGCAGATATTGATGTGTAATAATCAGTTTTAATTCCAAAACAAAGACTGATCTTTCCCTATTACAGCCCTCTCCCATGTTACCTCAGAATATGCCAACTCCATTCTTATAATTGCGCAGGTCAGGATTCTTGAAGCTATTCTTCATTCTTTACTTTATATTGCAATACATGCCTAGTCTTCAGCAAACCTTGAAAACATATTCAGAATCTTACCAATTTTACCCCTTCCGTACCACATACTTCATCCAAGCCAATAATTATTGGAATGGCCTCCTAATTGATATCTTTGTCTCACCTTCATCTTTTTTAGTCTGTTCCCCACCCAGTGGTCATAGGGATTATGTTAAAACAATGGTCAGATCATATTTCTCCTCTGCACCAAATCATTCAATGACCTCCCATCTCACATAGAAGTCAAAATTCTTACAATAGCTTGCAGCCTATGGATTATCTGTCTCCCCCCATTTACCTCTCCAAACTCATCTCCTATTGCTCTCTCACTCACTCTATCCAGCTACCCTTGCCACCTCTCTTCCTCTAATGTGCAAATATATTTCTGTCTTGAAACTTCTGTACTGTTCCTTCTGCCTGTAACCCTGTTGCCCCAGAGAACTGTGTAGTAAGTTATGTGATGTTCTCCCTTCCTATCTCTATCTCTGTGTTTCTTTTTTTTTTTAAGGGATTTGCCACTTTGTTTTATTTTTGTTTTTTTAAGATTTTATTTATCTATTTGACAGAGAGAGGGAGAGACAGTGAAAGAGGGAACACAAGCAGGGGGAGTGGGAGAGGGAGAAGCCGGCTTCCCATTGATCAGGGAGCCCGATGCGGGGCTCGATCCCAGGACCCTGAGATCATGACCTGAGCTGAAGGCAGACGCTTAACGACTGAGCCACACAGGTGCCCCCATATCTCTGTGTTTCTTATAGGGACACCAGTCATATAGGAGTAAGGGCCTTCGCCACTCAAGTATGGTTACATCTTAACTAATTGCATCTACATCAACCCATTTCCAAATAAGGTCACATTCCGGGTCCTAGGGTTTATGACTTCAATATATTTTGGGAGGACACCATTCAATCCATAATATTCACTAACATTAAAAGCCTTGTAATATTAAAAGTAAGTCCCTAACATATCCTCGTATGTTTTTAAGACGAGTACACTTCATTTGTGCCAGAGTCCAAGTGTTCCTCAGTCCAACATGTAAGCATATCTACAAGCATTTCTTACATCATGTTGGCTTATTCATTTAGTTGCAATGGGTCTACAGAAGAAGGCTGGCAGAATCTAGTAGAAGGATCATGCTTCCATTCAGTCAAAAGTTAAACTGGGAACGAATTTAGGATTTAGGATATGTAAGGAGATAGCTTTAATCTATTTTTCTGAGCCATTTTTAGATTTAATGGAATATCAGTCTACCTAATTGGTAATGTAGAAAATTCAAATTCCATGAAGGGCTGTGTATCTGAAGTCCATTGTACCTTTGATAGGTAGACTTTAGGATATTCTGCGTACTTCTTGAAACTGTATGAAGCCTGTTCGTGTGTATGTGCATAAATGTACTTCCCTGGGAGAGCATTCCTAGCCTTCCTCAGAGTTAAGTGAGTCATCATGCTTCCAAATAGGAGAACACTGACCTAGAATAGATAAATCAAGATGGCTCCAGGAAAAATAATGAATGTTGGCAAGGGCATCTCTCCATGACTTACTCCTCAATTTTCTATCTTTAACTCTTTCTCTTGGAGGTGCCCATATTCCTTAAAACTTTTAATTTGAGTGCAAAACTAGAGCCTATTGTTTTTTTCATCCTAAGCTTTGTAACTTTTCAACCAGTTTTCCTGTTTTACATCATGTCTGTCCCATTACTCATTTCCTCATAGCCATAAGCTCTGCTTTGCAAAAAAGGGTTAGATATTTGATAATCAAATCTATAATAAAATTTAATGATTGACACTGAGCCAGTATTATGTTTCATTCATCAAATATTTGGCTGGCCTTATTATGTTCTATTTAGACATTGTACTAGGAAATAGAGATATAAAAGATAATTTTTTTAAAGACGGTTTTTTTCATTTCAAAGAGCTCACAATTTTTACAGCGTTTTAAAAATTTTAACATACATATGAATCACCTGGGAATCATGTTTAAAATGCAGATTCTGCATAGGTGGAGCAGAGGAATTCTGAGATTCTAGATTTCAAATAAGTTATCAGATGATGCTGGACGCCTGGGTGGCTCAGTCGTTAAGCGTCGGCCTTCGGCTCAGGTCATGATCCCGGGGTCCTGGGATCGAGCCCTGCATTGGGCTCCCTGTTTGGCGGGAAGCCTGCTTCTCCCTCTCCCACGCCCCCTGCTTGTGTTCCTGCTCTCCTATCTCTCTCTCTGTCAAATAAATAAATAAAAAAAATCTTTAAAAAAAAAGTTATCAGATGATGCTTATGCTGGTAGTCTGCAGATGATACTTCATATAGCAAGTGTTCTGTGCAGTCTTTCTCAACCAGATCTGGAAGAGAAGTATGTCTTAATGCCTTAATTATCCATTTTATGTAATACATTAGTTCCACTTCAATGTCTCTAGAATGCGCTAGTTACATACCTTCCTTGAGAGAATTGAGGAAATAGTCTTTAAAATAAAAACTCTTCTGTATTCAAGTGGACACTTGTATCAGTTAGGACTGGATTTAGATTTAGGCAACCAAAGTCTGTTCAGGTCCCTAGACAAATGAAGGTTATTTATTTCAGACAGCCAGAAGTCAGGGCTGAGTAGTCTAGTGCTCCAAGGAACGCTCTTCTTTTCTCCTTCAGTTATTCTCAGCATGTCCAGGTAGGTGCTCACAGATGGTGTCTCAAGGTTGTGCGATGGCTGCTGCCTCAGCAAGCGCACATCTGCTTTCCTGATGGAAGCACGGGTAAGGAAAAGCCAAAGGATAGTTTATAAATGTCCCTTTTTAAAAGTTTCTCAGCAGGTAAGCACAGGGACTTCAAACTAATCTTTTTGTGTATAACTGGGTAACACGGTCATTCCTAACTGGAAATGAGTGTGGGAACATAAGTATTTGAACTCCAGTTTTGGAGCTTCTGTGGTAACAGAACATACGAAAGAGGCTGCAAATGGCTTTGGAATAGTCAGGCTGTAGTATCTGCCACACTCATGGCAAATGGAACTGAAATGTCATAAGTAAAATAAGAATTATGCATGCTAAAATTTAAAACAATAATGTAGAGCCAAAAATTCTTCGAAAATGTCCAAGCTTTCTAGAACCTCAAAGTTATTACGTCAGACGTTGCCTGCTCTGATTACATGTAGATTTGGTTGTGCCCTATACCATCCACTCAGTTCAAGAAGAAGTGCATTTCCCCACTTGGCTTTCCCTAAGTAATTTCCTTAGTTTTACAAATTACTTTGTAAATAGAGATAATACCTTAATGCACATACGAACATGTATGTTTCACTTTTTAGCTATAAAATACCAAACTTTTCCATAAAAACATGAAGTTCTGGGGATGCCTCGGCGGCACAGTCAGTTAAGCAGCCAACCCTTGGTTTCGGCTCAGGTCGTGATCTCAGAGTCCTGAGATCGAGCCCAAGGCAGGCTCCACTTAAGACTCTCTCTACCTCTCCCTCTGCCCCTCCTCCCTGCTCTCTCTCTCAAATAAGTAAATAAATCCTTTAAAAAAAAAATGAAGTTGTGAACACTCTTAATACCCTACGTTAGTTATAGGCAAAAAACCATTTTGAATAGATTATTTAAATATGGCTTTCTTCTTTTTAAAATCAAGTTCTAGTATATACAGTTAGTTGTCTGATTTTAAAAAAAACTTCATAAAAAGATGCAATGAGGAGTAGAGAATTAATAACAAAATATAATCTACTATGTATTAGGCCCTTTACATATTTTAATAACATTAACCCTCTGAGCAACCAATTGAGGTCTTCACATTTTCTATTTTCTAATGGGGAAACTGAAATTCAAAGAAGTAACTGCTGAAGACCACACAGCTATAAAATGTTGGAGCTTAATTTGAAGCCAAGTGTGTTTAAACTTCCCACTTCCTCTCTCTCTTAAAAGGCACGTTTGGAACTTATCTTACTCTGCTTATTAATTACCTTAATGTCATTCATGATGTGTATGTAAAAATAGTAAGGATTTATTATTTGCATCTATTCTCTTTTTTATTTAGAACTGAATTTAACAAAAATACACCAAGTGAGACTTGTTAGAAATAAGAAATGCCTATATTTTATTTTAATGATGTGATATTAGTAATAAAAATTAGAGGGAGAAGAAAGAAAAGAGCAGAGGCATTAGGTAAGTGTAGAAAGATGTGGGTGTCCTATAGTTAAGTGTCTCTTATGGTTTGTCTCCCGCTCTTATTTCATCTTATTTTATTTTTCCCTCCCTTCCCTATCATCCTCTGTTTTGTTTCTTAAATTCCACATATGAGTGAAATCATATGATAAATATCTTTCTCTGATTGACTTACTTCACTTAGCATAACAAACTGAGAGTTGCTGGAGGGGAGATGGGAGAAGGATGGGGTATGGGGTAACTGGGTGATGGGCATTAAGGAGGGCACGTGATGTAATGAGCACTGGGTGTTATATGCAATTGATGAATAACTGAACTCTACCTCTGAAACTAATGATACACTATATGTTAATTAATTGAATTTAAATAAAATTAAAAAAAATTAAAAAATAAAATGCTAGGATGAAAAGAAAAAAGAAAAATGTGGGTGAAGTGCAAAGAAGAAAATTCAAATAATAAATTAATTGCCACCTTTATGCTATAATAAATAAATTGGCATTTTACTTACAAAGTAACCAAGATAGTAGAACTTAATAAAAATGAGCCATCAGCATTTCATGCATTTTAGATAGTAAATGAAATGAAGTATTTAAACTCACATTTAAAACTATATAATGGCTTCCGGTATCATATATGGAGGAAATAATTCTGATTACACAGATTTAAATTTTCTATATTTTAAAGATCTATCTCTATAACATAAATTGCTCTAAAATTAAGAGAAAAGATCATTTTTTTTCATTCATAATGCAAGGAATTATCAAGCACCCACTATATTCCAGTCCCTGGGCCAGGCACTAAGCATGCACTGAGATATACAAGACCCTGGTCTTGCCCCAAGAAGGTACTCTAGTGGGATGGGAGATGAGAAAACAGCAATTCAAGCACAATGTGATAAATACATAGGATACTAGGGGCGCAAACAGAAAAATAGAGTTGTCTGAATCACTTTCAGCCTAAAAAATTAGTAACTTATTTTTTAAGAGTCCATTCCAAATGAATAAAATATAGGTTTTAAATCTATAAGAAGGTAAAACCTAGGCTTCCAGAAAACTTTCCACTCAGAAATGAATCATGTTAGAAGAATATAGATACCGAGGTATGCTCTAAATGAGTTAAAAGATGTTGCATTAAAAAAACAAAACAAAACAAAGCAAAAAAAAACAAGAAGAATGAGGTGGTTTGGGTAGTTAAGAGAAAAGATAATCATTTTATGGTTTCAAAGCTTCTCAACTTTAGAAGAGACAGTATAGGTAGTTACAATCAAATCGATACAAATTGCATATATACAGGGAGAGACACAAGGATATAGAGATTTATAGATCTCTCTCTCTCTCTCTCTCTCTCTCTATATATATATATACACACACATATAAACAGTTAAATGAGCAGGAATTATTTTTTTATGGCATCCAGAGACAAAAAAGTGAGGAGTGTCCTGATTGCCTCTGGGAGTTGGCAGGAAGCACAGAGGCTGCGGATAGGAATTAGAAGTATTTGATAGCTCAGAGGAAAACATAGCACGGAGGGGGAAATAGTGTAAACAGAAAGGTCACGAAATCAAGGCAGGGCACCGGGTTCCCTGGTGGATGCGGACAGGAACAGAGGCTGTAATCCAATAACCAACAGGGTACAAAGCGCCTCCATCACAGAAGTAGCGACCTTGGCAGGAAGCACAGATCATACCATTATGTCCTCATTTTTCTCCTCTGTTGGGAGCAGATTTTATGACTAAACTTCAGACAGAAGACATTGTAGAAAGAAAAATTATGGGGCACAGAGTTTTAGAAAAAGAAGAAAGATTGCCTTGAGTCTGTTTCACCTAACAGCCTTTTCCTGCAGATCAGGTTTTGAGGTTAATGATGCTTATTCTATTTTTGGAGGTTTGGAATCTAAGAGGTGAATTTTGATATCAATATCTAAGGAACTAGATGGAAGCTTTTGATTTATATTTTTTCATTCAAAACTGATTATCAGAGTTGGGTATACCCTGAAGCTGAAACTTCAGGTAGTCTCGCTTTAATTGGCCCTTATAAGACCCTGTACCTGATAAGGCATTTGTAATTTTGATTACTTTTCAAATTGCACCCAGAATATAATTTATAATTTTTATAATAAAGATGGCAGATGATTACTTGGGTCACTTCATTGTTATTGACAGATTTTGTAGGTGGCATACTTTCTTGCCACTCTATGGAGGCCAAATTTCTACATTCATTGTGAAGAGGGCATGACATTTCATCTAAATTTCTAGAAGACTGGAAAGGACATTTTAATGCATTTCATAAAGGAAACTGACCAATCAATTCTGAAAGCCTGCAAACTGAAATTCAACAGTTTCTGAATATTTTCTTCAGTTGCTCCAATACTTGAGGAAAACCGTAATTGCAATTTGTCTGCCTCTGATGGTTTGACGCTATATTACTGGGCTAGATTTAACTTAGTGTAAGAACAAATACAATGTGAAATAGATATTTTTGTAAATCAGATTTAAAATCTTTACTTCTGTTCTTATGCTACCTTTTATCTCTATCTGACTAAATTTGATATTCCATTTGATTAGATAATCAAATATGACACTTGGGGCTACAGGTAACAGGACTCCCAAGTAAAAGTGACATAAATCCTAGCATTTATGATCTCATATTAACAGAGTTCCGGATAAGGCTGGACAGCTCAACGATGGAGGTCTGGCCCACTGATGCCATTATCATTTTTCCATCTCAATTCCCTGCATGTCAGCATCATCCCCATCATGATTTAAATACAGCTGAGATAGTTCCATGAGGTACATGACCTCTCCAGTGAAGGAGGAAGACATGATCCCTCCTATGGGTCTCTGTTTTTGTTGCTAAGAAAAGCTTTTCCCAAAGGCTCCTCCAATCAGGACCCAGTTGGTCAGCATTGGTCAAACGCCATACCATAGTTGTAAGCTTTCCCAGTGGTCCATGCCTGGCATTTTCAGCCTCTAACTGGGAGATGGGCTCTGCCAGGAGAGATGAAGGGGAGTCAGGGGGATAGATCTATGGTGAGAAACCAAATTCTGTCACAATTAGCCTTCATTAGAAAGGAAAATTAGTTATCTATTTGCTAAATCTTGGTTTGGTGGTGGGGAATCTTTATTTCTTTTCACACTCTGGGTGTATACTTACGCTTATGAGCACATCTGTATTTTCACCATCTGTGTGTTGCATTTTTTTGGTCTCATCTTCTATCAACTACACTTGCCACAAATCTTCCTCCAGAGTCTGAAAAACTTCAGACATTTTTTTATGTAGATGTAAGTTCCTTTGAGTGCAGACTTTGGCCAAGTTATAACAAATCCACTAAAGTGCGGAGATTTTATATCCCACTAAGGCCAAGTGAGTGGGTGTCTGGGCTACACAGCACAGAATGCCAACCATTCTGCCTCCAATTGCTTGGGCACATGCCAGAACAATTGGTTGGTTCCTGTCTGTAGTCCAAAACTGGAGCTGCTTCCTAGCAGAGGTCACAGGAGGTTAAAGTATGTTCCCTAAGGACTCTGTGACCCCTAAGAACTTATTGAGAAATAGCAGACTAGCTCAGGCTCCAGATTTGGTGTTTAGCTGGTATCTTTAAAGACTCACATTTATTCGAAATGTCTGGGCACTGTTCTTGCACTACAGGTGAGGGTCTAGCTCCATTCCTTACTTCCTCCAGGAAACTTTACATCCACACAGCAGCCTTCCCTCAGCTAACCTGAGATTATGTAACACTTCGTGTCACCATAACTCCTTCAGTACTTAATCCAATACGATTCTGCAACACATTGTTTCAGTTGTCTTATATTCAAAGACTTTTTGTGCTTTTTCCCAAACTACAAAATAAAAACTTGCAGCTCAAGGACCACATCTTTCCATTTCTTACCACACTTTTACTATCCATGTGCCAAAGAAATATATTAAGTAAACAACCACACATAAAATGATAAGTATTAAAATAGTGATAAGTGCTATGAGAGAAAGGATCATGAGCCACGAGATGTATAGGGAGACCTAACCTAATTTGCAGTTGAGGAATGATTTCTCTGAGAAAGTACTATTTGACCTGACACCTGCAGTATGAGTAGGAGCAAATTAGAGATGGATAATGTGTTCATGTGCAAATGTAAAGTTGTTGCAGGAGTAGAGAGTGCAAAGTGGATGAGAGTAGAGTGAACCTGGGGAAAAGGTGAGCCAGAGAGTGCCACAATCTGTTCTCCTTTCCAGAACAACAGCATGGAGCTGCCCAACCAAAAACTACATTTATCAGTATCTTCTGCTTGTGTGGCCACATAATGCATTTCTCTCTGATGGCATGCAAGTAGAAGTGATGTCCCTATATCCCAGACAGGATTTTAAGTCAATGGGTGTCCTTCCTCCACATGCTCAACTCTCATTCTGGGTTCCAATGGTAAGAACGGGGTGACTTTGGAAGCTGTGTAACTGCTTTGGAAGCTAGTTGCACTGCTCTTAGTCTGGGACCCTGAATGAATGTTTGCAGAAGATCTCTTACCAACCTGGAGCCTTTGTCCTGGACTGTCACATTGGAGAAGGACAAACTTCAGCTTTAAGTCATTGAAAGGTGGACGGATCTTCGCTAAGATTGTTTAACCTAACCAATGCTGGGGAGTTTGGTCCTGATACCATAGGTAATTGGAAGTTACTTAAAGATTTTTAAATGGAGAGATATATGATCAAATCAATATTTTGAAAAGATTTCTGTTCACAAAGTGGAGAATATATTGGGCTGAGTGAGAAAGAATTCGGTGAGAAAAAATAAAAACAAAACAAAAAAAATAAAAACAAATAAAAACAAACAGAAAAGCTACAGCAGAAGTGCTAGTGAGAAAAACATTGAGACTGTGGAAACAGAAGTGGGTGGATTCAGGAGATCTAGTGATGTTGGTAGGATTTGGTAATGTATCGGATGAAAAAGTTGAGAGGGAAGTATCTACAAAGACTGATAGCTCTCTAGCTTTGGGCATGGGAATTGCATGGTGGCCTTCTTTCAGGGAAAAAGAAAAACCAACAAACAAACCTAGAGAAAAGTCCTGAGTTCACATTCATTTGCACACATGCACAAATAGATGCCCTTATTATCTACAAAGGGCATTTATTATTCCACAAAAACGAAAGGCGAGCTGTGCTGTCTTAAGGAAGTACCCCTTTGGGCTCCTGGGTGGCTCAGTTGGCTAAGCGACTGCCTTCGGCTCAGGTCATGATCCTGGAGTCCCGGGATCGAGTCCCGCATCGGGTTCCCTGCTCGGCAGGGAGTCTGCTTCTCCCTCTGACCCTCCTCCCTCTCATGCTCTCTGTCTCTCATTCTCTCTGTCTCAAATAAATAAATAAAATCTTTTAAAAAAATAAATAAATAAAAAAGGAGGTACCCCTTTAAAGCAGTTGTACTAGTGGTTAAGGTACCGAAGCCTGGAGGGGGACCAGCTCCTTAACTAAACAGCTGGGACGGTGGTTTAACTCTTGGCTATTCAATTTTTATCTGCAAAATGGGGAAATAATAGTGCCTGCAACATAGGTTTGTAACAAGGAGAAAATGCAAGAATACATATAAAGCATGTAGAAGGCTATTTACCCTTGGGAAGAACTCATTCACTATTGCTCCTAAGGCAGTCCAGTCACATATTCTTATAGGTTATCCAGGGTTGGAAGTGTCATCAGCATATCATGTACTCTTTAGGTGGCAAAATACGCTCAGCTAAAGCACTATTCATTTTAGAGTGCATGCTTTATACAAGTAAGTTAATTTTATGTGCCTGGCTGGGTTGCTGAATTCCACAGGCAAAGCTTAACACTAATGATCTTAATTTCTGCTCTCATTTTGGCAAGTTTGTTTTCAGCCCTGATTTATAGATACACTCAAACTCTTGACCCTTTCTTCCAGGGCTCCACATTTAACCCCCATGATAACAGATGTTTTTCCATAGTCACCTCAATCTTAACTTATTTCCAGCAATTCTAAACTAGGTATTCCCTCTACAAATACTTTCTTTATCTAATTTCTCCACTCTTTCAACTTGGTTAACTTTCATAAATCCTTAATTCTTTTTAGTTATTGTCTTCTTAAATGAATCCATAGCTGCTCTAAACTTCCTCTTGCGAGCAGCTTTATACTCAGTATCAATCTTATTCCCTATCATTCCCTGCCAATATCTTTCCCATTATCTTTCTGTCTGGTGCTTATAGAATTAGTTTTATCTTACATTTCTTTCGGTATGAGTAAGAAAGGTGTGTGTGTGTGTCTGTGTGTGTGTGTATGAGAGAGAGAGAGAGAGAGAGAGAGAGAACGCACATGCATGCATGTGCCTGCGGTGGGGCTGGTGGGGAGGACTAAGGTTAAAAAAGAGATAATATAACAGCAAGACACACAGTTATAAATGTAGCTCTCCACTAAAGTTCTATGTCTAAATCCAAATATTTCAATGCTTCTTGGGGAACACTGTAATATCGTTTTAGGACCTCTTTACAGGAGACCCTTTTGAGGTATCAGCTATATTTTCTTTGGGGAGAGAGAAAACCTTTTTGTCAGGATTTAATGTCCTAATACAGATTTTACATTTGATATATGCCACTTTAGAATGTCGGCTAATTTTGTCCCAAAATGTCACCTTTCATTTTCATTCACTGCCTTCTCATTTTAAATCCATATGACATTTTAAAGAGAAATATTCTTATAATTTCTATGTATATTCAAGTGAACTATAGTAAAATTTCAGGGAATTTCAAAAGACGACAGACAGAGCAGGACAGGATCTGTCCTGGTGTAGTTCTGATGTCGTTCTGATCACCCAGCCAAATGTACTCATAATATCAGAATAATATCACACTTTTATAACACAGCAAAATGTCCTGCCCCAAAATAAATTTTTAATTTTACTATACAGAAATACTCCAAGGGCAGCTTTCCTTTTTTTGAAGGAGATAACTGGCAGAATTCAAGCACTGCCAAATTCACTTACTCCCTCCCTCCTTCTATCCATTTATGCATGTATTCATTCTTACACTAAGTACTTCTTGACAATTTTGTTATGCATAGTGGGGTTAAAAAGATGTGAGAGATTTCCCTATTTTGAGGACTTTAAAAATCTGCTAGGTAATTAGTAACCTAATTAAATACATACTTATATATATCACATATACAAAATATATAATATATAATATAATATAATATATAATTATATAACTCAAATAACCAATTAACACATCAATAATTAATAATATAATTTATATATATATATATTTTAAGAGCCAACATCATGTTAAACTCTATAAAAAGCAATGCACTGAGACAAGTATTATTCTCCCCATTTCTCTGGTGGAAGAAACTGACACTCACAGAAGTTAAGTAATTTATATAACCTCACCCAACTACTAAAGTAGCAAAGCCAAGATTTAAGTGAAGCTATCTCTCTCTGATTCTAGAGTAGTGTTCTGAATCACTATACATTGGTTTCTACTTAAAATTGCTTTATCAAAGTTAAAGAGAACCTGGTAATAGTCACACTAGATACAAAAATCTAGAGTTTTTATAAAATTCCTAAATTGATTTTTCAATCATGTTTTATCTAACCTTTTAGGAGGTGATTCTAATTCATGTAATGATGTGTTTTATAAGAGGACTTAAAAGACTTTTTTGTGCCTTTTAAACTCCCATTCATCCTTCAGATTCTAGCTCAAAAGTCACCCCCTCTAGAAAACTTCCCCTGAATCAACTCCTACGAAGCACGAATCCTTTCTTTCATGACTAAACCTTCCTAGAATGAAGTACATAGGCCTGAGAGTCATAGGGCTGCATCACACGAGATCATACTTGGGTCTATGTGCCTGTATTTCTAGACTGAATATGAGCAAACAGGGCAAGTCATAGTACAGTTCCCTCCTCTCAACACCTGATACATTGTTTTCCACACAGTTAGTCCGAAGTGAATGTTGGACACTGTTGGTATTTAACTAAAGCTGTGTTCCAAGCACAACTGTACTCAGGTATGTGATTCTCTGGCTATGCTAATGAGCCAAATTAAAATGTTGGATACAGGAAGGACTCTTTTTTATCTGCTTATACTTTCCTTGATGTTAAAACATGAGCAGTGAATAAAGATTACCTAATGGCTACATTTACTCCTGAGTATGGGTATTGAGCTAGTGACTAGAAGGATGTGTACTTCTAAAATAATGTTTTATAAATGATTTAATTTATTAAATCATTTAGTTCATGGAGGCATAAAGGACTCTAAATAAACTAGAAAAAGTTGACTATAGGTATGGAAAATTTGCAGTTTATGCAAGGTATTGTTAGACAACTTGTTACTTAACACCAAGCCAATGACCTTATTTTTAACATCTTAAGGTAGCACATTATAAGGGTCCATGTGGTACTCTCTGTAATCAAGCTGCCTGAGCTGGAATCATGTTCCTCACCACTTACTAGCTTAGATATTTACTTCAGTTTTCCATATTATACCCACTTGTAATATGGTTGTGACAATTAAATAAAAATAATTCACACAAAGCACTTGCTGGGTGCCTGGCATAAGTAAGCTCTATGTACATATTAATAATTACTATTAGAATTAACATTCAAAGTTTTGGGTTTCATTTCAGGTTACTCAACATGCTTATTGATGGACTACACAGTACCTAGCAAAGCCTCAGGAAGCTAATGGAAAAATCTAAATCATAGAAGATGGTCAAAATGGTAAAAAATTTTGGCAAATAACATTTCCCCTTTACTTCATGTGGCTGTAGTTCCATGTTCTTTTAAAAGTTTGTTTTATTTTTTAATTTTTTTTAATTTTATTTTATTATGTTATGTTAATCACCATACATTACATCATTAATTTCGATGTAGTGTTCCATGATTCATTGTTTGCGTATAACACCCAGTGCTCTATTCAATACGTGCCCTCTTTAATACCCATCACCAGGCTAACCCATCTTCCCACCCCCTCCCCTCTAGAACCCTCAGTTTGTTTCTCAGAGTCCATAGTCTCTCAGGGTTCATCTCCCCCTCCAATTTCCCCCCCTTCATTTTTCCCTTCCTACTACCATCTTTTTTTTTTTTTTAACATGTAATGTATTATTTGTTTCAGAGTTACAGGTCTGTGATTCAACAGTCTTACACAATTCACAGCACTCACCATAGCACATACCCTCCCCAATGCCTATCACCCAGTCACCCTATCCCTCCCATGTCCCACCACTCCAGCAACCCTCAGTTTGTTTCCTGAGATTAAGAATTCCTGGGGTGCCTGGGTAGCTCAGTCATTAAGCATCTGCCTTCAGCTCAGGTCATGATCCCAGGGTCCTGGGATTGAGCCCCGCATCGGGCTCTCTGCTCGGCGGGAAGCCTGCTTCTCCCTCTCCACTCCCCCTGCTTGTGTTCCCTCTCTCACTGTGTCTCTCTCTGTCAAATAAATAAATAAAATCTTTAAAAAAAAAGAATTCCTCATATCAGTGAGATCATATGATACATGTCTTTCTCTGACTGGCTTATTTCACTGAGCATAATACCCTCTAGTTCCATCCACGTCGTTGCAAATGGCAAGATTTCATTTTTTTGATGGCTGCATAATATTCCATTGTATATATATATAGACCACATCTTCTTTATCCATTCGTCTGTCGATGGACATCTTGGTTTTTTCCATAGTTTGGCTATTGTGGACATTGCTGCTATAAACATTGGGGTACACATACCCCTTCGGATCACTACATTTGTATCTTTGGGGTAAATACCCAGGAGTGCAATTGCTGGGTCGTGCGATAGCTCTATTTTCAACTTTTTGAGGAATCTCCATACTGTTTTCCAGAGTGGCTACACCAGCTTGCATTCCCACAAACAGTGTAGGAGGGTTCCCCTTTCTCCGCATCCTCGCCAACATCTGTTGTTTCCTGACTTGTTAATTTTAGCCACTCTGACTGGTGTGAGGTGGTATCTCATTGAGGTTTTGATTTGGATTTCCCTGATGCCGAGCAATGTTGAACACTTCTTCATGTGTCTGTTGGCCATTTGGATGTCTTCTTTGCAGAAATGTCTGTTGATGTCTTCTGCCCATTTCTTGATTGGATCATTTGTTCTTTGGGTGTTGAGTTTGATAAGTTCTTTATAGATTTTGAATACTAGCCCTTTATTTGATATGTCATTTGCAAATATCTTCTCCCATTCTGTCGGTTGGCTTTTGGTTTTGTTGACTGTTTATTTTGCTTTGCAAAAGCTTTTTATCTTGATGAAGTCCCAATAGTTCATTTTTGCCCCTGCTTCCCTTGCCTTTGGTGATGTTTCTAGGAAGAAGTTGCTGCGGCTGAGGTCAAAGAAGTTGCTGCCTGTGTTCTCCTCTAGGATTTTGATGAACTCCTGTCTCACATTTAGGTCTTTCAACCATTTTTAGTCTATTTTTGTGTGTGGTGTAAGGAAATGGTCCTGTTTCATTCTTCTGCATGTGGCTGTCCAATTTTCCCAATACCATTTGTTGAAGAGACTGTCTTTTTTCCTGTTGGGAATACTTAGTGGTAGACAGAATGTGAGGAAATAAATACATTCATGCAAAATGGTTGAGGTATAACTTTATCCTCTTTTTGGAGGAAAGTTTAACCATGTGCATCATGATGTAAAATGCATATTCTTTGACCCGATAATTTCATTTCAAGATATTTTTCTTTTTCTTTTTTTTTTCCTTAAAGATGTATTTATTTGACAGAGAGAGAGCAGGGGGAATGGCAGGCAGAAGGAGAGGGAGAGGCAGGCTCCCTACTGAGCAGGGAGCCAGATGTGAGGCTTAAATCCAGGACCCTGAGATCATGACCTGAGCCAAAGGCAGATGCTTAACCAACTGAGCCACCCAGGCACCCTGAGACTTTGCAAGATTATATCATAATCTTATGGATGTGAGATATCAATCCTGTTAAAATTGTTATTTTCTTTTAAATGTACTGAGCAGACTCTGTGGACCTTGGTGTTCTCCTGAAATGTAACACATTTCCAGGGAGAGATTATAGGTATTATACAGAACAGTGGGCTAATGAGGGACCTTTGTAAAATTTGGCTTGGAGACATGCAATTCAAAGTCATGGCCCCCTTTTCATATGGGATATATTCTGCAGCGCTGGCTTACTCAAAAAGTTGACTATTTGGGACTGTATAACTGCATGCATTTTTAAAATACCATCCTCGCCTACATTCAAGCTTATTAACCTAAGGTCAGAACTTTGAAATTCAGATTTTTGGGTACATTTGTTTGAATCTCACCACTAAGGTTACCAGCAGTAAGTCTTTCAGTAAGAAACTATTCAATAGCAAATACCAGATACTTGGCACCTAGTTTCCTGAATTTTGGTGACCAACTTGCTACCTGAGTAGATATCTGACCATGTCACCTAGATATCACTGTAACATTTCAAAACTCCCAGGTCTTTTCTCAAAGACACAACTAAATAAAATGTGAAGCCAAGAGATCAAAAGTATTTGAACTTGAAAGGAGCTAGAGTTTATAACCCCTATGGTGAAGGAGGCTGAGGAGCAAAGACATTTAAATAATTGGAAATGTTTCATTCTTTTAAAACATTATCTCAGTTGTTAAAAAATAAACACAACAAACACTTCTCCATAATTTAACATCCTCTTACCATATCTCTTAACATAACGTTCCCACTCGTTTGAATTTCTGCCAGTCACTGTCTTTGACTCCTTATTATCTTTTCTATTGAACTAAGAGTAACTTCTAATCTTTGCTTTTCTCCAAGAAATATGAATATTGCACAATATTTGTGTTTCCTCTATATGGACGGTAGGAAGAAAGGAGCCAGCAGTAAATACTTCTAAGTAAAGCTTTACTCTGACATATAGGAAGCAGTCCTTTCCTGACTGTGTACTCGGGGTCATTTTTATCCATGCTAAGGTGGTAACCAAAATCTCATCAAGAATCTGATATAGCTGTGGACTTCTTACCTGAATCAGAGACAGTATTTTGGGTTGGGACATTTAGATCCAGACACTATGGGACTATGTTTGAAAGACAAAAACTAAAATGATAAAACATTAATAACGTGAATGTACAACATTTTATGTTTTGTTTCATTTTTTGTTTGTTTGGTTTTTTTTTTAGTTCTAGAATATCTCTTCCAAACAAAACAGTTATGGTATTCAGGAATTACTTCCTGGAAACATGATATAACTACATTTTTTTTTTGATGTAACTACTTATCACTGAGTACTAACACAGGACCTCAGCCCAATTCAAAATCTTAACAGTTAATTTTGAAAGGTGGTAGTTATGGCTCATAAATGCTCACCAACACGTTGGTCAGCTGCCACGTGGCTTCTACTATTTATTCCCTCTTCTACTGTCCGAATCACTTTTCACTGGGAGAGCTTATCATCACCACCTGAATGTTACTACTTTTGCCATCTCTACTGGGTATCATTTTTTCTAACAAGATCTGCCATCCAGTACTTATTTTCTTTTACTATAGGTCACCTCATCTTTGAATCTTTATATCTTCTCTTTGAGCTTTTATTTCAAAGAGGAAATAGTTCCTCTAATTTCACAGAGAATGTACGGTCAAAAGTTTAATCTATTTCATGAAGCATTTCCTCTTGTTTTCTCCTATTTCCTGTGACTCTCATGGTTGTTGTTGTTTTTCTTTGCTTCTCATTATATATATATATTTTTTCTTGACACATCTACTTATTAGACCCATTATCAATGTTTCTCGCTGTTCTGATTATGATGTGTAGGGGTTTTATTTCAGGACCACCTATTGACTGGCAAAGAGCTAGTCTGGGAGAAAACTTGGGTATAGATCTATGTGTCAGAACACATCCTCCTTTACTTTGCAATTTGGAGTAAAGATTTGTCAGTGCAAGCAGACAGATGGATGCCTGGCCTATAGTAAAGCCCAGAATGCGACAAGTTCCTCATGGAGGGATTTAGTGTTTACTTCCTTTCAGCAGCTTTGGAAATTGTACTCATGTACAATCACTACTTTATCCTGCCTCACCAATAGTCTGCTTGTTGCAAAATGATTGTTTGAATGAATGAGTAAACAATGGTCCCTTAAGCATGGCAGTTTGATATATTCCTCACAGATATGACTCTCTATTACATTTCTCCCAATTCTTCAAAGTTCATCTTGAAATTTTCTAACCTAAGGAGACACCATAACTAGGCCCCACCCAGTGTAGCAAGTTTTAAACCTCATATGTTGAAAATTTAAAACAAACATTTATTTGAGAACTTTCTTGTTTCTTGAGAAAGGCTTGTATTGCTATATACTTTCCTCTTCAGACCTCCTTTGCTGCATCCCAAAGATTTTGAACAGTTGTGTTTTCATTTTCATTTGTTTCCATGAATTTTTTAAATTCTTCTTTAATTTCCTGGTTGACCCATTCATTCTCTAGTAGGATCTCTTTAGCCTCCATGTATTTGAGTTCTTTCCAACTTTCCTCTTGTGATTGAGTTCTAGTTTCAAAGCATTGTGGTCTGAAAATGTGCAGGGAATGATCCCAAACTTTTGTTACCTGTTGAGACCTGATTTGTGACCTAGGATGTGATCTATTCTGGAGAATGTTCCATGGGCACTAGAGAACAAATACACAACCTAACCCTACACCTAAAGGAGCTAGAGAAAGAACAGCAAATAAAACCTAAAGCCAGCAGGAGAAGAGAAATAATAAAGATCAGAGCAGAAATCAATGAAATAGAAACCAAAAGAACAGTAGAACAGATCAACAAAAGTAGAAGTTGGTTCTTTGAAAGAATTAATAAGATTGATAAACCCCTGGCCAGACTTATCAAAAAGAAAAGAGAAATGACCCAAATAAATAAAATCATGAATGAAAGAGGAGAGATCACAACGAACACCAAGGAAATACAAACAATTATAAGAACATATTACAAGCAACTTTATGCCAGCAAATTAGATAATCTGGAAGAAATGGATGCATTCCTAGAGATGTATAATTACCAAAACTGAACCAGGAAGAAATAGAAAACCTGAACAGACCTATAACCACTGAGGAAATTAAAGCAGTAATCAAAAATCTCCCAACAAAAAAGAGCCCAGGGCCAGATGGCTTCCCAGGGGAATTCTACCAAACATTTAAAGAAGAATTAATACCTATTCTTCTGAAACTGTTCCAAAAACTAGAAATGGAAGGAAAACTTCCAAACTCATTTTATGAGGCCAGCATTACCTTGATCCCAAAATCAGACAAAGACCCCATCAAAAAGGAGAATTACAGACCAATATCCTTGATGAACATGGATGCAAAAATTCTCACCAAAATACTAGCTAATAGGATCCAAGAGTACATTAAAAGGATTATTCACCACGACCAAGTGGGATTTAACCCTGGGCTGCAAGCTTGGTTCAACATCTGCAAATCAATAAATGTTATACAATACATTAATAAAAGAAAGAACAAGAACCATATGATCCTCTTAATAGATGCAGAAAAAGCATTTGACAAAGTACAGCATCTTTCTTGATCAAAACTCTTCAGAGTATAAGGATAGAGGGTGCATACCTCAATATCATAAAAGCCATCTATGAAAAACCCACAGTGAATATCATTCTCAATGGGGAAAAACTGAGAGCTTTCCCCCTAAGGTCAGGAACACAGCAGGGATGTCCACTATCACCACTGCTACTCAACATAGTACTAGAAGTCCTAGCCACAGCAATCAGACAACAAAAAGAAATAAAAGGCATCCAAATCAGCAAGGAAGAAGTCAAACTCTCACTCTTTGCAGATGATATGATACTTTATTTGGAAAACCCAAAAGACCCCACCCCAAAACTGCTAGAACTCATACAGGAATTCAGTAAACTGGCAGGATATAAAATCAATGCACAGAAATCAGTGGCATTTCTATACACCAACAACAAGACAGAAGAAAGAGAAATTAAGGAGTCAATCCCGTTTACAATTGCACCCAAAACCATTAGATACCTAGGAATAAATCTAACCAAAGAGGCAAAGAATCTGTACTCAGAAAACTATAGAACACTCATGAAAGAAGTTGAGGAAGACACAAAGAAATGGAAAAACGTTCCATGCTCATGGATTGGAAGAACAAATATTGTGAAGATGTCAATGCTACCTAGAGCAATCTACACATTCAATGCAATCCCTATGAAAATACCATCCACTTTTTTCAAAGAAATGGAACAAATAATCCTAAAATTTGTATGGGACAAGAAAAGAGCCTGAATAGCCAGAGGAATGTTGAAAAAGAAAAGAAAAGCTGGTGGCATCACAATTCCGGACTTCCAGCTCTATTACAAAGCTGTCATCATCAAGACAGTTTGGTACTGACACAAAAACAGACACATAGATCAATGGAACAGAATAGAGAGCCCAGAAATGGACCCTCATCTCTATGGTCAGCTAATCTTCAACAAAGCAGGAAAGAATGTCCCAACTGTCCTCCTTCTATGTTTTTGTCCTTGCCCATTTTTCTGCTAAGGGAACACATACTTTTCTTACTTACATTTTAGAAAAACTTAATATTTTATATAAGATTATTTTTCTGTCATATAAGTTGCAAGTATTTTCCTAGTTTGTTGCTTGTGTTTCTACCTTTTTATAATTAATCTAAATAGAAAGTATTAATTTTATATAATCAAGTCTATTATTTTTTCTCGATCACTTTTCTGACTTTGATATTAGCTTAGAAAGTTTTTTTTTTATACTCAAGAAGGTAAAAAAAAATTTTTGACTATATTTCCTTTTACTTATTTTATTATTTTTTAATGAATGGTAGCATGGAATACTTAAGAACATTGACTTGTGCAAATCTGGATTTGAATTCTGCTCTTTAATTTTAAACTGTGTGAATTTCAGCATACTACTTTGTGTCTAAAATGGGGAAGAGAATTTCTACCTCTTGTTATGAGAGTATTAAAGGAAAGAATATCTATGAAGTACTTGGCATGGAATATTGTGATGTGCCTAGCATATTATGAGTGCTCTACAGATAGATGTTTTACTATTACTATCTTTTAAATTTAAATATTGGATTTCACCGAGATTATTTCCCTGAGAAGTCAGAAATATCTAAAGTAAAGATTTTTCTTGTCACAAATCTTCCTGATTCCACCCTATGTTCTTCTGAATAAAATCTTAATTCTTTACCTTGTCACTAACAATCTTCACAATCTTGCTTTGACATCAATGCCTGGCCAAAGTCTCCTGGTGCTCCTTACTCCCATTCCACTCTTTCTTTACACCAATTTATTTACTATTTCTGAATGGGACTTGCACTTTGATACCTTTGTACTTTCTTCAAATTATTATTATTTTTTTCTCCCTAGAATCTACCCCCTTTTCTTTCCTTAACATTTAAAATAATTCTTTGAAGCCCAGGTCAAGAATTGCCTTCTTGATGAAACTTCCCATTGTTGCTCCTCCCTATCAGAATTGTTTTCTCCTTTGATTTCCATGGGATGTTTGCCCCTCTCTAGCACCACAATACACATGAGCATTGCTGTCCTCCACCAGCTCATGAATATCTTGTAGGAAATATTCTGTCACATTTTTCAAACTTGTCTGCCCAGTGTTTGACACACCGAGTGGGAATGGAAAATATTTGTTGACTACAAAATACAATATACAATTTCTGTCCTATTTATGTACATAAATCACAACACTTACTTGGATCTAGTTCCCCATATAAAACACATTGTGTCTATACATATATATATATATAATTACATATGTATATAATTTTTCTATGTAAACATTTGCTTATTACATATAAAGCCTTGATAGGTTACATTTATAAATTGGATCAATCATGAAATATATTTCTTGGCAATGTCATTACATCTTTCAGGCTCCAAAATATTAAAAGGCTGAACACTTTCAGAAACAGATATATTCTGTGCAAAATTTAAGTTGGCAGAAGTTTTAAGATAATATAGAAAGTAAATGCTGACCTATAGTCATAGGACTTTAGAATGGTTGGCCATGTGTTCATATTACTGTGTCATTTCCATTACTGTACACTGAGATCTAAGATGAACTATAACTGGTCTGCATAAAATCCAGTTAAATTAACATCTAGTGATCACCACTCTGTGCCCAGATCCTATCATACAGGTCACCATTTTTCAGACTGTGCTCTCTGAAATATTTGTCCTAGACGATGGTTAAAAAATTCTCCTCAAGTAAAGGAATTCCATGGAACAATAAGTTTGGGGTATAGCTCATACTGATTTCTCCTCTGGGAGAGTCACTGTCTCTTGAACTCCTAATTTAACTCATTGTCCTCCAAACTTATTTGAAAAATGAGCTTCTTTTCTAGTACATACACAGAAGCCAGATTGAGAAACCCTGACAGGTATTACCTCCTTTAATCTTTACAGCAATTTTGTCAACAAGTGCTGTGCTGAAACTCCTGTTTTACAAATAAGGAAACAGAAGGTTTGCCAAATGTCATCGGCTGTGAGAGGATAGAACCCAGGTCTCCTTCTGACTGCAAGACTCTATACCTCAGCCTCCTCCTGCAAATGCTTAAAACATTGTGGGAACTTCCTTATCTAGGAAAACAGGATATTGCTCTGGAAATTATCAAAAATATTTTTCTAGGAAAAAAAATATTTCCCTAGGCTTTGGGATAGCCCACTACCACCCTGGCTAGCCTCACCACCATCTTTTAATATTCTCATTCTTCCCAGATCATCCTACAGTCCTATATTCTCCAAGAGGTCTATTATAACAATTTCATCATATCCTCCTCATCCAAAATCCTGAGGAATTCTCTGAATTATGCATTCTGTCAGTTGCTGTATATTGCCTCATGTTGTTACATAACTGTTTCATGTGTGCCCGCCCTATTTCTCTAACATCAGGTAATTTGTCTTAACCTCTTCATTTATCTGTTATCAGTATTAAATCCTTTACATAGTACTTGTTGAATGAATGAATGAATGCATAAATGCATAAATAAATGACTAAGTGGATATGGAATTATGGACACATGGGATGGACAAATTGTCTTAATACATACCAGTTTGACACCCCAATTCTTAAAATCCTCATACTGGGGATAGAGTGGCAAACTGGGAGGAAACACAGACTTTTTACTAGTTCAGTGGATCTCAAACTTCAGTATATATCAGAGTCACTTGGAGAGCTTGAACCATAGGTTGCTGAGCCCCACTCCCAGAGTTTCTGATTCAGTAGGTCTGGCATAGGGCCTGACAATTTTCATTTCCAAGTTTCCAGGTGATGCCAATGTTGCTGGTCCAAAGTCCATACTTTAAAACACACTAAGCAAGGATAAATTTGATGAGTTCAATCACTGGGTTTGCTATGTTCAGCTGTGTGACTGAGCCAGGTTCTTAAATACTTAACCTTAGAGTCATTATTTTAAAAATGAATTTAATATACTTAAGTTGCAGAGTTATGGTGATATAATATATTAAAAAGAGCCAGACACAGAAAAGGTCATTAATACATATCAGGTTGCTTCCTTTCCTCCCTTCTGAGGAAGTGGCTGAGAGTGCTTCATATAGCAGTCCTTCCTTTTCCTTGTCTCCATCAGTTCTAGAAATTTATACTATACTATTCTTTTATAAATGTTCCCAAGTCCAATAGCATACCTTGGAACCAAGATATTGGATAACAGAAGCAATAACACAGACCTCAGGCGCAGAATTCATTATTTACAGCCAATGGCAGTTCTTAGTGCAGACTATAGTCGGTTCTAGTTACAACTATTCCTTGCTCAGGTACAGGCTTCTGCTTCAAAACAACTCATAGACACTGACTGCTTTCTGTTTTATCTCCTCATGTAGCAGTGAGAGTGCTTAAAGTTATCCCCAATCTGATGCCATTCTGTCTCACTCCATCAAAAAGCACAAAGAAGCCCTATCTTTGCTTTATTACAGCATCCTTTCAACAGACCCTTTGCTTGGGAAAGAATAGAGCTGAGCTTGAATGATATTGCCTCACTTAGAAACTTAACCATTAGCAAAATTACTTGTGAAAAGAAATTCTCTGGTAAGAGATTTCTCCTCATTTTAAGTGGATGGATTACAATGAATATGTGCCTCCCTTCAGGCTTGTATTATCAAAATGGTCTCCTTTAAAGTTTAAAAAAAAAACTATTTTGTTGGGCTATTTTACTGTCTAAATTATTATATGCATTACATATTTTTTATTTGTTCACTCCTGATAATCAGAAACTGTATTTGCCCAGTTGGGTTCTGAGTTTGAGCCTAAGATCTGAGCTACAATTAGGCATATTAAAGCTAAACACCTGGGACGCCTGGGTGGCTCAGTCGGTTAAGCGTCTGCCTTTGGCTCAGGTCATGATCCCAGGGTCCTGGGAGTGAGCCCCACATTGGGCTCCTTGCTCAGTGGGGGAGCCTACTTCTCTCTCCTGTTTGTGCTCTCTCACCCTCTCTCTCTGACAAATAAATAAAATCTTAAAAAAAAATTTAATAAAAAAATAAAGCTCAACACCTTTATATTATATAAATCCTCTGAATACTGGAGGTGGGGGATATGTCCATAAGGATCAACTAGCATTGACTGGCATCAAGTCTTCCAGGCGCCCCCAGGAGGAGTTAGAAATGTGACAGAAAGTACTTGGGGCTCCTGTCATGCAATACAGAGAGTTCCTGAAGGTTGAGTGTGACCTCCTACTGTTCTTGGAGAGACGTTTCATTCCATGTTTGGGAAAATGAATTACTCCCACTTGGTTTAACTTTCTGAGAACTTTTCTCCTCAGGTTTCTGGCAATTCTACCCCTACTCATCAGCACGACAAGTGGGCTGAATAAGTCTGAAACACTGTCAGTGATAGATGAGTGGGCTTATGTTTTGGTGACTTTGTTTTCTTCACTTTGGCATACAGCTTCTTTTCCTCAAAGAGGTAAAACAAACCATGGAGAACAGGAAGAGAAAAACCCTTTGTATCTCATCTGACACCAGATGGATCACCCTAGACCCTGCCAGTAGCAAGATTGGTAGAATATGAGAAAGGGGAATTAGGATCACACAGACCTTTTTCTCTGCCACCAGGCAGCCAATGCTTAGTAGAGGAAATCGTAAAATCGTACATATCAGTCCATTCCAAGAAACACTCTCTAATTCCTCCTGATCCTTTTGGCTGGTGAGTAATCCTTTGATTCATCTTTTACTGAATCATAATTGCATTTGCTATTGTAATTATTTCAAACTGTCTCTATTTTTCATGTTTAGAAGCTTAATCCAACACCCTTCAAATTAGTACTCCATTCTCCCTCTAAGTTATCAAGAATATCAGGACCATTTGACAGCAGTTTCCTCAACTTTCCTTCTCACTGCACCTGTACTTCAGACTTACCATCTCTGTATAACTGATACACTTCTGAGGAAGGGGGTTCCCATCTCCCTGCCAAGGATCTGTGTGTGCACTCCATCTCACCCTCTCACACTTCCTTCTTCACTGATTAGCTATTTCCTCACTTTGCTTTCTCCTTCTTTTTGGCTCTAAAAATTCCTATTCCTCTACTTGTGACCATGATGACCATTAGTCTTAAAACAACTTTCTCATAATTTACCTCTCTCTTAAGCTCTTACCCAGTCTCTACTTCCTTTCACACGTAAGATTGGCTTACAATCTGGTTTCCGCCCTGACTACTGTATTATAACTGCCATGCTGGACAGTCTATATCCTCACACTCTGTGTTGAGTTGAACAATGTGAGATCCTTGTTTTTTTGTTTGTTTTTTCTTCTTTGATATTTGGGGCATTCACTGCTGCCTCCAAAATTTTCATCCCTCTTCTCCTGTCTCCTTAATTGACGCTTATTCAATGTTCAATTTCCTAAGTATTGGTATTTCCTAAGATTCTATGCTAAACCCTATTTTTGCTTTCTTGAGCAATTTACTTTGATGAGCCTTTTTATCCTCATGGTTTGAACTATCTCCACTGAACAAATAAATAACAATCTATCTCTTCACCCCTCCTTTTTTTCTAAACTCATACCTCATCAGCTCTTCAAATTCAAAATATTATAAACTAAATGAAATCCTCTTCTAAATCAACCTCTCCTTTTAGTTTCTAATTTTAATCATTCAACACTATTTTTCTGTTCATGTTATCATTCCCCTACTAAACAGTAAGTTCCATGAGAACTAGTTTGTTCATTCTTCTCTTTGAAAAACTAAAAAATGTTGGCACATGGTCATCATTATATAGATATGTGTCAAATTAATGAATGGGAGAATGAATGGATGAATCCTGGTTATCTGGGCTTGAAAATTCAGTCATTTTTAACTCTTCTTTCCATTACCCCACTAATCAAAATGGTGACCAAGTCTCTTGGGTACTTTTACAATATCCCTTCTCTCTACCCTCTCTATTCTGACTGCAATTTCTTTGGTGGTTTAACATTTTAAATTCCACTTACTTGGCCTCCTGTTTTAGACTCCTAATTGATCTTTCCAATGGCCAGAAGCAGATTCTCCCTCCTCTCAATTTCTTCTATACATGTAGGATATTTATTACTTATATAGGTAACATAGGCATAATGTACATTTTATAGTGGTTCTCTAAATTGTACTTTCATCGAAGTAGAAGGTTTATCATGTCATCCTTTTTATCTCTCACAGTACTTAATGTATATTTCTTTATTATTAAAATAATTGGCTAGTAAATAGATGTGAATGAATAAACATTACTGCCAGAGTAAACTTCTTAACTCTTACCTAGTCACTTCCCTACAATTAAAACCTTTAATGGCTCTTCACTGCATACTGAATTAAGTTTAAGTCCTCAATTAAGAATTTAACTTCTACCTTATAACTTACTTCCTACCCATAACATAGCCCAAAATCCTTTGCCAAGGTTATACCTCTTTCCCTTCTTATATATTCTGTACTCTGACCATTGTAGAGGAGGGAAAACCTTACAGTTTTAGGTTTTTAGCTGGGCTTTTTTAACAAAAAGGCAGATTAACAAGAGAAAAATAAACAGTTTATTAATGTGTGCTATGCAAATCACACGGGAGAAATCTTGACAAAAGTAACTCAAAGTGGCATTTAGAACTCTGGCTTATATAGCATCTTCAACAAAGAACAATAAACTTATAGATAATGGCAGCAGAAAAGAAAGTTTCATACTTCCAAGAGCAGCAAACTATGGGAAGGTAAATATGTGGGAGGGGGGTAATAGAGTAAGGTTTGTTTGCAGATTCTTCTGGTACCTCTGTGCTGCTGAGAGCAGTAAAAACAGAATTTATATTCTGCTTTTAGGTGGCAAAGGGGAGGATAGAGAGAGCTTTTCTTGCATATGTTGCTTCTTAATTGTCTTCAGCTCAAAATAATTTTTGTGTCAGAGGCATATTTTGGGGTGACATTCTGATTTCTTTCAACATTTGAGTCTACTTCACCAATCATAATCCTCATTTTGTTTAGGTTGTTCCCTCCAAAAACATCCCATCTTTGTTTCTGCCTGTTAAAATCCTATCCACTCTTCAACACTTATCTTCAAGAGTTCAGTATGTTGAAAGGAAAGTTGAAGCAGGTAAGATTTAGAAGATAGATGAAGATAAAGAAACTGGGGACTTGTTTCCTGTGGCTTTTTCTTTTGTCAAATCCCTTCCTGAACTATGTGTATTACTATGCAAAATTTCTGTCACCGTTCTGCTCCTTGCTGTAGACTCATGACTAACATCAGGCGTAAGTTATGTTTAAAATAGTCTAGTCTGGTCAAAATTCCCAATCACTCTCCCAACACTTGGATCTAGTTTCCTACAACCTAGAGTTGTTTATTGGAGATTGGCAAGTACATAACAGATATAGTATGTGGCAATGAAAAAATAAATCAGGATTGGAAGAATAGGACTAGCAAATGGAAAATCATTTTCTCATAAAAATTTGTTCCATTTCCCTCCCCTTATAATTGCTTGGTTTTCTTTATTACCTTTAATACTTTTATTTACTGAGATGTGAGCCATAGCTTAAATCATTCTTATCAATGTTAATCTCATAAGTAAATTTTTTTATAAAATTATTTTTTATTTATTATGGAAGTATAAGTTATAAGTGAAATTTTACATAAATATGGAGAGTATCATCTGTTTCCAGGTTGAAAGAGAGAAACCAAAGACATTGTCTAAGCATCACAGATATTCGTCTCATTGGATGTAGTCTTAGAGTCTACTGGAAGCCCTTTACTACATTACTAAGGCTGTACAAAGCCAGTTGCACAGATGTAGTAGCCCTTGTTGTTCAGATGCTTACAACCTGAAACTTTAATTCATAGTCATACTCTTAGGATCTGCCAAGATCAAAAGTTTTGCATGCCTCTTCTCTACTCAGGAATCATTAATTAACACCTGTTCACAAACAAAGCTCACTCTGACTTTCCTTCTGCTTCATTCTTTCTTTTGTCTTATGATCCTCCTGACATACACAAGTAGGATCAAAAGCTGCAACAGTTAGTTATCTTCCATAGCCACCCTTAAATCTGCCCTGGTATTTATGTCTCTGCCTACCAGACAAGAGTTTCCTTTCCACTTCACCCAAGAGTATATTCTATTGTGTATTAGAGCTACAAGGATGCAAGCTGACACTCTGGATAGGATGCTAAACAATGTCAGGGAAATACTAAAAAGCATCCTATTGAGAAAATCATCCAGCCAAACATGCCCAAATAGGAAGGAGATACATAAAAAAGGGAGGTCAGAGGGTGTAGGGGTGAGTGACTAAAGGAAATAAATAAATAGAAATCAAGTGACTCAGAGCCAATGAATTACCTAAAGCCAATGAAAATAAAACTGCACACGTGAAGTCTGGTGATTACGTAAAAGTTGGAAAGTTATGTGTAAGTGTAGAACTTCTTTAATTCAAATCCTATTCAAGTCTTCTGAAAATAATCTTATTTATTTTCAAATCTTTGACTTTGAGCACAGTTGGCTCCTTTTCATTCATTTATAGAACAGACCTTTGTATGAACACTGCACTTTCTTGTGACGACTAATCTAAGAAAAGTAAAAGGGGCCACTGGTTTAGCAATGGCTGCCAGATGGCAGCTGGGACACAAACAGCCCCAGGCATCACAAGGAAGTAAAAAGAATAGTTTATTGCAGGTGATAACACTACTTAAAAATGCAAATCATGACTAACAGATTTGAGAATGCTTGTGGATGTGGATGCTTGTTTAGCATTAACTGAGACATAAATAAAATCAACTGAGTCATCAGGGGAAATTAATGACATTCAAATCTATTCTTCTAAAATGAGGAGAGTAAGGCATTCTCAGATTGTAGTTAAGGCTTTTGTGCCCCAGAAAAATTAGCTTGTAATTCTCTGACAAGGCTGTGAATAACTCAAATGAATATAGTCTTAGTTCAATTTGGAATTAAATTACCATATACAGTTCTGTTGGCATCTGTGCTTTGCTGGCCTCTAGACAAGTGCCTTATTTAATTTACTCTATCTAATCTATCTATATCTATCTATCTATCTATCTATCTATCTATCTATCTATCTATCATCTATCTATCTATCTATCTATCTATCATCTATCTTTCTATCTCTTTATTTAATGGATATAGCCTGTTTCCATGTTTCTGGATATGACTTAGAGTCTACCAATGAGATGGGTCTTGTATGTAATTTGAAAGATAAAACATAGAACCCTATTTTCCTTTGCCAGAGGTGAGAGCCACAAAGGCTTTGGCAGATGAGTTCTTACAAGGGCAGTCTGAACCCATTTCCTTGCCACTCACACACTTAGGGTGTGGGAGGGGGCAGCAAAGACACTGGTAGTCATTTTTTGCATTTTCCTGACCTCTAGTGGCAGCAATTTTACTACTTTCTGGATCACAGTTGCATCTGTGACCAAAATCCAGTGATAAGTGTCTCACATTGCTTCCCTAGTCCTTCCAAGTTTTGTGTGCACTTAACTCCCTGTATTAAGTCAATTTCATTTGAAATACCTGGAAGGTTTCTTTTCTCCCAAATGAACCAGCCCCCTACTCCACCCCTATGGTTAAAATCTTAGAACATTTTCTCACAATGTCTATAAGACCACATTTTATTTATCCATTCATCAGTGGATGAATATTTGAATGTTTTCATTTTTTGGCTATTATAAATAATGGTTCTATAAAAATTCATGTACAATTATGGTTCTATAAACCTTCATGGCATGTTTTCAGTTTTGGATATATACCTCGGAGTGGAATTACTAAATCATATGGTAACTATATGTTTAATCATTTGAGCAATTTCTAGACTATTTCCCAAGGCACCTGCACCATTTTATATTTCCACTACCAGTGAGCGAAGGGTCCAATTTTTCCACATTCTTGTCAACACTTCTTATTATCTGTATTTTTTACTATAGCCACCTTAATGGATATGAAAGTATATCATAATGGTATTCTGACTTGCATTCCTCTGATAGATAATAATGTTGAGCTTCATTTTATGAATTTTTTAATCATTGTTTGTCTTTTTGCCCCTTCTTTATTTATCTTTTTTATTAGGTTATTTATCTTTTTTATTGGGTTGTAAGAGAGGTTTATATATTATAGATATAAGTTCCTTATCAGATAGGTAATTTGCAAAAATTTTCTCCCATTCTGTGCATTGTTTTTTCACTTTATTGGTGTTGCCCTCTGAAGAACTGAACTCTTTAAAAACTATTTTGATGATATATTTTTTATTGTTTCTTACGTTGCTGTGCTTGTACTGTCATTATCTAAGAAACTGCCTAGTCTGAGGCTACAGAGATTTATACCCTTTAAGGGTTTTATATTTTTAGGTCTTACATTTAGGCTTTTGATCCATTTCAAAGTGATTTTTGTTTTCTGTTTTGTTTTGTAGATGGTGTGAGGTAGAAGTCCAAGCATCATTCCTTCAATGGTGAATATCCATTTTCCAGTAGCATTTGTTGAAAAGACATTCTTTTTCCATTTATCTGACTAGATACCCCTATACAAATTCAACTGACTGTAACTGTGTGGGTTTCTTTCTGGATTCTCAGGTTTTTTTCTGTTGATCTATATGTCTATCTTTATTCCATTACTATACTGTCTAGATTAATTTCATTAGTAAGTTTTAAAGTTGGGAACTCTGAGTTCTCCAAATTTGTTCTTCTTTTTAAAGTCTTTTTTTTCTATTTTTAGTTTCTTGAAATTCCATATGAATGTTAGAGTCAACTTGTCAGTTTCTATAAAGAAGTCGGGTGAGATTTGATAGAAACTGTGGAATCTGTAGGTCAATTTGAGGAGTATTGCCATCTTAACAATATTAAGTGTTCAAATCCATGAATGTGGTGTGTCTTTCAATTTATTTACGTTATTTTAACTATCATTTAATAGTGGGTTTTTTTGTTTTGTTTTTTTTTTTAGATTTCAGAATATAAATTTTGAACTTATTTTTAAAAATTTATTCCTAAGTATTTTTGATGGTATTACAAATGAAATTGCTTTCTTAACTTCAACTTCAATTTGTTTATTGTTACTGCATAGAAATATAATTGACTTTGTCCATTGACCATATATCCTGGTGACCTTTCTAACCTTGTTCTATCTAATGGTTTTTTAATGTATTCCTTAGGACTTTTTAAATGTACAAGATCATATCACTTGCAAATAAAGGAAGTTTTTCTTCTACTTTTCTATTCTGGATGCCTTTTTTTTTTTGATACGAAAAACATTTTATTTTATTTTTTAAATTATTTTTTTTTTAATTTTTTTAATTATTATGTTATGTTACATACATTATGTTATGTTACCATACATTACATCATTAGTTTTTGATGTAGTGATCCATGATTCATTGTTTGCGTATAAAACCCAGTGCTCCATGCAGGATGTGCCCTCTTTAATACCCATCACCAGACTAACCTATCCCCCACCCCCCTCCCCTCTAGAACCCTCAGTTTGTTTCTCAGAGTCCATAGTCTCTCATGGTTCGTCTCCCCCTCCGATGTCCCCCCCTCATTCTTCCCCTCCTGCTATCTTCTTCTTCTTCTCCTTCTCCTTCTCCTTCTCCTTCTCCTTCTTCTTCTTTTTTAACATATAATGTATTATTTGTTTCAGAGGTACAGGTCTGTGATTCAACAGTCTTACACAATTCACAGCGCTCACCATAGCACATACCCTCCCCAGTGCCTATCACCCAGCCACCCCAGATGCCTTTTATTTCATTTCTATGCTGAACTGTCCTGACTAGAACTTCCATTACATTGTGGGGTAGAAGTTGTGAGAGATACTTGTTCCTCATCTTAGAGAAAAAGTAGTCAGTCTTTTATCATTTAGTTTGATATTACCTGTGGTAATATCTTTGTCAATTCAGTTTATCAGGTGAGAAAGTTCCCTTATAGAATAATAGTTTGTTACATTTTTTTTCATTAAGGTGTTGAATTTTTTTCATGAAGGGTGTTGAATTTTTCATTTGCCTTTCTTCTGTGCCTATTGAGATAATCATGAGATTTTTGCCTTTTATTCTATTCACGTGGTGTATTACATTAATTGATTTTCAAGATGTTAAACCAACCAATTAGAATAAAACGCATTTGGTCATGGTGTAATATTTATATATATTTATATTTCTGGATTTTGTTGAGGATTTTTGTGTCAATTTTTATAAGAGATAGTGGTCTTCAATTTTCTTTTCTTGTGATGCCATCATTTGGCTTTGGTATCAAGGTAATACTGACCTTATGGAACTAATTCTTCCTCTTCTTCTATTTTGGAAAAATTTGTAAAGAATTGGTTAGCTTTTACAACTGAGCTATTTTCTAACAATTAACTTCTTTAATCAATTCAGAAGTTATTTGGTTGTATAGAATGAGGTAGCAAAATAAACTGATTTTTTTTTACACTAACAACTAACCAAGATTTTGTTTACACTAACAGCTAACCAACTGGACCAATAATTATGGGATAATGTTCTTAAATCACTGAATTGGAAAGTTATTTAATAATATGAAATTCAAAAATTCATCAATCAAAAATTGCTTAGATATTCCTACTTTCTTTTTTGTCTGCATTGTCTAGGTTGTGGAGTCATTCCATGAAGAAATCTCCATAGACTTCCTGGCTGCCATAGTAGTATTGTTTTAGAGGCAAAGTCTTGTGTCACATTGTGCTTCTCAATCTTACTCAGCTCTGTAATTAATAAAATTCTATCTTGTATCCTACTGCATAACTATTCTAGGAGTTTCTCAGTCTTGTATTCCTACATTTTCATTTTCATGGATAACACATTTGACATCTATGGGGCAAACAATGAACAATACATTTGTCAAAACCCAAAGAACTATACAACACAAAGAGTGAATTCTAATGTAAACAATGGATGTCAGTTAGTAGCAATATATCAATATTGGCTCATAGACTGTAACAAACATACTGTACTAATTGACTAAAATGTCAGTAATACATAGTAATGGAGGAGATGGGAGTAGTTGGAACCTTTCTATACATTCTGTTCAATTTTTCTGTCAACATGAAAGTTCTCTTTAAAAATCATGTATTGATTTAAAATAAATGAATAATATATGAAGACATTCTAAAGAGCTATATGAATGATAGCTGTTTTTAAAATTAGATATTAGGTATAAGGACGCTTTGCAGAATATGAACCACACCATGGTTCATTAGTGAATTCTTTCCCTTTACTCTGTTCCCCCAAAGATCCTCTGCAGATATACAGTCCTTCTTGTCCCTTGTGACCTATTCTTTTGAATCATCAGGTCTCTGCTCTACAGTGTTTAAATAGCACTTTAAGTAGCAACTGTGACAATGGCATGTCTATTTCCATGTGACTTAGCTGCTTATTTCCCTTTATAGAGTCCTGATAAACCCTTGAAGATCCTATGTCCAAGACAGTAACATCATTTCTCTCTGTAAATTGTTGCTTCCCAATAAATCATAACAAAGAAGAACAAACTTCATCTAATTCCCAGTACAAACACAAACTGAAATAACCTGACTACTCATCAAGGCGAACAGAACTAAATAATTGTAATCTAATGAACAGTGCTCTTCTGCTATCAAGATGGCATTTTTCTATGAACATTTAATGGCATGGAAAACATTCTCAATGTGCTCAATTAAAATGGAAAGATAAAAATTGATAGAGATAAATATAGATATGAAATGAATACATCAAAAATAGCTATTCTGTCCAGAATTGCCTGGAAGAACCAAGAAATATTTTAAATTAAAAAATTCCTACAGTTTGTCACCCTGGCATATACTTCATTAAGTTGTCCATTAGAAAAAACAACTCAACTGAAAATGCACACTTACAAGACAGAGGTCCCATTTTTGTAACACTGAAGTGGAAACATATAATTTTTTAAACTTTTTATTTTGATATAATTTTAGATTAACCAAAGAGTTATATTTGTATGAAATACAAATAGTTCTTACCTACTGTACACCTACATCCCCCTAATATTGACATCTTACAATATGATGGCATGCT
Organism: Mirounga leonina; assembly: GCF_011800145.1. Taxonomy (NCBI): domain Eukaryota; kingdom Metazoa; phylum Chordata; class Mammalia; order Carnivora; family Phocidae; genus Mirounga; species Mirounga leonina. The sequence continues at coordinate 57,805,132 of NW_023270454.1, forward strand.
TACCAAAAGGAAGAAGTTATTGGTACAACACTATTAAATAAGCTACATATTTTATTTGGATTTCACTAGCCTTTTTTTTTTCCCCCCCTAATATCCTTTCTCTGGTCCAGGATACCATATCACATTTTTGTCAACTCCAATCTTGACAGTTTTTTTACTATGCTTCTTGGTTTTTATGACTTTGACACTTTTGAAGACTACTGTTCTGGTATTTTGTAAAATGTTTCTCAATTTAGGTTCGTGTGGTATTTCTTTGTTATTAGAGTGGGGTTATGCTCTTTTACATTTTGTTTGAGGTTTTTTGTTTTGTTTTGTCTTTGCTTTTGAAAGACTTCTACAGAGAAGAAGTGCCCTGCTCACCGAATGATATTAAGGAGTACATGGAATCAACATGACTTATTAGTGGTGATATTAATTTTGTTCACTTGGTTGAGATGTATTCAGGTTTCTCCACTATAAAGTTATTATTTTCCCCTTTATGCACTCTATTTATTAGGAATTAGCAACAAAGTCCAGCCCACATTCAAAGGCGGGCTAATTAAGTGCAGATTATATTTTATTTTATTTTATTTTATTTTATTTTTAAAGATTTTATTTATTTATTTCAGAGAGAGAGAATGAGAGACAGAGAGCGTGAGAGGGAGGAGGATCAGAGGGAGAAGCAGACTCCCCGCCGAGCAGGGAGCCCGATGCGGGACTCAATCCCGGGACTCCAGGATCATGACCTGAGCTGAAGGCAGTCGCTTAACCAACTGAGCCACCCAGGCGCCCCTGCAGATTATATTTTAAAGCAATGTTTTAAACATCTATTTTCTATGGCTTCTAAATGGTGTCTCTCTTGATTGACAATGCGTAGCATGCTCACTGTATATGAGTTTTGCCTCTGAACGGTGAAGTCTAGCTGTGAGGGGCTCACAGTACATTTCACACATGCCCTGATGGTTAAAGTTTGGTGCCATTTCTACAGCCATTTGCATGGTGTGATGATAGAGATAATGGACAAAGAGTGACTTCCTTTTGACTTTTATAGATAAAAATATTGGTTCATTCTGGGGATTATAATATTGGTGATTCTGTTTTTTTAATCTTTTGGTATGCACCGAATTTTCTTCAATATGCATGAGTGGCTTTCATAACAACAAAAAAGGATGCTATGTAAAAACAAACAAAACAATGGGTTTATGCAAGCAATGTACACTAATGGATGGGAAGCCTGAAGTAGAATAGGCAGAAAGCATCAATACTAAACATTTTTTCTATGACTAAAAATATGGACTGCTCGTGCTCCTTCTCTGATGCTCTTTGCTGAACTTTTTACATTCTGTCCAGTTGTCCAGGTTTGTTCTCACTGCCGCCACCTGTCGCAGGGTGATGCATTGGTGGGTGCCAATTATAAAATAAAGAATGAAAATTTCCAAAGGAAATGAAAACTTGTGAAGTGGATGGATCCTCAAATTATGTTGCTTTTTACTTAATACATGTGTCTTGAATTCAGCCTCTTTTCTTCGTCATATTTTATGCCACAGAATTATTTCAGACTATCATTGTCTACCACTTTGCAATAGTCTGGTGGCCTCTGTCATTACTTCCTGCCCAGTTAGGATAACTACACATTGTGGTGAGGTTTAACTGCCTAAATTTTAACATATAATGTCATTTCCTATGGTGGGTTGAAGGGTAGGCCCTCCAAAAGATAGGACTATATCTCAGAACCCATGGATGTAACATTATTTAGAAACAAGGATCCTTTGCAAATGTAATTAAGGATCTTGGGATGAGATAATCCTGGACTATCCAGGTGGGCCCTAAATCCAATGACAAATATCCTTATAAGAGAAACACAGAGTAGAGAATACAGAGAAGAGGAAAAGGGCATGCAAAGATGGAGGCAGAGATTGGAATTATACAGCCAAGAGTAAAGAATGCTAGGAGCTACCACAAGCCAGAAGAAGGAAGGAAGGATTCTCTCTCAGACAGAGTCTTCAGAGGGAATGTGACCCTGCAAACGTCTTGGTTTCAGACTTCTGGACTGTGGAATTGTGAAAAAATAAATTTCCGTTGTTTTAAGCCACAAGCTTATGATGAGTTGTTAAAACAGCCTTAGAAAATAGATATACTTTCAATTTATAAGTTCTTGCTAGATCCCTATGATCTAAAACTGTTTTCAAACTTGGGAACTCATAAGCCCTTCCTTAAGAATATTTCTATAGGCCCCTGAAGTCTAGGGACTCTTACTTCGAGAAATGTTTCAAATTCTTGTCACTCTACTCTTTTCAAATTTATATGTTCATAGGTAGAATGAGTAAGATAATTGTAGATAGTCATAAAGACTATAAATAAAGCATAGGCTGATGGGATAGAGTATAAACAGAGTGCAAGAGACTTCTACATTCAAATGAGTGGTCAAAAAACTCACTGAGGAGATGACTCTCAAACAGGAAATGAATAAAATGAAGCAGCCACCTAAGCAAAGCAAGAGAATAGCATTCTAGATAGATTTGAGAGGGAGGAAATTAAGAGTTCTGCTTTGGACATGATAAGTTTCAAAAACTTAAAAGACATTTATGTAAAAATGATATGTTGACATTTGGATATATGAGTTGAAAGTTCATTGAAGAGATCAGGACTACTGGGAGTCATTAGCATACAGATGATGGTTAAAGACAAAAGATTGGATTAAATGAAATTCGGAGAAGACAGAATAGGACAGAAGACAAGAATAGGAAAGGAGCAGGGAAGAGAGGAGAGAAGGGAGGGAGGGAGGACTGGAAGACAGGAAAGGAAAGTAAAAAAGAGGAAAGGAGAGGAGAAAAGAAGATGAGTCTTAAGGAATACTCACATTTAAATTCTTGAAGATTAGGAGGCCCTTAATGTAAGAGAAATCCTGGAGAATACATTCTCATAGAAACCACAGAAACAAAGAGAAGAAAGTGTTTCGTTATGGAGTGATTTTTCAACTCTACCGTATGCTGCTGGAAGTCTGTTTAACGTGAAGAACAAACAGAGTGTTGATTGGTAATGTAAAGGTAATTGGTAATTTTCACAAAAGGAGTCATAGTAGAATTATGAGTATGGAAAATCAACTGGAATGTATTTAGAATAGAATGACAAGTGATAAAACGGAGACAGGAACTAGGTATTATCATTAGAGATTTTTTTTCTAGAATGGAAATAGAGAACAGGATATGGAGAGGGGTATATAGGGCCATGGGTGGGCTTTTATAGGATAAGAGACAAAAAATCTTATTTGTATACAGATAGAAATAAGTAAAATGAAAGGAAGAAACTGATGAATCTCAAATCTGGGGGAAAAAAGTGTTACTTGCAGCAAGGAAGTCCTTGGGGAGCAAGATAGGATGATATTCCAGGCACATAGAAAGGATTTAGCCCATGACAGAAGCAGGAAAATTTCCTCAATTGTATCAAAAAGGAAGGAAAAAGTTGTAAGATAGAAATAGGTAGGCTGCTAGCAATTGTGTCAGCATTTTAAGTGGCCATTAAATGAGCCAGAATACGCCTGGGTGGCTCAGTTGGTTAAGCGACTGCCTTCGGCTCAGGTCATGATCCTGGAGTCCCGGGATCGAGTCCCGCATCGGGCTCCCTGCTTGGCAGGGAGTCTGCTTCTCCCTCTGACCCTCCCCCCTCTCATGCTCTCTGTCTCTCATTCTCTCTGTCTCAAATAAATAAATAAAATCTTTAAAAAAAAAATGAGCCAGAATATCTTTTATTAATTTTAGATAATCATCTAAATGTAAAACTTTAAGTTTTTTTTTTTTTTTTAAGATTTATTCATTTATTTGAGAGAGACAGACAGCAGGGGAGGGGCAGAGGGAGAGACAGAATCTCAAGCAGACTTGCCGCTGATCATGGAACCCGAGGTGGGGCTCGATCCCAGGACCCTGAGGTCAAGACCCGAGCCAAAACCAAGAGTGGGACTGTCATTGGACTAAACCAGCAGGCGCCCTAAAAAATAAAACCTCTTTACAATTATGAACACCTGAGAATGTATCAGCGCAGTTGGTTTAATAAATACTACCCTACAAAATGAAGCTCAAATTTATATCTTAACTCCTTGAACACATGAGGCCAGGTTGCTAAATATGCATATAACTCATCATTTTTTTGTCTTTAGAAGGAAAATCTGCCTCATTAAAAAGCTTTTGTCAACATTGTAATATTCTTCAGCCAAAGTCTAAACTTTGTCCTTTTGGACAATGGTATTAAACCTTTTGTACTAGAGATATTTTTCATTTATATAAACTCTAGTGAGTTTTTAGTTATTCAGCTTGTTGTATCATTCATAATTTTGAACTATCCTTTACTGGCTTAGAGAAGATTTAGTCTTCCCACACCTGCTTGCCTGAACCTTTTGTCTACATGGAATGTCATGTTAGGCTCACCATTCTATTCTCATTCTTAGCACAATAACTCACTTCATCAAATGTTGAAAGGTTACTGGGAAATTGAAGGCATACACACATAGAAGAGAAGTCAATTTTCTACTTTTGACACATAATGTGCTAATAATGCAATACAGAAGAAAGAGAGCATATTTTTAGCTTACAGAGGGTCTGAACCAAAGTTCACTGAAGAGGTAAAATCCTAGGCGCCTGGGAGGCTCAGTCGGTTAAGCATCTGCCTTCAGGTCATGATCCCAGGGCCCTGGGATCGAGTTCCACACGGGGCTCCCCATTCAGCAGGGGGTTGGCTTCTCCCTCTCTCTCAGCCCCTCCCCCTCTGCTTATGCTCTGTCTCTCACTCACTCTCTCTCAAATAAATAAATAAAATGTTTTAAAAAGAGAAAAAGAGGTAAAATCCTATCTGAGCAGAAGGATAAAGGATGCTAAACATTTTTGGTAAAGAATGAAGTAAAAAACCAGCCAAAGAATGAAACCGGCATGATTAAAATACAGAATATATGCCAGCCTTGAGTTTGATGGCAGTATAGGGTTAATGAAAAGAAAGAGTATAAAAAAGAATTTATAAATGTAAATTCTGACCTGGTTAGGAGATGGTCTAGCTTTGAAAGATAGGTCAAAACTTGACAGTATATAAATCTGAAATTAATACTCACTTATATTTTTTAAGACAGGAGGTGGGTGCTATAACATGATTAGACAGACCCATGCTTTGGAAAGATAGATGAGGCAGCTAAGTGTCTGGAGACAAAGCTGAAAGACTGTGAGCAGTAATTGCTGTCAAACTGACTCTGGAAGTGCAGGTTAAACCAGGCACATATCCATGGCCAATGTCTATTCTGTTTCCATCAGGTTTCCTTTAAAATTAAACAATTTAAACAAATAAGAAAGAGGTCCCAAAGAAAACAAGTTGAGAAATTTTATTGACTCCTTAAACATCCACTAAATGGGGAAAGCAGTGACCTTACTTTGTGTGGAGACTTCCCCAAAGTCCTGCCAAAGTGGAAAGCTGCAAAATTTTCTGATTTGCAAAAGCCTCAAATTTGCTATTCATAAAAGGATAAGTAAGTATTTTACAGCTAGGATGGGTCCTAATAACATCAGCTAAATATTTTACAGTGCCCAAAACATTGTTTTGAACACTTTCTAACCTGACTTATTTTAATGGAAAAGATCATTTTATTTCTTTATTTCTTAATGCATTTGGATACTTATCCAACTTAAGTGCTCATTGTGTTGCTTGACTTTTCTTCTAAATGACCTCAATTTATCTCTGTGTCTATATTTATTGGCCTAAAATGAACATGGCAATATAGGTCAGTCTAAGGTCTACTTACGGGGCATTATAAAGATGGTGGCAGACTTAGAATGTCGGATGTGACACTGTACATAACTCTACCTAAATTACCCTATTCAGGAGATTTTTCATGCTCAGAGTAAGAGTCCAAATATGAAGATTTTAAAATAAATATGCGCTTTTCTTCTTACTTTTTACAGAGAGGGTGTTGTTTGATTTCACACACATAATTTAAAAATTGTAGATTCACATACAATTGTAATTAAAGGGAAAGAGAGATGGGATTTATGCTGTATTATAGATGATTTATAAATAATTGAAAAACAACTAAAACATCTAAATTTTTAATGTATCATGATCACAAACAAATGTTTAGAAATAATAAAATATAATGTAAAGTAAGTTTACTATAAAATTTTTACTAAATTGGGTTCATCTTTAGCCACAAATGATGATCCCAGTATAACCCATGGTACTGGTCATTTACTGAAATAAAATTTTTACATTCATAATAAATAGCTCTGTTTTGTAAGGAAACTAGGAGAGAAAAGAAAGATAATTTAACCCATGATTTCAGAAAAATAGACAGTAAGGCAAAATACATTTTTAGGGTCACTACATAAATGACCAGTGTTTAAGTTCACCCAAAAGATATAACAATTTTAATCGCACTGTCTCTAATAAGCTAGCTTCAAATTATATAAATTACAAAGTGGATAGAACTTCTGAGAAGTTTAGGTAAATCTATTAATATAGCAGGAGAGTTCAACATCCTTTTATTAACCACTGAAGAGACAAATAGCACCCCCCCAAAAAATGAAGATAGGATTTGAATAGTAAAAATAATACCTTATTCTAATGGAAATACACAGATTTCTGTGCCCTCAAATTACAGTAAACACATTTTTCTTGAGTGCAAAAGGCACATTCACAAAACTGATCATTTCACAAAGCCATGAATAAGGTAAAAATAAATATCAAAGTGTAGACATCATATAGATCATGTTCTTTCAGGATGATGTAATTCAGTTAAAAATGTAAAAGGACAACAATAACACAAGATGAATAAATAAACCCTCAAATACTTGAAAATTTTAAAAACCTATCTAAACATTTTATAGTGAAATAAGTTGACATAATGTAAATTTAGAATAAATAACTTAGAACTAACTAAAAATAATCACATCATACATCAAATCCTATGAGAAAACGAGAAACAATTTTTTGAAAGAAATGTATAGCCTTAAATCTTAAACTAGAAAAGAAAAACAATTGAAAAAGAATAAACTTACTTACAAAAGGAATACTGATTTAATCTCAAGTTAGAAGGAACAACGGGAGCCGATCAAAGAACTAGAAACACTTGTGCACGTTTACCACATGTACCAAGGCAAGACTGTTCATAGCACTGTCTATAATAACAACAGCTGAAAAAAGCAAAAATGCTAATCAATAAAAGAATATACACATATGTTACAGTCCCATTAGAATATTAAACAATAGTAAAAATGAATGAAAGAAACCTACATGTAAGAAACCGTATATCTTTTGGTATTTAACCTGTCATATAGAATGAGTTGGAGGGTATCTGAAAGAAAAAAAATTTCCAAAGATAATATATAGTGTATACTACTATAAAATTTAAAAACAAGCATTGTACTTTTAAATCAAACTTTTTATTTTAAGATAATTGTAGATTCACATACAATTATAAGAAATAATACAGAGGAGTCTTTTGTACCCTGTATGCAGTTATTCCTATTAGCAACATCTTGCAAAACTACAGTACAATACCACAACCAGGATTTTTTTTTTTAAAGATTTTATTTATTTATTTGAGAGAGAGAGCACATGAGAGGGGGAGGGTCAGAGGGAGAAGCAGACTCCCTGCTGAGCAGGGAGCGCGATGCAGGACCCACTCCCGGGATTCCAGGATCATGACCTGAGCCGAAGGCAGTCGCTTAACCAACTGAGCCACCCAGGCTCCCCACAACCAGGATTTTAATGTTGACCCGAACCACCAATCTCACTCAGATTTTCCATGTTTAGCTTATTTTTGTGGGCATATTTAGTTCTATGCAATTCTATCATATACACAGAGGTTTGTGAATCGAGCACTCAGTCATACAGAGCAATTCCATTTTAAGGATCCCTCAGGTTGCCTTTTAATAACCACACTTCCCCAACTTTATCCCTAACCTCTGGTAACTACTGATCGGTTCTACATTTCTATAGTTTTGTTATTTCAAGGATCTTATATAAATGAAATATTACAGTATGTAATGTTTGGGGACTGACTTTTTTCTCCCATTACATCTCTATTGATTGACTCATGTCACCGCCTGTATTAGTCATTTTTCCATTTTAATGCTGAGTAGTATCACATGGTATGGATGTACCACAGCTTCTTTCACCATTCACCCATGGAAGGCCATATGGGTTGTTTTCAGTTTTCAGCTATTATGAATAAAGCTGCTATTCTTCATGTGTGCGGTTTTGTTTGTTTGAATGAACATAAGTTTCCATTTCTCTGGGATAAATGCCTGAGTGTTCAATAGCTGTGTTGTGTGTAATTTACATGTTTACTATTATAAGAAGATGTCAACTGTTTTTCAAAGTCAGTGTAAAATTTTACATTCTCACCAGCAATGTGTGAGTGATCCAGTTTCTCTGCATCCTTGTCAGTCTTTGTTATTGTCGTTTTTTATTTTAGCCATACTGATAGATAGGTGAAGATATCTCATTGTGGTTTTAATTTGCATTTTCCTGATGACTAATGATGTTGAAAATCTCTTCATATGCCAATGCCATTCTCTTTATATGACATTCTGTCCTATTTTTTTCTAAAAGTTTTATAATTTTATATATTATACTTAAGTCTATTACCCATTTTGAGCTCATTTGTTATAAGGTGTGAGGGTTAAGTCATGGTTTGTTTTTGTTCGTTTGCTTATGGATATATAAGTACTTCTGCATCATTTGTTGAAAAAAAGCCCAGGGATAATGTCAAAGATTGAGTTCTCTGGAAAACAATCCGAGAAGGAGATTTCTGTGTAGAAAGTGAAGGAAGAGGAGAAACTGTATTGGAGTAAAATACGGTTTCAAAAAAAAAAAAAAAAAAAGGCCTCAGCAGCCCCCCCATAAAAAGGTCTGGTGTTGGAATGGTCCCACAGAGTTGTCCTGCACTGGAGCAAGAACGCTGAACCTATACTCCTCCCCACCACACACGCTGACTGGACACATGCTGCCTCTGAGAAAGGAAGTGACCTTGGAAGAGAGGGTTCTCAGTTCCAAGAGAGATGAGAGAAGACTTCGTCAATCACCAACACTCCCAGCACTTGGCTGAATAAGTTCCTTATTCTTGAATAGATGATCCAGGCAGCTAACCTTAGCATCCATTACAAAAAATTCAAAATTCAGAATAATGTTTACCTCTGGGAGTGGGGAAGATAGAAAAATGGTACAGGGGAGGAGCCCTTAGAAGTTGTTTGTAAGGCTCTAGTGTTTGGTTTGGACAGTAGCTTCATAGGGATAGGGATTTGTTATGTTATTAAATGAGTGACTAAAAATGTGAATAAATAAAAAAATAATAGAAGACTCTTCTACTGGACCAATGATGATAGTTTGACATATATGAAAAGTCAATACATAAAATGAACTATAACTTAGATAATGAACTTGGGATTCTTCCTTAAAACAAATGTTAGCTTCAGAAGTTGAGTCATCCCATTGCCCAGCTGAATTGATTCTCCAATACACCTGGCCTGGGAGTATGTTTCCTAGGCCTCAGGTTTCCTCTCACCTTAATATCAAATGAAAGGGTTTTAACCCATTCCAAAGATCTATGCACAGCCTTTGCTATTTACTAACTTGCTATTCTTATCCTTTGAGAAACAATGAAGAAAAATACAATGTAATCAGATCTGTGGCTCTTGGAAATTAACCAAACAAAGGAATGTAAGATTTCAAAGCCTTGAATCTTAGTATAATTTTCTTGCTTTTTTAAGAGAGAAAACATGGTTTGACATTCTTGTTTCTTAAACATGAATTCAGGAAAAATGTACGTGGGGAAATCATTGAAAGTTTAAATACCTGAGACTCCTGCAGGCAATTTCCATTTCTAGTCTGATTCCGTGATTTCCGTTTGCAGTCAGCTTCACTAGAGTGGAAGCCTGTGAACTGTCACGTGTTTGCTAACAGCAATTCTCTCTGGGAAAAAATCATTTGTTCTTTCTGAAGTGTGACTCTTTAGGCAGAGGATGCTGTGAGTGTTTATTCTGTGGTGTTCGAATTTTCCTCTTAGCTTGGATTTCCCTTTAATCAGACACAAGGGTCGGATACTGGGTGAAGGGCAGGGAATGGTAAGGGGATAAAGGTCAGGTTTCTGTGCAGGCACAATTTTGACAAAGAACTCGAATCCAGTTATTTCCAGCTCTACATCTAGACTTGTCTAGAAACCTATATATTATGTGCCCGAATTTCCAACTTTTCATTCTTTAAAGTCCTTTTATGATCCGCAGACGTGCTGAAAGTGATTTGAAGGTAAAAGAGCATTCAGAGTTCTCGTCTCTGCAGTTGCTTTGTTAGTCTGTAAAGTGCATCCACCTGAACTTTGTAGTGCCAGTCAGGTTCTCCCTATGCACACGCTTGGCCCTGCATGCCATTCTGCTATATGACATCTCATGGCAATAGCCAGAATTTGTACAGGACCTCCATCTTTGAAGTTACTACCCCCATGCAAAAAATACTGCAGTTAAAGGATTTACGTAAATGTTACATTTATAATAATATAAGTTACAGTATTTCCTCTTTGAGGAAATATTTCTAAATGTTTCTATGTATTTTTTACATAAAATCATTTGTCACGATTTTCTCCTGTGGTTTGCAACTTAGAGGAGAGAATGAGATTTTTGAATAGGAAATCTGCCATTTCTCATTAAATTCTCATTACACTAGTAGGCAATAGGTGTGAATATCATCATTGTACAAATGATGACAGGCTATCAGATGCTAGGTTATTTGAGGGATAAAAGGGACTGATAAGGTTGCTAGTTTGGAACTAATTTTCTATCCCATTACACCTAAATTTTGCCAATTTTTTTTCTGAGTGACTCAGATTTTAACTGGCATTCAAAACAAACAAACAAAACCCTTACAGTTTGGTTGCATGATAAAATGTTTAGAAAATCTAGGTTAATATATGTTGCTCAAATTTATTTATGGCAATACTTCTAAAAATTTTTAATTGTATCATACAATATGATATAACCCACCCATCCCCAAAAGATGTAGGATTTCCTTTTGTAACTTATAAACATCTCAAGGGAAATACCATTCCAAGGTAAAAAATTTTAGAAAAGTGTTGCCTCTAACGTATATATACTTCTCAATGAAGTGGTTTTTTAAAAGAATCTAGCTCTTTTTCAAAAGCAGAGAGTCACAAAATCACTTTTTTCCACAAGGTATAAAAAAAACATTTACTTTGGAGTGACTGCAAATATGAGCTGAGGGCCGAATGTATTGTTCTCAATATTTTCTTAAAACCACAGGAAGGGATTAGGTTTTATATATTCTCTCATATCCTCACATCTTTAAAGGAAGACAAAGGTATCAGAGTATGCTATGATTTATTTTCAAGGGAATTTCTATTTGCATTCTGTAACTATTTTTGTTTTGATATATGGGATTTTCTGGAGTATACCAAGAAGCCTAGAAAAGACTTCAGAATATGGCAGGGCCTTTGATAAAAGAAAGGCAAATTGTCCCCCATTTGGTTTTCTGCAATACTGGCCAAAATATATATAATTAGACTGTGTCAGTCATACTTTGTTTTTTTCCACCGTCCAGTCTCTCCACCCTTTACCTTATACCTACCCACAAACACACATGCATGCATATACTTCACAGACAATTCTAATATACAAACCTGAAGAAGTGAAATGTGGATTATGACAATATAGGTAGAATGCTTTGAAATCCCTTGTTTTGTGCCTTTGAAAGTAAGCTCCTACACATTTTTATCATTCTTATATACTTCTTTCCCTTTGATTAAATCATATTTATCAAACTTCTACTATGTTTTAGGATTTATAGTAGAAATAAGGAGGCCAAGTATGGACAAGATAGATAAAGTCCCAGTGGATATGGGGCTTAGAGTCAAGTATGGACACTGACCTGGAAAGTGAAGTGTGAAGTACATTAAGGAAGAAGAGGTTTGGTGTAAAAAGTTATTAGATTAAAACATGAGGAATTAAACTTGTCTAGTGATGAGGAAACCTTCCTTAAAGATTAAGTCTTAAACTAACATGAAAGGATAAGCAGGAATAGGGTGAGGATGAAGGAGTGATAGTATCCCATACAAATACATTCCCCTGCAAAAAAACCAGAACCAATAAATTCTGTAAATAATCCCTGAAATCTGAATGAAAGTCAAAAGATATACAGCATAAAGATCAGAGATAAAGTGATATAAGGTTGGAGCTATAAGAACTATAGTGTGGATAGTTTTGTAGGGATTTTGGATATTTTACAACAAAAGGAAGCTATCTCATTTTTTTTTTAAGATTTTATTTATTTATTTGAGAGAGAGAATGAGATAGAGAGAGAGAGCATGAGAGGGGGGAGGGTCAGAGGGAGAAGCAGACTCCCTGCCAAGCAGGGAGCCCGATGCGGGACTCGATCCCGGGACTCCAGGGTCATGACCTGAGCCGAAGGCAGTCACTTAACCAACTGAGCCACCCAGGTGCCCTATCTCATGGTTTTAAAAATGGAAATTACAAGGTTAGATTGTTGTTTTCACAAAAATTCCTCTGGTTTATGGTCCAAGAATGAATCAGAGAGGACACACATAGACATGGAGTGAAAGATCAGAAACCTTCACAGTGGTAAGCCTTTGTTTGAGCTTCACTGATGATGGCATAAGAAGGGATGTTAATATTTCAAACATATTTCTGAAGTAGGAAGAACAATATGAATGATTAGATACGGACTATGAGGAAGAATGAAAAATCAAGGATTACTTCCAGGTGTCAAGTTTGACCAGCTGGGAGATGGTGGTCCCTTCTGTAGTGAAAAGGAACACAGGAAAGGAAATATGCCTCTTTGAGATGATGAGTTTGGTTGGTTAATATGTTGAATTTTAAGTTAATGACCTATGTTTAATTTAACTAGAGCTTATAGCACCAATATAAAGTGTAGGGGTGACTGGAGCTCCCTCACCTCTTCCCAGTGACAATATTCCCCAGCTCCTCATTCTACAGGGATTGTTCGATTCAGGACTATAGTGTCCATTTCAATTTGTTCTTTGAAGCTTTGCTAATTCCGAATTGGATTCTGTTATTGAGTGTGATGCACAAGCACACAACTGCTTGTCATTTATGAGTGCTGACATTCCCCAAAAAAGTGTCAAATAAAACCTGGTGTGACTAAGAAAACCTTCAAGAAAACTCATCACTCCATTCCTCTCAACCCAATATTACTGGTAAACTTGATATCCTAAGTCTAAAACAATCAAACTGAGAATCCCTTTCCTCTTTTGCATTTTATTTTTCCCCTTCCTTTTTTTAAAATTGCATTTAGTTTTATTTTCTTTCTGAAAATGTCAGATAACTTAGCAGCCATATGTACAGATTTAACTTCAATTGAAGCTCTAAGGTCAACAATCATAACAGTGGTGAATATCTACAGACTGCTTCAAATTCCTTGGGGTACCTTGTTGTCATTTACAAATTCAAACTGAAATGTAGTGAATATAAGCAGATTTGTTAAATTTGTCCAGTTGAACTCTAATCTCATAACAAGCCTCCGGATTAGATTTTAGTTCTTAATAGTTTAACCAACTTTTCCCTTTAGAGAGTAGAAAGCAGTTACCCCTAAGACAAGATTGGAACTAGTGTGCAATTCTTGGAATAGGAAATGGCAATCCCATCTTTGTAGGAGATCTAGTTCCTTATGTCAACTTCAGAGCTTTCTGACCTCATATCTAGAGCTTCTGTGGTTAAGAACCGTAGTTCCTTATACAAGGTCAATGAAACTCTGATTTTAAAGTTTCAGAGGCTCGTAGTAAGAAACTTAAGAGGAGAGTAAACAAAAATGAATGGCGAGAACTACTAGAGAGAGACTGATGAGCTCTTATCTTTGATATTTTCTTTCCAAAGTTTAAGGCATCTTTACTTTCTTTATCAAATAAAACAGCAGTAGAAAAACTACGGGAAATCTGATGTTAGAGTAAAGGCTTTGGGATAAAAGAAGAAAAAAATAAAAAAAACCCCTTTTAAATAAATCCTATGGTTTTATTACCATACTATTACGTTCCAGTCCATCAAGTGTATGTCATGTTTGAAAAAATAGTGTCAACCACTGGAGCATTTAATACACAATATAAACTTGGCTTCACTCTGTCCTGGAACAGACTGAACTCATGGGAAGCCAAATTTCAGATCCAAGTATAACTGGAAAATTAAGAACTTCAGTCTTACAGCAAAGGCATATCATGAAGTCAGTTTAATTGCCTGCCATCGTTGCTGTTTCTGTAACCATGTCAACAGAACATAAACAATAGTAAATGTCACTATTTAGGGTGCTTAACCCATCAGGCTACCAAAATTATATGGAAAATTATATGGAAAGGAAGTACTCTGGTAAAGGAAACCAGGGTGGAGAAGTATTTCAGAGAAAGCAGCTCTTTTCTGGCAGAGACTTACCATTCCATGTTAAATTTCTCATTCAGAAGGACCTTTGGAGTTCTACCATCTACTGACTTCATCTGTATGCAGTATTTAATGTAGACCTGAACCTTGGACAGTAGAGTACTTTCTAAATTGGTTGCCCATTGCAAAGTAAGTTTCATAAAAAAAAATCACTCCCTTGTATGTGTCTTGTAAATTTTTGAGGATACTTTTTATTTACCAAACAGATCAATCAACATTAGTGGGATTTTACAGAATAAAAATAAAGTGGAAACCTGAAAATTTATAATTGGAGCAACTTTTTTCCATTATTTTAGTTATTTTTTTAAGTATCAAAATTAGTACACAAAGTTGCTTTCCTAATGTACCAAAGGCTTCTATTAAAGTGTAGTCACTAACCCAAAGTCTTCCCATCACTCAGACAACTTCTCCAGAGACAATAATTTTATTTCTTAGTAATTATTTCCACATTTCTAACCAAAATATGTTAGTAGTGATTAGCAATTTAGCATTTATCTATTGGCTTCTGTTATGCCAGATGGAGACAGATTTCTTTCTTCAACCTGTCTTTCCCTACCCTCTCAATATAATTTTGTAACTGCTGACTTACTGAGTTAAACAGTTATGTTTACATCATCATAACTAAATACCACTGTTGACTATAGAACCAAGCATTGTACTATAATTGCATTTTTAATTGTCAAACTTGTTTTCCTTAAATCAACAATTCCCTCTTTTTCTCATTTTTCTCTCCCTTTCTCTACTCCCTCCTCTTCCCTCCTTTTTCTTCTTCTTCTCTCTTTCTGTATGTAATCACCACCAAATCAACAACAATAATCACCAACAAATAACTTCTTATATTATCTATTTACTAAGTCTCTTAGTTTTTTGGAGCTTGTTCTTCCTCCCTAAGCTAAAAACTGCCCTGGTTATTTTACAAATCTACCTGATTCCCAGTCACCTTAAAACTTCTCTTCACCATTCTCCTGGGTTAGATCCACCCGTTCCTGCATCTTATGTCTTTCTCTATCTTGGTTTATATTACTACCTCCTCTAATCATTCATTAAAAAAGGAGTGCATAGGGACAATATTTTGGGGACCCTCACATATCTGAAATATCTATGTATTGTATATACTTGAGTCAAAATATCTAGCTATACATCTATATTTTTCAGAATTGTTATAGAAGTTTTTTGAAGTCTGTGTCATTTACGTACTTTTAAAAACAATGTTATTAACTGGAGCACCTAGGTGGCTCATCAGCTAAGCATCTGACTCTTGGTTTCAGCTCAGATCATGATCTCAGGGTCATGAGATTGAGCCCTGTGTCAGGCTCTGCCCCAGCACAGAGTCTGCTTGAGATTCTCTCTCTCTCTCTCTCCCTACCATTCCCCCTGTTTGCACATGTGTGTGTGCACTCTCTCCCTCAAATAAATAAAATCTTATAAAAATTAATAAATAACTAAAATAATATTATCAAATATGTATGCATCTCTAAATAATATATTGTTAAGTTTTGCCATTTTTGAATTTTAAAAAGGAGAATCATAAGAATTATTTTGCAGCTAACTATTTTCTCTCACTCCTGTTTTTGAGGTTCATTCATATTGGTGCATATAACTTAGACTTTTAAAATTTTTCATTGATGTATAATACTTCTAGTGTATAAGTATTCTAAAATTTACTTATCCCTCCTGGCATTCAAAAGTTGAATGGATTGGTTTTTGACATCATAAACCATGCTACTATATCTACAATGTTACAAAAATGTTGTAAAGATCTACCGTTGTGTTTCCAGAATATATAAAGGAATGGAATCCTGGGACCATATGATAAATACATGTTCAACTTTACTAGGTGATGTGATACTATTTCCAGAGTGGTGGTGAAATGTATACCCCCATGTTTAGTACATGTTAATCCTTGTCCTTGCTGATATTGGTTTCATTTGACTTCAAAATTTTTCCCATTCAACTCGACATGAAATGATACCTTATTTTGGTTTTAATTTGTCGTTACCCAATGGCTAATGCAGGTGGGCATCTTTTCATGTTCCTACACCTTTTGCATGTGCTATTCTGAGAAATACATCCACGTCTTTTGCTCATTTTACTATAAATTTGTCTATTTCTTATTTAAAATGAGTTATTTATTTTGGATATAAAACTTTTAGTAATTGAATGTATTGCAAATATCTTATTTCAGGTGTGATTTGTCTTTTCACTGTCTTCATGCTGTTGTTTGATAAACAAAATTCTTTAATGTAACTTAATTATATTGCATGTAGTTAATGCATTTAAATTAATCAATATGTTTCTTTATTGTTCACATTTATAATTTTTTTTCAAGAACTTCCTTATCCAAAGGTTAAGATGAGGATAAGGTATTTTCCAAATGGCTTAATTTTTCTTTTGTCAAAATTATATTTGTAATTTATTTAGAACCGACTTTCTTACGATATCATTTTATTTTTTTAAATTTTATTATGTTATATTAATCACCATACATTACATCATTAGTTTTTGATGTAGTGTTCCATGATTCATTGTTTGCATATAACACCCAGTGCTCCATTCAGTATGTGCCCTCTTTAATACCCATCACCAGGCTAACCCATGCCCCACCCCCCTCCCCTCTAGAACCCTCAGTTTGTTTCTCAGGTCCATAGTCTCTCACGGTTCGTCACCACCTATGATATCCCCTGCTTCATTTTTCCCTTCCTTTATTTTTTTTAACATATAATGTATTATTTGTTTCAGAGGTACAGGTCTGTGATTCAACAGTCTTACACAATTCACAGCGCTCACCATAGCACATACCCTCCCCAATGTCTATCACCCAGCCACCCCACCCCTCCCACCCCCAACACTTCAGCAACCCTCAGTTTGTTTCCTGAGATTAAGAATTCCTCATATCAGTGAGATCATATGATACATGTCTTTCTCTGATTGACTTATTTCGCTCAGCAAAATACCCCCAGTTCCATCAACGTCATTGTAAATGGCAAGATTTCATTCCTTTTGTTGGCTGCATAATATTCCATTGTGTATATATACCACTTCTTCTTTATCCATTCATCTGTCGATGGACATCTTGGCTCTTTCCATAGATTGGCTATTGTGGACATTGCTGCTATAAACATCTGGGTGCACGTACCCCTTCGCATCCCTACATTTGTATCTTTGTGGTAAATACCCAGTAGTGCAATTGCTGGGTCATATGGTAGCTCTATTTTCAACTTTTTGAGGAACCTCCATACTGTTTTCCAGAGTGGCTACACCAGCTTGCATTCCCACAAACAGTGTAGGAGGGTTCCCCTTTCTCCGCATCCTCGCCAACATCTGTCATTTCCTGACTTGTTAATTTTAGCCATTCTGACTGGTGTGAGGTGGTATCTCACTGAGGTTTTGATTTGGATTTCCCTGATGCTGAGCAATGTTGAACACTTTTTCATGTGTCTGTTGGCCATTTGGATGTCTTCTTTGCAGAAATATCTGTTCATGTCTTCTGCCCATTTCTTGATTGGATCATTTGTTCTTTGGGTGTTGAGTTTGATAAGTTCTTTATAGATTTTGGACACTAGCCCTTTATCTGATATGTCATTTGCAAATATCTCCTACCATTCTGTCAGTTGTCTTTTGGTTTTGTCGACTGTTCCTTTTGCTTTGCAAAAGCTTTTTATCTTGATGAAGTCCCAATAGTTCATTTTTGCCCTTGCTTCCCTTGCCTTTGGCGATGTTTCTAGGAAGAAGTTCCTGCGGCTGAGGTCGAAGAGGTTGCTGCCTGTGTTCTCCTTTAGGCTTTTGATGGACTCCTGTCTCACATTTAGGTCTTTCAACCATTTTGAGTCTATTTTTGTGTGTGGTATAAGGAAATGGTCCAGTTTCATTCTTCTGCATGTGGCTGTCCAATTCTCCCAACACCATTGTCTTTTTTCCACTGGACTTTCTTTCCTGCTTTGGTGAAGATTAGTTGACCATAGAGTTGAGGGTCCATTTCTGGGCTCTCTATTCTGTTCCATAGATCTATGTGTCTGTTTTTGTGTCAGTACCATACTGTCTTGATGATTACAGCTTTGTAATAGAGCTTGAAGTCCAGAATTGTGATGCCACCAGCTTTGCTGTTCTTTTTCAATATTCTTCTGGCTATTCTGGGGCTTTTCTTGTCCCATACAAATTTTAGGATTATTTGTTCCATTTCTTTGAAAAAAGTGGATGGTTTTTTCATAGGGATTGCATTGAATGTGTAGATTGCTCTAGGTAGCATTGACATCTTCACAATATTTGTTCTTCCAATCCATGAGCATGGAACGTTTTTCCATTTCTTTGTGTCTTCCTCAACTTCTTTCATGAGTGTTCTATAGTTTTCTGAGTACAGATTCTTTGCCTCTTTGGTTAGATTTATTCCTAGGTATCTTACGGTTTTGGGTGCAATTGTAAATGGGATAGACTCCTTAATTTATTTTTCTTCTGTCTTGTTGTTAGTGTATAGGAATACCACTGATTTCTGTGCATCGATTTTATATCCTGCCACTTTACTGAATTCCTGTATGAGTTCTAGCAGTTTTGGGGTGGAGTCTTTTGGGTTTTCCAAATAAAATATCATATCAACTGCAAAGAGTGAGAGTTTGACTTTTTCTTTGCCAATCCGGATGCCTTTTATTTCTTTTTGTTGTCTGATTGCTGTGGCTAGGACTTCTAGTACTATGTTGAGTAGCAGTGGTGATAGTGGACATCCCTGCTGTGTTCCTGACCTTAGGGGGAAAGCTCTCAGTTTTTCCCCATTGAGAATGATATTCACTGTGGGTTTTTCATAGATGTCTTTTATGACATTGAGGTATGTACCCTCTATCCCTATACTCTGAAAAGTTTTGATCAAGAAAAGATGCTGTACTTTGTCAAATGCTTTTTCTGCATCTATTAAGAGGATCATATGATTCTTGTTCTTTCTTTTGTTAATGTATTGTATCACGTTGAGTGATCTGTGGATGTTGAACCAACCTTGCAGCCCAGGGATAAATCCCACTTGGTCGTGGTGAATAATCCTTGTAATGTACTGTTGGATCCTATTGGCTAGTATTTTGGTGAGAATTTTTGCATACATGTTCATCAAGGATATTGGTCTGTAATTCTCCTTTTTGATGGGGTCTTTTTCTGGTTTGGGGATCAAGGTAATGCTGGCCTCATAAAATGAGTTTGGAAGTTTTCTTTCCATTTCTATTTTTTGGAACAGTTTCAGAAGAATAGGTATTAATTCTTCTTGAAATGTTTGGTAGAATTCCCCTGGGAAGCCATCTGGCCCTGGGCTTTTGTTTGTTGGGAGATTTTTGATGACTGCTTCAATTTCCTTAGTAGTTAAAGGTCTGTTCAGGTTTTCTATTTCTTCCTGGTTCAGTTTTGGTAGTTGATACATCTCTAGGAATGCATCCATTTCTTCCAGATTATCTAATTTGCTGGCATAGAGTTGCTCATAATATGTTCTTATAATTGTTTGTATTTCTTTGGTGTTGGTTGTGATCTCTCCTGTTTCATTCATGATTTTGTTGATTTGGGTAATTTCTCTTTTCTTTTTGATAAGTCTGGCTAGGGGTTTATCAATCTTGTTATTTCTTTCAAAGAACCAGCTCCGAGTTTCGTTGATCTGTTCTACTGTTCTTTTGGTTTCTATTTCATTGATTTCTGCTCTGATCTTTAATATTTCTCTTCTCCTGCTGGCTTTAGGCTTTATTTGCTGTTCTTTCTCCAGCTCCTTTAGGTGTTGGGTTAGGTTGTGTACTTGAGACCTTTCTTGTTTCTTGAGAAAGGCTAGTATTGCTATATACTTTCTTCTTAGGACAGCCTTTGCTGCATCCCAAAGATTTTGAACAGTTGTGTTTTCATTTTCATTTGTTTCCATGAATTTTTTAAATTCTTCTTTAATTTCCTGGTTGACCCATTCATTCTTTAGTAGGATGCTCTTTAGCCTCCATGTATTTGAGTTCTTTCCGACTTTTCTCTTCTGATTGACTTCTAGTTTCAAAGCATTGCGGTCTGAAAATAGGCAGGGAATGATCCCAATCTTTTGGTACTGGTTGAGACCCGATTTATGACCTAGGATGTGATCGATTCCAGAGAATGTTCCATGGGCATAAGAGAAGAATGTGTATTCCATTGCTTTGGGATGGAATGTTCTGAATATATCTGTGAAGTCCATTTGGTCCAGTGTGTCATTTAAAGTCTTTATTTCCTTGTTGATCTTTTGCTTAGATGATCTTTCTATTTCAATGAGGGGTGTGTTAAAGTCCCCCACTATTATTGTATTATTGTGAATGTGTTTCTTTGCTTTTGTTATTAATTGCCTTATATAATTGGCTGCTCCCATGTTAGGGGCATAGATATATACAATTATTAGATCTTCTTGTTGGATAGACCCTTTAAATAGGATACAGTGTCCTTCCTCATCCCTTATTACAGTCTTTGGTTTAAAATCTAATTTGTCTGATATAGGGATTGCCACCCCAGCTTTCTTTTGGTGTCCATTAGCATGGTAAATGGTTTTCCACCCCCTCACTTTCAATCTGGGCATGTCTTTGAGTCTAAAATGAGTCTCTTGCAGACAGCATATCAATGGGTCTTGTTTTTTTATCCAATCTGATAGCCTGTGTCTTTTGATTGGGGCATTTAGCCCATTTACTTTCATGGTAACTATTGAAAGATATGAATTTAGTGCCATTGTATTGCCTGTAAGGTGACTGTTACTGTATATTGTCTGTGTTCCTTTCTGGTCTATGTTACTTTTAGGCTTTCTCTTTGCTTAGAGGACCCCTTTCAATATTTCTTGTAGGGCTGGTTTAGTGTTTGCAAATTCCTTTAGTTTTTGTTTGTCCTGGAAGCTTTTTATCTCTCCTTCTATTTTCAATGACAGCCTAGCTGGATATAGTATTCTTGGATGCATATTTTTCTCATTTAGTGCTCTGAATATATCATGCCAGTCCTCTCTGGACTGCCAGGTCTCTGTGGATAGGTCTGTTGCCAGTCTAATGTTTCTACCATTGTAGGTTACAGATCTCTTCTCCCGAGCTGCTTTCAGGATTTTCTCTTTGTCTCTGAGACTCGTAAGTTTTACTATTAGATGTTGGGGTGTTGACCTATTTTTATTGATTTTGAGAGGGGTTCTCTGTGCCTCCTGGATTTTGATGCCTGTTTCCTTCCCCAAATTAGGGAAGTTCTCTGCTATAATTTGCTCCAATATACCTTCTGCCCCTCTCTCTTCTTCTTCTGGGATCCCAATTATTCTAATGTTGTTTTGTCTTATGGTATCGCTTATCTCTAGAATTCTGCCCTCGTGATCCAGTAGTTGTTTATCTCTCTTTTTCTCAGCTTCTTTATTTTCCATTATTTGGTCTTCTATATCACTGATTCCCTCTCCTGCCTCATTTATCCTAGCAGTTAGCGCCCCCATATTTGATTGCACCTCATTAATAGCCTTTTTGATTTTGACTTGGTTAGGTTTTAGTTCTTTTATTTCTCCAGAAAGGGTTTCTCTAATAACTTCCATGCTTTTTTCAAGCCCAGCTAGTATCTTTAAAGTGATGATTCTGAACTTTAGATCCAACATCATACTAATGTCTGTATTGAGTAGTTCCCTGGCAGTCGGTACTACTTCTTGTTCTTTTTGTTGAGGTGATTTTTTCCGTCTTGTAATTTTGTCCAGAGGAGAATAGATGAATGAGAGAACAAAATGCTAAAAGGGTAACAACATCCCCCAAAAATATACTTAAACAAATCAGAAAAGACCTGAAGCCGGGGAAAAGAAAGGGAAAGAAAAAAGAAATAGAAAAAAGAAAAAGAAAAAGAAAAAGATAAAAACAAACAAAAACAGAACAAAGCAAAAAAAACAGAACATGATCAAATATGATGAGGCTAGTGCATAGATTAGTGCCACACACTAGATTTTGGGTGTATTTTGGTCTGTTAGAAGAAAGGGCCTCCCAAAATTTTAAAGAAAGAAAAACTTATATATGTACAAAAATAAGGGTTGATATGATGAAGGGATGGAATATGACTGTAAAGATGAAAATTATAAAAAAAAATTATAAAAGAAATTGATAAGAAGTTGTTTGAAAAAAGAAAGAAGAGGATTTAAATAAAAAAAAGAGAAAAAAAGGGAGAGAATGTGATCAGGCAGGAGAGTAGAACAAAACCATACATTAGAGATTTAGGGTATATTTTGATCTGTTAGAAGAAACTAACTCAAAATTTTAAAGAGAGAACAACTTATATATATGCGGCAAAAATAAGGGTAACTACTATGAAGGGATAGAAAATGACTCTAAAAATGAAAAATAAAATTTTTTTTTTAAAAAGGGATTGATAAGATGTTGGTTGAAAAAGGTAAAAAGAAAAATTTAAAAAAAAAAGAGTTAAAAAAATTAACTTTGAAAGACTAAAGAATCATGGTAAAAAAGCCATGGACTCTATGTGCAGTATTCCCCTAGCGCTGGAGTTCTGCTGTTGTCATTGATGGGTAAACTTGGTCTTGGCTGGCTGTTCTCGCTGATCTTCTGGGGGAGGGGCCTGTTGCCGTGATTTCCAAATGTCTTTGCCGGAGGCGGAATTGCCTCACCCTTGCCTGGTCCGGGCTAAGTAATCTGCTCGGGTTTGCTCTTGGGAGCTTTTGTTCCCTGCAAGCTTTCCGTACAGTTTTGGAGGCCGAGAGTGAAAATGGTGGCCTCCCAATCTCCGCCCTGGAGGTGCCGAGAACTCGGGGCCCCGCTCCTCAGTGCGCCCCCAGAGAAAAGCAGTCAGTCACTCCCGTCTTCCCGGTCTCCGACCGCACTCCATGCTCACTGGCCTGTGACCGAGTGTTTCTATCTCTGGCATCAACTCGGTGTGGAGTCTCCAAACCCAGCAGATCCCTGTGGTGCGCTCCCATGCCGCTCCTCCCCGGGGGAGGAAGGTGAGTCTCCCCGGATCTGCCGCTTGTTGGGTCCCTGCTGGAGGAGCAGTGGCCCGACTGTGCCGCGGATCACGGTTTATGGCAACCCCGAGCTGAGAGCCCGTGCCTCGGCTCCGTTTCTGCAGCCGGCTTCCCTGCTCCGATACCTGGGAGCTCTGCTGCACTCAGGCACCCCTGGTCTTTCTGTGACCCCGAGGGTCCTGAGACCACACTGTCCCGCGAGGGTTCCACCCCCGCTTAGGCATTGGAGCAGACTTCTAAAAATTCCAATTTTGTGCTCTGCGGCTCTATCACTTGCCAGAAGCGGCTGATGGACACCTCTCCCCCACCGTCTATCCTCTGGAATATCGCCTCTGATTCACTTCTCCGCATGTCCTACCTTCCAGAAAGTGGTCCAGAAAGAGTTGTTGCTATTCTTTTCTTCGATCTCCTGTTGAGTTTGTAGGTGTTCAGAATGGTTTGATCCCTATCCAGCTGATTAGACGAAATCTAGGTCTCCTACTCCTCTGCCATCTTGCTCCGCCCCCCTCTTAATGATATATTCTGAGGAGATGTTTTTAATTGTTGTAAAATGCAGTTACCTTTATCTTTTATGTTTAGTAATTTTGAAATTTTACATAATCATTTGCCTTTCCATTTATGTTTAAAATCTATCTCAAGTTAATAGTTTGTTCTAATGAAGAAGTCAAGGCTAATGCTTTTTATATAATTATCCAGTTGTTTCGGCATTATTTCTTAAAAAGATTGCCATTGAATTGCATTGGTGCCTTTGTCAAAAGCTATTTGGCCTTGTATAGGTGAATCTATTTATGTACTCTCTGTTCTGTTCCATTATATCAATTTCACACTATCTTTATTAACATAAATTTTTAAAATGCAGGCTTGTCTAGTGATGTATAGATAAGCTAATACATGTATGTTCTTCATATGTGTCAAGAGCAAACCACTCTGGGAAGAAATAAAACGAAGAAAAGAAAGGACACTGTAGTTCATCAAACTTTATGAAGCAAGTAGAAAAAAAGTTACCCAAGAAAATAATGGGTAATCAAGAAGATAAGAAAATGCAAAGAAAGTTATGAACATGGAAATCAAGAAATGAAAGGGCTATGGGAAGAAAAATTTTCCAAAAGAGTCTCATGCTGCAGAAAGCCATACAGGTGGCAATAAATAAATAAACAGTAAATAAATAAATAAAAAGTCATTTTGACAATTACAAGAAGTCATTGATTACCTAAGTAAAGACAGTTTCAAGGATGATGATGGCATATATTTATTCAATGCATATTTATTGATTGTCTAGGCATATTGCAAAGCGCTATGAACAAGATATACTGTCAGCCTTTCTGAAGTTTATAATGGTCCTTCAAACACACAGAAGTTATATTCCCATTAAGGAAGGAAGGAATGGGTAATGTGGAAAATAAAAATCCAAAGCACAAAAATTCTTTATAGGGTGGCAATAAAAGAAAGAAGTAACATTTGGTGGTTTTATGAGAAGATGTTGAGAAAAGGATTTTGTTTGTTTTAGTTTCAAGGCAGGGAATGTTTCCATCAGGTTTTAAGCAAAGTGGAAGGTAAGAGTAGAAAGAAAGAGATTGAGAAAAACAGTCTGGGGAAATTGGAGTAATAATGGATTAAGCCACATAAAGGAAATAAAATGAGATTCCCTCAAAAAAACAATGGTAAGGATTAAGTTTTAGAAAGAAAGAGGGGTATATTTATTTCTCAAAATGCTGATGGAAAGTAGTGAGGGATGAGCAGAAACAAAAGTAAAGTTGGGAGGAGTATATAACATCATTCGTGAGTTCTCTGTTCTTATAGATGGAGTCTGCTCAAAGAAGAGAACTAAAGCAAGAGACCTAAAATGAGTGATGAAGCATTGTAAGAGCTATTATGAGGAGTAATAGAAGGAACTGATTGAAATAACTAAAAAAGAATAATAAAGACTGAAAAGACTCACCAGAATTTAGAGATTGTGCATTAAAAGTACAATCTTAACGTAGAGATGCACGATTTTCTCCAGACCCAGGAAAAAGAAGTGGAAGAAATGGAGCGAAAAAAAGGTTGAACTTGGGTTAGTTTTAATAGGCGTGTACAGTACAATGGGAAGTGCTGAAGAATTTGATTCTTTGGGGAATTGTGTTTGAAGTGATTGCCAATAAGCTTTAATACAGAAGAAAAGAAAGTTAGGATGATCAACTGAGTGAGGACAGCAATAGCTAAGAAACTTGAAGTTTGAAAAATAAGGAAAAAAGGGATGAGGACTGTAGAAAGAAGAATTCATGATCTAGTCGTGTGCTGCAGCCAGATAAGTCTTCTAGCTAGAGAGAGTGGATTTTAAGCATTTCTTCCCAGCTCTTCATTCAAGGACATCATGGTGGTGATTTGAAATCTGCCACAGTGGAAGTGTTTACACCATGATAATCAGCAACAACTACAAATCAGGCACTCTCTTTTTTTTTTTTTTTTCCCCAGAGAGTTATTAAACATTTACCAGTACACTCCTGCGGTGATCAGATAGTAAGACTTCCTATTTTCTTTTTTCCAGAGGTGATAATAAGGAGTAGGATGTGGTTTGGGGAAGGTAGTTCAGTTTACTATCAAGTTGCTCTGTATTTATAATAGTCAACATTTTATTAATAGTGACACAAAAGTCATCTAAGATGAGGTCAGGAGGGGATGGCAATGAATTAGGAAGAAAAAGTATTGTGAATATGGAGCAAAGACCACAAGGTCATTGAGTAACACTGAAGACAATGGAGAGAAGATAGTGGGGCTTAGAAAATGTCAAGTTAATAAAAAGTAAAGGATGGTAATAGTTGTCACTGAAAAAATAATTTGAAAGTCATAATAACGCCTAAGTACTAATTGAGCTAGTATAACTGTCAGTCCCTAGCAAATGGTAGGTTTTTGATAAATATTTTGTTGTTTTTATTTAAATCCTGCATTAAGATATTTTGCCAGTAATGTAAATAGCTGAGAAAAGGGATTGTAACTTGGAACCCAAAAATATTCATTCCACTCAGACAAGGTTTCTTTCTATCTCTAATTACAAACACTTTTACTATTACTTATAAAAACTTCCTATCACTTGAAATAAGTTCCTAAATTAGCATCCCCCCTCAAAAAAAACTCAATTTTCATGCTTATTTCTGTTTTCAGAAATTACTTGATATTTAGTAATCGATATATTCAGTTTAATACTGAAAATATTTTAATAATATTTAGGAATTATCTTGTCTGTTCACAGGCCTAGTGGTTAAATACAAAAGTAGTTATTATAGGTTAAACTAATAAGAAATTAAAAATCTAAGCTTTAGGGGTCACAAGATTCTTTCTTTCTGTTACATTATTTACTGAAAAGAAGTCTCCTGCGTTCTGTCTCAAGTTAAAATATAATTTACTGAATAATGGGAATGATTTGGAAATTACTCACAAACCAGAATTACTGGTAGAAAGAGAAATGGACACACTATTTTCTCAAATACAATATTAGAATATTAATAAAAACAATGGGGAAATAATAAATAAATAAGCCCTAACATATCGTAAACATAAAATATCTAAAGAAGAGTTCACACACATCCCCACATGAACTATACTTCTTGGAGAACAGCTGAAACACCTGGCAAATTAACTTGAAAAGGGACATTGATATAGGAAATGCTGTTTGGAATTTGATCTCAAGAAATCTTGAGAAAATGCACCTGGGAAGGCTTTGTGTATTTTCAACTATCTTGTGAAACTTACGTAAATAAAAACTCATTCAACAAAGTACCTACTATAATTATTCAATGTCCATTTGGACTTTTCACTGTCTTCCTGAAGACCTCAGTCCCTTGAACCAAATGTTCTTAATAATATTTTCAATATACCAAGTACAAACATATGTGTATCGTTAGAATAAAACTGTACTTATTCAGGACCCACTTCCTAATACTGAAACAAAACCCACAGAATATATCCCTGAACTCTAACTTACATTTAATAAAAGAATGTGCTTTTACACTCTCTCCCTCATATATTACTCTTTTCTCTCTTCCCTTCAGGGAATATGAATTCTCAAACATGGAGGGAAGAGAAACCTCCCATTTTCTCTTCCTGAGCCAAGCTTATGCTCAGGACGGAAAGCAATGAATTCTTGTGCCAGGAAATGTTCAATGGCTCCCAGTTCTGAACTTTCATTTGTAAATTAAGAGTGGCCTAAAAATCTCCCAGTAAGATTTAATAACTGCTTAAACAGCTTTAAAACTTGTTAACAGTGGGGCAGTTTGAAGCAGAGGGTAAGGAAGAAAAACAAATACAAAAGGTCTTGAATTTTTGCTAATCCCTATACCCAGCTGTTTCGCCTTTCTGTCCTATTGCTCACTGGCCAAGAACCCTTAATTCCTGAACTTTTTAAGTTTAGCCTGGAGCTGAGAAGTCTTCGTCCCTTCAGCAGTGGAGATGTCAGATCCCAATACAAAGGTGTAGGAGAATTCACCAGACTGCAATTTGAAATACAGCTGACTGTTCTCCACCTTAACTGCGCAAGGAAGGTGTACACAGTGAGTTCCTCAGAGACCCGGGGTGTACAGATTGTATTAAAAACTATGTGGAACTTGAAGTCAAAGGTAAAATATCTCTTCCAGTCACTAAATATGTAACCATGGAGAAATTCATTTAGACTCTGTGCTTCATCCAAGTGGTATGAGTTTGCACAGTTGAAAATAACCATTGCCTATTAATCACTATATCCTGAAACATAAATCTGAATGTATTTTTGTGCATATAAGTGAGCGTAGATGTGTGTTCAGTTGCCCTGGATGCCTTTTAGCTCTAGTTTTCTTTTTACAAACCAATCTTCTAGATTATACAATCGAAGACTCACTGCTTATAATGCCTCAAACTGACCCTTACACTATTCATATTAACCTAATAATTCTTTCATGGCAGTAATTAACACAAGGGATGGTTTGATCGGTAGGACATTACAAATGTTTTTCTTCTGAGAGATTCTAAATTGAGGATAGAAAGCAACATCCATATTATTATGCATAACCATTATCAGTACTTTTTTTTTTTATAACATAGATCCATAATCTGGAAACAGTCAAGGAAAGTTGGTTGTGTCATAAGGTGGACTAGAGAATCATCCAGGTATCTTAAGCTGGGGACACATCTTTGCTTCAAATATTTATATAATTAAATTAAGTGCATTTTAACCTAAATTTTTCAGAGATTCACATTTATGAAGCAATTAATGTGTTAATGTGGAAATCATTCCACTTTCTCTCTTACTCTTGAATGAATTATTCCTTTATTTAACAAAGATTTAATAAGCTATGGCATGATGCTATTTACTGGGGATTCTGTGATGAAGAAGATAGAAAAATTTTTGCCCTCATGACCCAAAGATCCTGGCAGGCCAATGTGCCACCTGCCAATCTGGAATGGCCTGCCTGTTTGGTTTCTTCCTGCCCTCCATGTTCAGGGTTCAGTTTTAGATTATTCCTGGGAAGCTCCTGAGGTTTCAAATTAATGCATTTTACTCAATATATGAAAATAATGGTTAGTTGCTTGAATTAAAGAACACTAAAGGAAAAGTATGGCAGATTTAAAGTGTGAAGTGAAACTACAATGGAATAATTTTGAATATACTTTTGAAATTTCTTCATTTAATTGGCTGTCTGATACAAATATAGCATTTGGCTATTTACATTCTTATTAAAGAAGTATCAGAGATCAATTGAATTATTCACTCACGCATTTAATTTGTTAATTTAATTTACTCAACAATCACATTGAGTATATACTATGTGCAAGCACAACACAAAGCACTGAGAAAACAAAATAGATAACTAGTTTCTGCTGTCAACAAGAGACAGACAAATATTGAAAACAGAATGTCACATGGTAAATGTCTGCTATTTTTGTAGGAGAATGAAGCAAACCAAAAGCCATTTTAGAACCTGTCTCTTCAAATATTAAATAGCAAAACATGTTTAGTACATGTATCTATATCTTTTTGTTAGAGAACACACAGAATAAAATTTTCCAATGCCCCTCTTAAGACATTATAAACCCCACCATCTCCTCACTTTGAAGTTAAGTCATTCTACTCCACAGATAATAACACAGGAAAAAGGCTGATAGGGAAAGGAGAGGGTGCGGGACATTGGCTTTTATTAGTTTGTAATGTGATATATACAATGGTGGCTTACCCTCTCTGAGGCTGCTGATAGGGGGAAAAGCTGGTGGAAAGGGGAACAGAACCAAAAACCATTTCAGCAGCTTTAGTCCTACAGTTGGTTGCAGCTCTTTATTATTCCCTACTCCGGCTGCCAACCCCCACCTACAAACAAAAACAAAAACTAATGGTGTAATACTATCATGCTTTGTTTTGGGGTTTTTTAAGATTTATTTATTTATTTTAGAGAGAGATTGAGAGCATGAGCGATGGGCGGGGCAGTGGGAGAGGGAGAGAGAAGCCTCAAGCAGACTCCCCAATAGCGCGGAGCCCAATGCCACTAGATCCCAGGACCCTGAGATCAGGACCTGTGCGGAAACCAAGAGTCCTCAGCTTAACAGACTGAGTCACCCAGGGGCCCCATTATCATGCTACTGTTCACACTATATTTTTTCTTTCATTTAAAATATGGTAACAGTGTTAACATGTAAATTCCTTATATATTTTGAAGTCTCATTTATATGTATTAAGGGCTTTTATTTATTTATTTATTTATTTATTTATTTATTTTTAAAGATTTTATTTATTTATTTGAGAGAGAGAGAATGAGAGACAGAGAGCATGAGAGGGAGGAGGGTCAGAGGGAGAAGCAGACTCCCTGCCAAGCAGGGAGCCCGATGCGGGACTCGATCCCGGGACTCCAGGATCATGACCTGAGCCGAAGGCAGTCGCTCAACCGACTGAGCCACCCAGGCGCCCCTAAGGGCTTTTATTTAAATGCTAATAACACACCATGTTTTATAATTAAACATCAAAGTTCTGGATATTATAATCTATTAATTAAATCTAATTTATGAAGAAGGACCAATTCAGTCTAGGAACCATTTTATCAGAAAAATTTATTCATAAAGGCAAAACACAAATGCCCCCAAATTTCTAGGAGCCTAGAGGAAGGTCACTAAACTTGTCTCGCGGCTTCAGGGCGAGCTTTTTTATAAAGGTCACTGCATGAAATAAATCTTGTAAAATCAATAGTAATCAGGGAGGCGTTGTGGTGATAGGGTGACCACGGTGGAAGTGTGAATGATGACACGAGGACAGTCCAGGCAGATTGACAGAATGAGAAAAGGCACATACGTGAGAAAAACCATGGAGTGTGGGCAGCTTTCATTTCCTGCAGATGTAAGAGTAGCCCATGTGAAGCTGAAGCTATAACAGAGATATGAAACTTTATCCTACAGAGCCAGTGCAGAGCCACTGTCAGGCTTTTGCTCTGGAGAACTCTTTCTAGCAGCTGGGAGGCAGATGGATTCATGGGTCAGGTCAGCTGGCAGAGAGCCCGGTTAGGTGGCTGGGAACACTGGCCACTTGAGGAATGACAGAAAGTCTTTGAGGATAGTGATAATATGAAAAAGAGGGCTCAAAGTTAAAAATCTAAGAATCTAAGTCAGATGGGCAGGGTTTGGAATGGGTGATTGCATATGGGGCAGGGACAGGGTGAGGAAAAAAGAAGCTATAAGGAAAATGCCTGGATCTTCACCTTAACTAGGTGAAGGATGATCCCTCCTTAAAAGAATATAGACTATAGGCAAAGCAAGTTTTAGAGAGACTGATGCCCACATAGGGACTTAAACTCAATTTCTCACCATTTTCTGGAGCTAATGAATTCCATCTAGAGGATATATTTTCTAGAGGTAAAGAACTATGCATAAACTTTCTCTCTGAACACTGAAAGGTGATGCTATATTTGCTAAGACTTGATTCCAGGGTCATCACTTCACTTAGGTGTTCAAACATTAGAAGTATAAAAAAAATGGGGAAGGATATTTAAAACTGAATGCAAAAGTAGCCAAATAAGTTTTTCATACAATAATCAATTTTCCAAAAGTTTGACCTGTATAGAATGTTTCACATGATGAGCACAATTTTCTCACTAATAAGCACAGATCTTATGTAGTTTTTGCTATGAGTTGAGTTCTAAGTGCTTAATCATTTCATCTTCATACAACCCTGTGTAATAGACAGTGTTTTTACTCATATTTTACAAAGGAGGAAACTGAGGCTGTGAGTCACACACTAGAAGTGACAGGACTGGGATTCAGTTCTTGACAATCTGACTCCCCAGTCTGTGTTCTTTAACCCCATACTCAGCTGCCTTTCTCACAATACAGAATGGTCTTAATTTGGTTGTTCACCTTATCTTATATCATCTTAAAACTGAATTCATTTGTAGTTGCAAAAATAATGAAGTAATATTGGGTTATTTTATATTTTAAAAACTGTAGGGCTTGGGACGTTGATGTCCCAGAAGCTTCAGTCAGGGAGGTGGGCTGTGGCCCTCAGCAGGTGAGGCATGTGATCCAATTACACCCCCTCGCTTCGAGCTTGAAGTCCCAGCCTCCCCTTTTCATCCAGAATTAACCTTTTGTAGCCACAGACATGGAGTCCTACCTCACCACGAGGTTTCCTGGCCAAACTGCTTATAATTCTGGTCTGTTTCTGGGCCATGGAGACTTTTCATTTGTTTGGAGTATTTTTATTCATGTGTTTAATTATTAGTACTTAAACAAATACTTTATCTAGCAATCCAATAGGTTTGGAACTAAAAGGAATTATTACCCATGGGCTTATTCTGCCTTTAGAAAAAAGTATCTAACATCTTTCTAACCGAAGTAATACATTTTCACACATTAAAATAAATCCTAAATTAAGCAGATTTAAATTTACTTCATTTTATCACACATTATCTTCATATTTTAGAGGATTAGCAAAGACCATACTTAACAAACTCATCACAATGGGTCAGGAAACACACTTGACACAAAAACCATCAAAGAAATCACAGAACTTTGAGAATCTAAGAAAATGTTCTAGTCATTGGGAATCTAGAGATGTGTGAAAGATCTAACTCTATTTGAATGGTGGTACAGGACTGGTCTTTACTGGAATCCACAAATAAGAAAGCAAGGAAGGGGATGCTTGGATGGCTCAGTCAGCTGAGCATCCTACTCTTAATTTCTTGCTCAGGTCATGATCTCAGGGTCGTGAGATTGAGCCCTGCATGGGGCTCTGCACTCAGCGGGGAATCTGCTTGAGATTCTCTCTCCCGCTCCCTCAGCCCCTTCCTCTGGCTAGCACTCTCTCTCTAAAGTAAATAAGTAAGTTAAAAAAAAAAAAAAAAAAAGGAAAGCAAGGAAGGGTTTCTAAATATGTTTCTTTGTATACATTTTTGTTCTTTACAATATAAATTTACCACTATCTTATATATATTCAGAGACCTTTAAAATAATATAAACTCATATTTGATGAGTCCTTACTGTATGACTAGTACATTTCTAAGTACTTTATATGTTTTAACTTTCTTAGTCCTCAAAAAATGCGTACAAAAGTATTATTCCCATTTTATAGATGCCCACATAAACAATTAAATAGTTTATATAAGATCACAGATCTGGTAAATTAAGGGAATATTTTCAAAATATTTAACTGACACCTTCTTTCTTACAATGTACTTCCATTAATTTAAAAATGCAAAGCTATTTTTCCCAAAAGAATAATAAAGTGCAACTTAAACTGGACAGCATAACTTATTTGAATAAAGACCATGACATGTTACAAGTATGACAGGGTCTCTTGTTACTGGAAAACTAAATATGCTGGAGAAGTTTTATGAGATAAGTTTCTGCTGGAAATCAGTGATTGAATTTTCTTCAGTAAGGAACAGGAACATATGGCCTGGATTTAAGATAGGACATTGAAACAGAAACTGCTCTAATTATTTTGAGACGTATACTCATCATAAACCTGAAGTGACAAAATTATGAGGTTACACAAGCAGCTGACAATTCTAGGGTGTTCCATCACATTTGTGTTTTGGTGAAATAAAAATCCTATTTGTTCTTTTCTTTTTCCCATATATTGTCCAATGGTGTTTCAGTTATTTATTACAGTCAGGTATTTTAAAGGTAGTGATGATGGATTTATTTCTGTCCCTCCACAGTGCAGAGACAAATTCAATATTGCTGTACAGGATAGTGCAGTATTATTAAACAGAAAGAAAAGCAAAGTGTCTTTTGTTTCCTAATTAAAATTAAGTAACTCATGATATTCATTGTTTTTGTTAATATCCATAAAATAGAGATTTGCACTTAATTATACATGAAAGAAGAAGAAATGGCACAGTCATTTTGGAAAAGAGCTCAGCAGTTTCATAAACAGTTAAACAGATACCTATGTTTGCCCACACCTACGTATGACTGTTTCACTCCACCAAGAGAAAACGAAATGTCTGTACAAAACTGGGGCATGAATGATCACAGAAGCTTTATTTGTAATAACTCTAAACTGGGGGAAAAAAACCCAAAGCCCAAGTGTCCATCAACAGATGCATGGATAAACACATTGTGGAATATCCAAACCCGAGAACATTACTTAGCAATAAAAACAAATGAACTACTGACACATGTAACAATGTGGATGAACCTCAAAAAAATTATTCTAAGTGACAGAAGCCAGAGCACCACCTCCAAAAAAGTGTTCATACTGTACAAATCCATATAGAAAATGTAAACTGACTTAGAGTGACAGAAAACAGATTAGTGGTGCCCCGGGGGGGGGGGGGGACAGAGGCAGGGGAAGGAGGGAGGGATGACAAAAAAGTACAAGAAAACTCAAGGGAGATGAATATGTTCACAATCTTTGTTGTGAAACTTTGTGTGTGTGTGTGTGTATGAAAATGTACCAAGTTACATAATTCAATAACATAAGTTATATAATTCATAATAGTCTATTTATGTCAATTATACCTCAATACAACTTTAATTTTTTAAAAAATAAATTCAAAGAGAATGACTGTTAAGTCAGTAATTTAAAATCAGTTTTAATCGGCTTAACCATGGATCAACAGTATGGGAAGCTATTCACTTATTATCTTAGAACAGCTATTAGAGACTAACTGTATGGCATTTACATTTTTTCCCTGAGTGTACTTAATAGATTGTAATTGCTTGATGAAGGCAATCTAAATAATGTTTTCAAATGGGTTTCTTTTATTTGCCATACGACCAATACACTGAAGAGTGTATTCTTGTTATAATTTTCATGTAGTAAACTTTTTTTTCATTTTTTTAAAAATATTTTATTTATTTGAGAGAGAGAGAGAGCATGAGAGGGGGGAGGGTCAGAAGCAGACTCCTCACTGAGCAGGGAGCCTGATGCAGGACTCGATCCTGGGACTCCAGGATCATGACCTGAGCTGAAAGCAGTTGCTTAACCAACTGAGCCACCCAGGTGCCCCTCATGTAGTAAACTTTTTAAAGTGGACACTGGATGCCCACTAATAAGGAAAAAAAAACCCACATTTTAATAAATCCATTCCATAGCTAACTTTTTTTGCCATTAGGATTATCAAATTATTGACTCTTCTTTTCCAGATAGTCAGTGTAAATTACTGTTAATTTCCAGAAATGGGTGAATTGTACTTAAATTCTTTTATGTACTTATATAGACAGAATGATGGATAGCCCTGTTCTCAAATTCCTCCATTTCCTAATTGTAGTAGCCAAAGGATTGTCCAGTATGCCAGCCTGCTGACTATCCCTAACGGCACTGTGGTTCAATAGCTGGAAAAAACATTTATCCCAAGACTGCTTGAGGAGGCTTACCTTAAATCTTAGAAACCAGGGGCTCCACCTAGTGGCCTCTCCCCCAGTTGGTATTATTGTTTCAAACCTAGCATTTAGCTTTCTGTTCATGGTATTATTGTTTTTATTTAAATTGTTTTAATAAAATTATAAACTAACAACTATGTTTTGTTTAAAGAACAGATAGACT
The DNA here is from genome assembly GCF_011800145.1 of Mirounga leonina. Classification (NCBI taxonomy): domain Eukaryota; kingdom Metazoa; phylum Chordata; class Mammalia; order Carnivora; family Phocidae; genus Mirounga; species Mirounga leonina. The sequence goes on from NW_023270454.1 coordinate 57,840,473, forward strand.
TGTTTCTATCATTTTTCTAATTATTTAACCTTACTACTATAGTGTTTAATATCATGCTTTGATTTGATTTATGCTAAATGGAAAGAAAATGGGATCATTTTTTAATGGTAAGGAAGTGGACAGATGTATGTGATTGCATTTCTAAAAAGGGAGTCCATTAGCCACTGTGTATAATCTCTAATATTATGTCAAAGGAAATGAATCTAATGATTCCATAATATAAATTATACAAAGCAATGAGCTCATGATCATGGTTGTAAGTTTTCTACAGCTTTTTATTTGCAAACAGTTGCTCTTTGAGACACCTAATTTCACTAGAATCTTGTTTTTAATTTGAAAAGTTGTAATTACATTGGCTCATATTTAGATTACATAGGAACTTTTTAAATGCCAATTAGGATTCCTGAAATGATCATACATTTTGCTCACCATATAAAAGACACTTAGGGATCCAGATTGTGCAGCCTATGAAAATGTATGTTCCATTTCCACTGGGTCGGACAAGGGGGAAAATGTGGGTTACCCAATATGTCAGGGAAGGCTTCTAAACATTGCAAAACTTCTGAGAAGCAGATCTTGAGCCAGGAGCCAGAAACTCATCCTCTGTTCCCTTTGTCTGTACTTTAACTTGCTTTACTTACCTACCTGATATCCCCTCAACTCAGTCACCGACCCACATGCATGTGCCTATGAATGCACAGGGACACATGTACGCACATGCGCACATGCACGCACATCCACATTCTTCCTAGCTTTTGTGATTACAACTAGAATATACTCAGCCTTTTAACTCATACCAGAGATGGATTGATGGAAAGAACATTGTAGGGCAACCAAGGGTGGAGGCTAGGGATTGGTGGAGGATATCACACCTTGTGAGAGCATTCCTTATCCATTTTTAGAACTGTGTTGAGGTCCTCTGCCTACGAACGCTTCCAGGTGGTGGGAGTCCCCAGGCTCTTGCCAAAAGGCCTGGGAAGGCAGAGCGTGTGGGCAATCCACTCTCCCAGAGCCCTGGTGATCTTGCTGCTGCTCGAGTTGCACAGCTCCTGGTCACGGGCCTGCCAAGGAGACCAATGACACTGCAACATCAGAGAAAGTCTGGACAGTGATGGGATGAGAACAGGGTGGGGACAAATTGTTTTTTCTGCATCCCCTGTACGGATAGGTATAATCCCTGGCCTATCTCAGATGATCAGTGAGGACTGCAGTAAAAACAAAAGACACAGCCCTTAGCCCCTGCTTTACCATGGAGTTGCTATGTAAATGTATATGTGTGGCACTATGTATATGTGCCATTTTCATTTCGAGTTAAGACATAAAATTAACATTCATATATATCAAATATATAAATATACATACATGAGATATATATATATATATATATATATATATATATAATTTTTTCTTTGAATTAGCCTGTGTGTGTTCAAAAAATACATAAAAGTGTTGATGACCAATAGCTTAGTGGGGCATTCATCTTTCAGAATCAATTCAGGAGCATGTTGACTGTCTTTATGGCGGTGAGGGCCTCCCCCATACCTTTTAGAAAAACCTTTTAGGTTTCAACTGGTCCACCACAAAACTTTTGAATACATTCATAATCTAGAAAGGAGACAACAGTGCATACTCTCTTCTCTTCCTCCCTCTTTTATTCAGGATTACAACTAGGAAGTCAAACATAAACAATTCTTATATGAGCTAAAACCAGAGTTCACAATATAGAACATTTATGTGATGAAGATATTAGGAGTCATATATAAAATGTAATCATATGCACATGTTTGGTAGGACACACAGGAGCCATGTGGTTCTTATGGTTAGTGGTGATTTCAAATGAGAGTCTAGAAGCACATGGCTTTGAATATGGTTGCCATAGAGACAAACAAGCAATTTATAGAATCTCAAACCTAGAGGATTAATTTAATAACTCCCATCAAGAAGCCGTACAGCATCGCAGTTGACAGCACATGCTCTGGTGCCAGGTTGCTGGGGTGCAAATCCTCCTTCCATAACAGATTATGTGTATGTCTCTGGGCAAGTTAATTAATTTCCCTCTACCTTAATGTTATTACCTGTAACTATAAAACAAACATAGTAATAGTACAAACATGATTGGTTAGCGCATGACTTAAGTGAGTCCACGTATATAATATATACATATATATACATACATATACACACGCACAAAACAGCATCTTGTGCAAGTGAGTGCACAATACATATTATTTATTAATCCAAGTAGTTATTAAGACTTGTAACTCTTGGTCACCTGCTCTGCAGAAGGCACTTTTTGTCTGAAGGAGCAGTCCTATCAGAGAGCTTGATCCCTCTTAAATGAAGACTGCTTCTTTTTCCCTTCCCCATCTTCTTGGTTCAATTACTCTATCATTCTTTCTTTATTTTATTTTATTTATCTGAGAGAGAGAATGGGAGACAGAGAGCATGAGAGGGGGAGGATCAGAGGGAGAAGCAGACTCCCTGCCGAGCAGGGAGCCCGATGTGGGACTCGATCCCGGGACTCCAGGATCATGACCTGAGCCGAAGGCAGTCGCTTAACCAACTGAGCCACCCAGGCGCCCCTCTATCATTCTTTCCCTTCCATGTAGACTCTGAGTTGCAATGGACAAGACGCCTGAAGCTATTTTGGTTGTGAGATATCTCACATAATGAAATCTTACTGTAAGAATATGTGTAGAAGTGAGAAACACAAACCTCACCCTTTCATCAACAGGAATTTTAGCAGCCTGCCATTGAAAGGACTCTATTAACTTTGGGTCTCTGCTTCTATTTAAGTGTCTTCTCTGCCTCTTTTAGCTAACAGCTGGTTAATTTCTTCCAGTTTTCTCATTCTATTTCAGGAAGTGTTTTTGTTTTTGTTTTTGAGAGAGCAAGAAAGAGCGCATACACTCTCGAGCAAGGGTGGGGGAGGGGAAGAAGGAGAGGGAGAGAGAGAATCTTAAGCAGGCTCCATGCCCAGCTCAGAACCAACATCGGTTCAATCTCCCGGAGCCTAAACCAAGACTCGGATGCTCAACTGACTGAGCCACCCAGGCACCCCTCATTCAGGAAGTTATTATTTTGCTCATTAGAATTACCTCTGGGACAAGTCTGGCAATTCTACCTTCTGGCCAGTCTCTAGTTTGGCTTTGCCTGGTCAAAAGCCAGCTCCCAGTTCAGGAGTTCTCAAACTTCGCTCTGCATCAGGGTCACCTGGGGGGCTTATTAAAACACAGACTGTTGGACCCCATCCACACAGTTTCCAGGCAGTAGGCCTGTGGCTGGGGCCCAAGTACTTGCTTTTATAAAAGGGCCCCCAGTGATGATTTTGCCATTGTTCCAGGACCTATATTTAGAAATTCTGTTCCAAAACAAAAAAATGATCATCTTTTACTAAAGAAATAATTTGGGTTGTGTCCCTCTGCAGTGGATACAAAATAAGCAGGTTTTTTGCTTTTTGTTTTTTTTGGGGGGGAAGTAGAAGTCAGAATAACAAAGCGTCAAGCAAATTATACCTCAGTAAAGTTGATTAAAAATTAAGTGTTAGAATAAAGCAAGAATTCTCCTCCAGCCCAGACATCCACTGAGAGATGCCCTCAATCAGAATCATGATTTCTTTTTTTTTTTTAATTTTATTTATTTATTTGACATAGAGAGACACAGCGAGAGAGGGAACACAAGCAGGGGGGAGTGGGAAAGGGAGAAGCAGACTTCCCACCGAGCAGGAAGCCCGATGCGGGGCTCGATCCCAGGACCCTGAGATCATGACCTGAGCCGAAGGCAGACGCTTAACCAACTGAGCCACCCAGGTGCCCCTCATGATTTCTTTCAATGCATTCCTTGAACCAAGTTTGCAACCTATAATGTTCTAATCTTTTGCTGGAAAATGGCTCTATGTTTTCTATACTCCATAGTTGTCTTTACCCATTAGCTCTCTTAGGCATACCTAGAAAGCTCTCCTTCAGTATCCAGAATCCTGTATATTCATCCTAAAAACATAGATAGGAAAGTAATACCCTTTCAGTCATTTGCCAGTAAACACTAGAGAAAAAGACACAAAATAATTTTAAATGTAAGTGGTTTACTAGACCAATAATTGATGTTATTTTTACCTATGACTCCCTAGTTTTATCATTGATTAGCTTCATCAGAGTTAATTTTATGGTGCATTAGCCTATAAATAAGTTTTAAGTAGTAAAAGTGATTTTCCTAGGTAATAATTTGAAGTGAAACCAAAAAGCAGAATTGCTATGCTTAAAATGAGCACAGGGAACCAAGATCTAGTCAGACAGCCTTCCTTCCCCACCCTGTCTCCACAAGGAGGCTCCCAAGGGACCTCCGCTTGGCCCTGGACTCAATGGAACTACATTTGGAAACCTCTGGCAGAGTGGAAATAGCATAAATGCTGAGGCAAAAAGATCAGTCTTAAAAAAAAAAAGATCAGTCTTTCGTTTCCACCCCTTATTTAGCTGATATTTGTGAAAGCAAATATCCCTTGAGAGTCAGTCTCCTTATGAAAAAATGGGGTTAGAAATCCCTTGCTCAATGTATTACTGTAATAAACTCAAGCATACAAAAGTCCTTGGAATACACTAAGTTTCATAAATATTAGTTCCCTCCTCTCTAGTCTGAGTTTGAATTGGAAAGACTATGACATATAGAAGCATTAAAATTCACATTTTATTCTTTCACAGACACACAAGGTCCAAGAGAAAGCAATGTAAACATAATATCTACAGCTTGAATTCTCATAATTAGGTTTTAGATAAGAGAATTTTTTTTTTTTACACCTCCACAGTATCAAAGTATGAAAACCATCAAATAAATGGGAATGAAGTTCCCTCTTGCATGTCTGGTTACATAAAAGATAATCAGAATATATGCTTTACAGGCTATTGAAATTGCTGTATCAACCACACTATTTAATATTTGTGAAGATCTACTGTAGATGTAAAGGAACTTAAATTTCTAAAATTTCATTTAAAAAAATCTCAGAAGGAAAACTCAAATTGAATACTCTTTTGATCAGGTTGATAATGCACAGTTTTTAGGGAAATCCTTCTTTCTGAGCTACCCCCTTACTTTTCTTCAGGCTAATATTTCTCTCAGCATGGAAAATAAACACACTGCCTTCCCTACTTTGGATAGTCAGATCAAAAACACAGAAGACAGCTGGAAATGGGCAAACATTTCAATAGATTCAAAAATATATTAATTTTGTATTGGCACTTCTATATGGTTATTTGGACAGCTAAATAGCTACATTAAAGTTCATGTTATGGATAAGAGACATGTTCTTTTATATGAGCAGGGCTGCCTAATAAAATGATAAGGAATCATTTCTCCTAGCCCTGTTAGGGAAGCTAATGTGTAAACACTGAAGGCAGACCATGGCTTATAAAGGGCAAGGTTATGTATTTTTCCTGTCAGTGCAAGAAGAACACTCTGTGTGAAACTTCCAGCCTCAGCATGGGTGAAGTTTCTGAATTATGTCTGAAGGCACAGCCTGGCGCAAAGTCAATTTGTGAAGGAAGTGAGCATTTTCCCTGGTCTATATCAGCTACTTCAGCATTTCTACTCTTTTGCATTTGAAAGTCATTTCTGAAGAGAGGAAAGCATGTGTCCAGGCTCAGTACTCTGCTCTCCAGATGGAAAATGAAGCAAACAACATGGCTTTGCCAGTAGGAGAATAAGCCAACTTCATCATGAGTGTTCTAGTCATATGCCTCCAACTTCCTACTGTACATTTCCCCTTTGGAAGCCCCTCAGGCATCCCGCACTCAACCTGCACTCAACTTATCCTCTTCCTAATTAGCCATCCCCACCTCCACTTCCAGGAAATGGTGCTGCCAGCACCTAGCAGCTCATCTGGAGGTTATCCCTGGCAACTCTCTCTTCACATTTCCATCGAATCTCTCATCACTTCCACATCCTACATACCTCATTAGAATTAATCTGTCTCTCCTCATCTTCAGGGCCACCACCTTTGAAAAGCTGCCTAACTGCTCTCCTGCATTCACTCACAACCAGAGCAACTGCTTGTAAACAAATTAGAAGTAGTTTTCAATACTTTATCATTGACTTGATGATAGAGTCCAATTTTTTTAGACCCTCCATATTATGAATTCGGGCAGTTTCTTACCTTATTCCTTTTCATTATTTCCCTATCTTTCTCTCCCAGTCAATACGAAAATCTTTCATGTATTTGAAAGCACACAGTTCTCTCTTTTCTCTGGGCTTTTTACTGGGCTAAACCCTTTAACTAGGAGAAACTAAATCACATCATTTGGTAGTCCCACTCAAGCTTCAAATTCCAGCCACATATCATTTCCTTTAGGGTGCCTAACGGCACTCTGTCCACCAACCACCTTTACACATCCACTTGCCAGGCCACTCTCCTGGAATGGGGACCCAGCCATGGGCTTCCAGAAGAATCCCATAGGATTAGTACTGAAGCTCCTCTGTGCAACTGATTGCTCCAGGGTGTTTGGGAAACAACTGAAGGTCCTAGAGAGTAAGGTCCAGAGACCAGGAGCGGGGTGCCCCTCCTGAAATGTATTGCAGGTTCCTGCTGGTCCCAAGCAATGGAGGCAGATCTAAAATATCTGAAGGGGCGCCTGGGTGGCTCAGTCAGTTAAGCGTCTGCCTTTGGCTCAGGACATGATCCCAGGGTCCTGGATCGAGCCCTGCATTGGGCTCCTTGCTCAGCAGGGAGTCTGCTTCTCCCTCTGCCTGCTATTCCCCCTGCTTGTGCTCTCGCTCTGACAAATAAATAAATACAATCTTTAAAAAAATACATAAAATAAAATATCTGAAGAAGCACTCAAAAGTCAGGTTCCTGAGGCCATGCTCAGATTAAAGTCCCTATTTCCAGGAGTCTAAAGGATTGATAGAAGCCCAACTTTTCAAATTTCCTTCTCCTGGCTCAAATGACTGAAGTTGGACAGTGTGGGGGCAAAATCACCGTATTAAGAATCTATGCAAATAACAGATATTCATGGAGCCTTCCTTAAGTCAAATGGGTATGTATTATAAGGATGGAGAGATATCTAATTGAGACCCAAGGGCAGAAATATGGCTGGCCATAGAAAGAAACTAGAACAAATAATTAAAAACCTCTCAGGCATCTCTTTCAGTATTTTCATCTCTGCTTCTCACTTTGCATTCATTTCCCTTTGTCTCTCCATATGCTAGATTGTTTATCCTTTATCCACAAACCAACCATGGACAGAGCACAATTCTCCTGTTTATGTTGAAGGTCTAGCTTCTTGTAGCCTCAGGTCCAAGTTGGAAGTGGTCCCAACTTAAGTTTCTGAAAGAGAGAATCTGATGGGTTCAGTGTTGCTCAGCTATCTATATCTGACCCAGTGAGCTATATCCGAAGAGAAGATGTCACATAGCAGAAACATAACACTCAGGACCACATTACTGTAACACAATGGGAGGTTGTCACAGAGAAGTTTCTGGGTTTCCTTGGTACTCACCCACCTCAGGCTTACTCCACAGGGCACCTGCCTTCGTAGTTCCCAGGTAGCTAGAAATTTCCTATGCTGCCCAGTATATCTATGTTCCCACCACCATCTAAAGAATGCACCATACTCTTACAGGCCCCAAATCTATGTGTGACTATAAAATTCTTCCATCTTGTCTGCCTCATGAAATACTTTTTTTTTTCCTTTCAAAAGGCTATAAATTGGAGAAGGGGGGGGGGGTATCTTGCTCCTACCAGTAGGACACCATCCTGTTAGATCTCAGAAAATGTTCTCTCCAATTCATAAAGCAATGCTCTTACTCCCAATTTTATTGCGTTCCCTATTTACCATCCCCTGGTCTAAAAATTTGGCACTATTCCAAATGAAGTGGGTCAGAACCCAATCTGTCCTTGCCACTGGCCAGAGCAAGAATACTGTCCCAAACCAAGGTTCCTTGCTTTGCCACTCTCCCTCTTGCTACAGAGGAACTCCTTTTCTATCTGATATGCTGCAAATTATTCTAATGTGCTAAGAATTATTAGTACAATGGACTTGGCGACCATAAGTTTTAAGATATCCAACTGCCTGTTTTTCCTTTCCTCTTCATTATTCATGACCATATAGCCCTATCAGGCCCTTCAAAAACTGCCCAACTGACAGGGCTTGCAATGAGTGACTCTCCATGTAGTATGATCTGACAGTCTTCCATGATCCTATTTTATATTAACAAGATAATACAAAGGCTTAGCATCCAGTCTATTGAAAGGTCTCCTTTAATTGTACGTTTCCTTCCTGGTTTCCTTCCCACTACAACCCAGTATGTTTTAGGTGAAGTAAAGGAAAACTGCCATCAAGCAAGCACAGTTCTCACCCAGCTGCAGGCTGCAGAATTCCTCATACATGCTGTACTTTCTTTCAGCAGCTGTTCTTCATCTGCCCTTTTCTTCCTCTATCCAGACATTGGAACTTCTTCCAAAAGACATTTTCCCTCTTTGCCAAACTTCCCATATGTTAGAGTAAAGAATTATTCCTTGAACCCTGGGGACTCTGGTTTTAGGCTTTCAAGATTTACAAAACAATGCTTTTTTATTCGTTCCCTCTTTTAAACAATTCAATAAAAAAATCATTTTATCTCTATTTCCTTTCTCTCACTCTCTCATGTTCTCTCTTTGTGATATGCCATATATGAAAATGTTTATCCAGCACTGTACCATTTTTAGCTTCTTCTAGACTGGCATCTCTCAATCTCATTTTTCTAAACTACTTTCTAAAAATTATCTGATCCCATCCATACACAAATCCTCACAATATCTGCCAAAAGCAGTAAAAAGGGCAGGTGTTACTTTGCTCAATAAAAAAACCAGACTTTGGGTGAAATTTAATACAACTCTATTTGAAACAATAAAAACAAAACTTTTCCATTTCTCAATGTGTCCACTAGATGGCAGAGTAGTCCTCCATTTTTATTTCTATGGAACAGGCCCCTTACAGCTAAGTTTCTTTCATGTAGAGCATATTGTGTTGCTCGATTTATTTTCAAAATCTAGAGTTCTGATGCTCTGTCGAGTTATTAAAAATAAAGACAGCAAAAGTTATCATCTAATGAATACATGCCATATAGCTCATTATGATTTGCTTTATGATTATAAGCTCATATACACAAATAATGATAAAATGAATACTTTATGATAATGGTGATAAGGTCAATGAGAAATAAAATACTACTCCACTAGGTATTCCTATTTTATATAACTGAAAAAGAAGCTTTAACAAATTTAAATAATTTTAACTGTGACTGAAGTTTCAGAAATGGCTACAATACCTTCATTTCTGTTTCTACTCAAAGGTGAAAGTGTGCCAAACCAATATGTGGAGAGGATAATGCTATTTCTGGGTCATATTACCATTCAGCGAACTCTCTGTTCCTCTCATTGACTAAAGGGATTATTTGGATTTTTAGAAATAGAGCTTTTTAAAAGGTTAAGTAGTATAAAATAAAATACCTTGATTATATCCATAAGCAATGAGTGGTAAAGTAATGGTTTGGATTTTCTGGTAAATGGTACTTAAATTTTTTTTTTTTTAAGTTTCCAAAGCTAAAAACATGTTCTTTTGAATAAATCCTGCCAATTTTTTACAAAATGTATAACACTAGATACTGAACCAAAGAAATACATGCAACTCTCCAATAGAAATTTCACTTTTATGAATTAATTCTCTACTCCAGTGGATTTAAAACTGTGCCCTACAAAGTGCTGGGGGTTCTATGGGGACCTGTGTGGGGCCTTTGCCCAGACAGTAGGAAAAAGGTCTGACTCTACTCACTCTCCTATTTCAACCAGATTGTACAGACATTCATCCTTTCCTCATACTGGGCAATCCCTTTCATTTTAACAAAAAAAGCAAAAAGACATTGGATGTCTGTTAAATATAAGTTGAATGAAAGTAAGTTGGTATATATGAAAGTAAGGATTCTATCTTCGCCAATGGCAAAAAAATGACAATGCGATTAATTCGGTAAAAATAAAATCATAATTTTATGTCAAAAAATTAACACTAGATTGCAGCTATCATATAAAAAAGCAAATTTGTTTAATTGGATTTGTTATTTTAATCATTTTGTCATAGGCTGTGATTGAATGAAATACACTAACAGCAAAGAAAATGAAGGAAAGCAAGAGATTCAAGAAGCAAATAATGTGCTCACAGGTCTGACACTGGCCCTGATTCTGTTACAGGGGATTCAGGGGAGGACGGACTAACACAAATACCTATGCATGTAGAGATATGTTGATAAGAACCTGTCCTATGTAAAGGGAAGAACAATGTGAGCACAGAGGGGATAGGACATTGTCTTAGAGTGGATAATTCTTTAAACCCTATCTTTTGGGCTTTAAGTGCTTATGCTCTGCTTCTCTTGTATACATCTCATATGAATCTTAAATTAGTACAGAGACACAAGATGTCATATATATATATATATATGAAGGATTTTAATACCCATATGTATAATGAAGAATCTTCACTCTCTGATGCTGAGGTCCTCATTAATTTCTACCAAAATGAGAAATCTTATTTGCATGGGATATCCTGATTACTACAGGATCACTGTTGCAAAGTATCTTCCCTAGGATGTTCTGTCTCTCTCTGTCTCTTGCTTACTCTCTCTGTCTCTGTCTCTCTCTATAAACACACACAACCGTTTTTTTGTTTTTTTTTTTTTTCTCTATTTCCTTGCAAATACTGGTTTTACATGCGAGCTGAAGACTCTCTTGGGGAAAAAAAAGAACTAGGACCACGTCCCAAGTTGAGCTGAGACATTTGTAAACTATGTCTGAAGTCTGAAGACTTTAATGTGCAAAGTAATAACAATTGCAAAGGGCATGTGGGGCCTCTGAGAGGATCCACAAAGGGGAAAGGACTCTGGAATTCTGAGGTGGGTCCAGAGAGAGGATCCAAGGTTGAGAGGATAGCATGTTTTTGTTAACAAGAGAGCAGTGGTTAGCTGATGCTAAAGAGTTATATGTGGGAAGCAAAAATAATAATCTGATTAAAATGGATAACACCTTGGAAAACAAATAATACAGAAGTGAGGAAATTATCCTTCATCTTTCAGAGAAGACTGTTGTCCCTGGGGCCAGAACAACCCCAGGTAACTTTTGTCAGAGAGAATGCCTCTCAGGGGAGACAGTTAAAGGGAGCACCTTGAGTCCTGGGGCACCCTTGGGTAGTTCATGAACAGATATAAAATGCCCTTGAAGTTTCCTGAGTCAATCACAGTAAGATCCCACATTCACAGTGAACTAATGGAAGCCTGGAAGTAATGTCAATGTATCCCCATGACTCTAGGATGAATATTCCACAATGCTCTCTGCAGGGTGTGCAGAAGGATATTTTGGAGTGTGTTTTCAGAGGCAGCTATGATGCCACAAACAATTTATCTCTGACCAGAGGAGGTGTCAATTGCTGATTGCCATATGGCCAATTCCTCAAGGCCATACAAAGCAAGTAGACAGCTGCACAGTAACCATCCTTTAAGACTGACAGTGGCTATCTCTGGTCACCTCAGACTTATTTGTAGGGCGCCTATCTAAAGTCCCTTAGGAATCCAGTGGAGCATTTTCCTACAATGAGATGCATTCTCACTTCAAATATCATAAACAGAAAACTGTTAGATACTTACAGATGTATGCACCTGTGTGTACGTGTGAAACAATGTGATGATCATAAACACATTATGCTCAAACAGGTTCAAGTGGCCATGTTGTGTTCTTGAAAAATCCTGTATACTAGCTATCACAGTACACAGTGTCCCACCTTATCATGACTAATTGGGTTTAATACTTTTGTCTCCAACCTATGTTAGATGAAGACAAAAACCACATCTCCTTCACCAAGGAATCCCAAGCATTTAATAAGGCATATAGCTCCATCTAGTAAGTCTTTATCGAGTGAATGAATGAATGAATGAATGACTAGAGCAGCTATGTAATCTTCTGGGATACCTAGTAAAAATCCGTAAGTATTTTATAAACCAAACCAGCTAGTGCCACCCATGCGCATACGGTGCACACACACACACACACACATTCTCTCAAAGCTGCTTGTCCCTTTTTATTTATTGCTTCCTTCACTCTGAGTAATCAAAACCTTAGCTCCGTTATATACTAGCCATGTGACTTTAAGACTTTTTATGTTTCTCTGAGACTTAGAGTCCTCTGTGCAAAATGTTTACCATAATGGTTTCATGCACTGTAACTATGTGGACTGAGCAATAGAATCCATGCTAAATACCTGGTTATGTGGTCATAACCTCATCACCGTAAATGAAAGGCAGGGGTGAAAAAATAAGGAGAGTATCAGGAGTGTTTTCTCCGTACTGAGAAGGGGCTTTTTTTTTTTTTTTTTAAAGTTGGTAATAATACAACAAAATAATTTAATTCCATATTTAACAGAGTAGTAGTTTATGAGAGCAAGAGGCTCCCTGCAGGAGGGTTTCTTGATTAATTTTGAGCACAGATTGCCTGAAGGGAACAGCTGACTACAAAGCAAGTAATTACAGACTTGCCACCTTACAGGTGACTTTAGTGTCAGAATTTCTTCAAGACACATAATGTGATGATAAGGTTAATATCCTGACCTAGAAAAAGGTATTTTCACCTGAATTGTTGATCAAGTTTTTAAGGTAAGAATTCAGGATCTGACTTTTGAGGTTCAAAACTACTTTGAATTGTCATTTAATCTGAACTACTCTTAGGATACATCATTTGCAAAATTTTCTAAACTGTTTTCTCAAGCTGTTCCAGGTTGGGCATAAATTAGCTATTTGTAAACAGATTAAAAAAACAATTTTTCTGTGACCATTTGACTTAAGTATTAAATGATCCACACATGGTGTGTGTGTGTGTGTGTGCATATGTTGTTTATCCTCTGCATCCAGATATTAATGAGTTAGTTGACATTTACCTGACTTTGGATTAAAAACAAAACAAAAAAAACTACATAAAGATTTATTTATTTGACACACAGAAAGAGCACAAGCAGGGGGAGTGGCAGGCAGAGGGAGAGGGAGAAACAGGCTCCCCCGGAGCAGGGAGCCCATGGGCGACTCCATCCCAGGACCCTGAGATCATGACCTGAGCCGAAGGCAGACGCTTAACCAACTGAGCCTCCCAGGTGCCCCATGGATTACATAGTCTTTTAAAGATTTCCTAACTGTGCTACTAATCTGGTCTCCTTGGACACCCTAAAGATGGGCCATGATGCCACTGAATAGGGAGAAAGAAGCTAATTGGGGACGGATATAGGTTGCTCAGTGCTTCCTCAATACTTACTGCGTTTTGCACCAGCTTTCATTTGTAAAGAGAAATCAGCTGCCAGAAACTTTGAAAATCACTGCTTTAGATAACCACTGCTACAATTTACAGATGAGAACCTAACTTCAGTTTACTCTGGTTTGCCTTGCCCAAGGGCAGAAAGCTATTCTTTTTAGTCATTCTTGAACTAGGAAAAAAAAAAAAAAATTTAGTCATCCTTGAAAAAAAGAAACACTTTATTTTTTTAAAGATTTATTTATTTTAGAAAGAAGAGGAGAGAGAGAGAGAGAGCAAGTGAGGGGAGAGGCAGAGGGAGAGAATCTCAAGCAGACTCCCCACTGAGTGTGGAGCCTGATCTCAGGACCCATGAGATCATGACCTGAGCTGAAATCACGAGTCAGACCCTTAACCAACTGAGCCATCCAGGTGACCCAAAAAAAGAACACTTTAATAATAAGTGGTCTCAAATGTCTAATTTTAACGTCATGGCAAAATAACTGAATGAATTAATCCTGGTATCATAGATTAGAAAATTTTGAAGTGCTCTCACTAGCAGCATCCTTAAAGTCCAGATTTCTACTAACAGTCTGTTGGAGGACATTTAAGTTTTCTCTATCATGGTTCTAAAAAATTTTAGAGGAGAGATACTTAAAGCTCATTTTTCAAGCAAGGTCTCTCTTGTGATTTACTGATTTTCAAATTATTCATCTTCCACATGTTAATTTTTCATTAGCGCACAGGACAGAATAAATTGCTACTTTTATAGAATATTCACTAAAGCGGAAGAAACAGACAGTAATAAGTAGATAAATAAAAAGGAAAAATAATATAACATTTATAGTAAAGTTATAGTAATAAGCATTACATAAAATAAACCAGGACAAGAGATAAAGAGTGACTGGTAGGGGTGGGCATTGTTATTTTCAATAAAGTGATTAAGAGACATCCTTCAGGAAGTCATTCATTTTAGAAAAGACCTTAATGACAAACAAGAGTCAACTCTCTGCTTATCTGGTAAAAGATACTGCAGTGAGCAGACATTAAAAAGTAAAGAAAATTCCCACAAAGATCAGGAAATCTTCTAAGGAAGTCTGCTTAACAAATGTTCCTGCCCAGCTGGGCAAGCTTTTAGATATTTTGGCTCAGTGTCCAAAGTACTGAAGGCTTAAGCTAACCAACCCTCCCAGATTTGGGGTTTTGTTTGCCACATGTTGAAGGTCAGAGGATGTGAGTGTGGGAAAGTTTCTCTCCTGAGTAAGAACATTCTGAGTGGTATCCAATGAATTCCTCTTCTGCTGTGAGCAAATGCTTCATTTTGTGTGCTTTAAAGTGATGCCAGAGTCATCAAACTATGTGTGTTTCTTTCTATTTTTTCTCCATTTTCCTCATCTGAAAATCTTGAGCATATTCATATACATCATATAACTAAACAAACAGGCAATACAGTAGCCTGTTCTCACTCTTTGTTGCTCCTGTGGCTAGACAATTTCTTATTTGAGTTTCCTGACATATTTCCCAATAAGACATTCTGTGTTCCTTATAAAGGGGTTTTAGTGTTTAACTCCCATGAACTTAATTAAAGTAAGAATCAATCCTTCACTCTGTTTTATACTGTTTGCAAGTAAGATCAATAAATTGACATTTTACAAATAAAATACATTGGCTGGATATCAACTGTTGATATGTTAAAAGAAAAAAGCAAAAGAGAAAAAAATCTCAATCCTAGTCAACATGTAAATGCACTGCATAAGCAAATCATATCTCAAAATATTTACATATAAATGTTTGTGCCCCAAAATATTGACACATCTCTCCTTTGTTCTCAATTTATTTGTATATCAATGAAATTGCTAAATAAATTGCTGCTGCCAATCCTGCTTCTTCACTTGGTTCTGCTGGCAAAACTTTTGTGTTATACTTTAAAAATCAATGAAGAAGTAGCTAAAAGGAACAACCTGTAGAATACTCAATAAATACTTGCCCAAAGCATGATCACCTGACCAAAGCACTAACACTGGACATTGGACCTATTTGCCTTTCCTCCAAAGCTGTGACAATGCACAAATCTCTGAGTAAAACTCTCCTCCTGGCATAAACCTAGATAAACTTCATCACATAAGTCTGGGAAAGGGGGTTCTAAACCTGCCTCTGCTCCTACAATTTGTGTGGTCCTAGATATACTCAACCTTTTTTGAACTCCACTTTTATGGTTTGTAACATGATGGTTTGGTCTACATGACATCAGGAGTTCTTGTGGGTTTACATTTCTGGCCCTAAGGTTTCCGCTGGTCTGTTTGTTTCTAGTCAGCCAACCTAAGTCCTCTCTCCTGTGGAGGCTGATTTATGAACTAGATTCACTGCTTTTTTTTTTTTTTTTTCTGGGATTTGTAAATACAGAGAAATGAGCCTGAAGGTTGGGACAAGAGACCAGAGGAGGAGGGGGGAGGGATATAACACACCTTCCACCACCACACTTAAGAGCAAACTCTTCACATTTCCATTCGGGTATAACTCCCAGGCAGGAAAGTATCTTGGGGTAAGTATTTAAGGAGGAACTGGTGAGCCTCACCCCTCTTGTAGGATTTCTTCAGGCTTGCCATGCTAGTCAAAAACATGTGTTGAAAGACTTACCCAAGAACAGTGAAGGCATTTCTTTTTGCAGGAAAACAATATAGAATTTGGGAGGTCCAGTACAGACGTCTATTGCAGAGTGTAATGCCTTTCTTTGGTAATATATAAGCACAGTGCAGCCTAGTATTTTGAAGATTTCACATTCACAGTTGGAATATTGGAGATGAGCCTATGATGTGTGAATATGAATCACTGACTGTAGGACTGACTGATATGCAGTATTTTTTTTAGTGAATGAAACTAGATGCTCTCCCACCATCTGGAGTTTAGTGGGTATTAACTCTAATTAAGACCAGAATAGAGACAGTTCACAATTTTAAGTCATACCTACTGTATTTGATAGACACTGGAGAACTTGAGGATTCAAAAAAGTTTTGGCATATATTCTTTGTACATATCAAACACGTTCTCCATTTGAAAAACATATTTGCATATATATTTTAGAACATTTGGTACTTACAATAGAACTTATTATAGACTGGGTTTGTGTCACCACGAAGTTCATATGTTGAAACCCTAAGCCCCCAATATGGGGATGGTTATATGGAGATAGAGCCTTTGGGAGGCAATGAAGTCATGAGGGTGGAGCTCCATGAGGGGATTACTGTCCTTACAAGAAGAGAAAGACACTAGAGCTCTGTCCACCCTGGAAAGATAACATGAGAAGATGGCCATCTACAAACAGGAAAAGAACTCTCCTTAAAAACCGAGTTTACCTGGACCTTGATCTTGGACTTCTCAGGCTCCAAACTGTGCAAAACAAATGTTTATTGTTTAAGCTATCCATTGTATGGTAATTTGTTATAGAAATCCAAAAAGACTCACAGTATGTTTTACATATTTGATCTTTTTCATGGTAACCTTTGTTTACTTCTGAGAGAAGATGATGGTTTGAAAAAGCAGTTCTGTGTTTGATAATGTGCATAATCTGCTATAAAGTGTCTCTGCCTTCTTAGGAAATTACCATTTTGGTTAATGGACATTTTGATATTTTATTTATTTTTAAAGATTTTATTTATTTATTCGACAGAGAGACAGCGAGAGAGAGAACACAAGCAGGGGGAGTGGGAGAGGGAGAAGCAGGCTCCCCACTGAGCGGGGAGCCCAATGCGGGGCTCGATCCCAGGACCCTGGGATCATGACCTGAGCCAAAGGCAGTCGCTTAACCAACTGAGCCACCCAGGTGCCCCTAGACATTTTGACATTTTAAATAACAAGGCCACCTATTTAAAAAATCAAACTGGAAGATAAGATATCTGTTTCTGAAAAGGGCTGAATTGTCTGTATCATCTAGTTGAACAGGTCTTCTAAGTTTTCAAATGTTACTAATTTAAAAGCAAACCACATGGGACTTCAGCCTGAGAAATTATATTAAAATATTCCACTTACAACTAATTGGTATTTTCCTGCCCTGCCTATATCTTCATCATTTGAAGACTTTTCCTAGTTCATTGAGCTTCTGGTACCTAAAACACAGAGCTGAGTTGTAGATGTAACTAGAAAATGGAGAATCCAGCCCCTATTCTTTCCCTGTAGTCCAACGCAGCACGCTCACTGGCCTGCTTCTGGATTGGTGGTCAACGTTGGAAATCAGGTGTGGACATTTGTCACCTAGAATGACAAAATGCCTACTTTCCCATCACATGTCAACACCTTTACACTTTTTCTGAGAGAGTACTGGCTCTACTGTCTATATTCCTTGCTTTGAACCTACGTGGGGATAATTGGCACAGCCATATTGGAACATTCAGAATCTTCATACTCTGCCACAAAAGTGAAACAGAACATTGGTGGTACAGTTATTAAATATAGCCCTTGGCAGGACATTTTGGCTGGTAATGTCAGATACAGAACATCCAATTCATGATTTTACTGGTTCCAACCCCTGAAGGTATTGTTGAGGTAACCATAGTGAAGTAAGCATAGTAAAGTAACCTGTTTTTCTTATACTCATTCATTTTTTAATTAAGATTAAAAGCACAATTCTTCATGCTTCATGAAAAGCTGGTTTCACAACTGAGTTTATAAGAAACTCAATTCCTTTGGGCCAGAAATGTATTAAAACATAAGTTAATTTTTGCAATAATTTTTTCAGAGGGTCTACTAAAATCTATTCTGAATCCCAATATGGATCTGTCTTCCCATTAGGCATAAATTTGTAAAAACAAATAAAAAGCTTGTCTTTAATTGTAGTTAAATTTAATGAAGTCTTGTGACGATAGGCATCTCTTGTTTCCAGACAAAACCTCAGGAACTTTCTGAGCTCTTGATTTTCTAATGCCAGTTCTATAATGGAATTTGTATGTAAAAACCATGAAATCCAACATAAAACAGGAAAAGTAGGAAATCCTCCTTTGACTTTGTTTTCTATTAAAGAAAAATGAGATCACAGATATAGAGCCAAATAGACAAAAAAAAAAAAAAAAGATACTGAAAATACACTACTGACATCAGGATGCAGGAGGGCTACAGTATTCAAAGTATGCATGCTTATTAAGGTCTCCTTTTATGTGTGTCTCTAGTGAATGTGAGGCCTTCAATTGTAAGACACATTCCATTTTATTGTTTTTCTGATGTGAAGCGTCATACTAACAGCCTCCTTCCAACATCACACTGAGAAGCCCACATCAGAGCCCCAGTTCCAAGAAATACAGGAATTTATTGGTGAAGGGGAAGTTAGAAATGATATTGTCTGACCTATTCCTTCACTGATAAAAGTGAACACTCAGAAAAGTGAAATGAATTGTTTTTCATCACTCAAGTAATTCACTGATTTAACATACATTTATTGAGTAGATACTGTGTGTAAGGTCCTGTGCCAGGAAGTTAAGTTGGAAAGATAAGTAAGATAATATCCCAAAGTAGAGACCTCTAAACTGAGCATCAAAATCATTGAGGAACTTCCAGAACAGAGGAAGGATATCTAACCCATCTTAAAGCAGTCAAGAAAGATAAGAGACTGGTGAGTGCAGAAAAGGCCCTCCATGGCACAGAGTGCCACAGCAATGGCATGGTGGTTAGAAACAGCCTTTCCAGGATTGTGAAGCATTAAATAGGCCTTAAGTAGCTGTAGGAGATGAGGCTGCAAAGAGAAGCATTCTGTGATCGTGAGAAATATTTTCAGCTATTACAAAAGAGGCTATACATTTTCTGATTTTGGTGAATATTTTTTTTTCTTTTTTCTAATAACCTGTAAAGTGTTTTCAGAGAGCCACTTACCTTTACTAATTGTATTAGTCCTTCCACTCTCCATTCTTCTGGTGGGACAAAATTAACTTCTAATCCACTTTTAACTTTCTTTCCTCTCCTTCACTTCCCCACTTCACAGAAACTTGAAACAGCTTTTAAAAACACTTCAAATCCATTATTTCTGCTTGAAAGTTTATAAGTAGTTGAAAGTGCTTATGTCAGCCCAAATGATCATATCTGAACAGTGTCAGCACTCCCGAATTTGGAACATGTAACAACAGAGTTCAGCATTACTTTGCCTCATTCCAGTCAGACCAGAGGAGCTACTTACTTCCCTAAAGAGACTAATTGTTGAGTGATGGCTACATATGAATGCGAGCTGGGCATATATAGAGAGAACAGTTTCATCATAAACAACTCTCACTGTTAATGTATCTGAGATAAGATTTTTGAGCAAAAGCCCATGGAAAGTTTCCTTCCCACGACCCTCCCCTAGATTTCAAGATTTCCCAGGTCTGTGGTTTCATTATGACCTAGACTTTAGTGTTCAAAGAAAGCCTTTAGGACTTCGTTAGTAGGAAACATTGAAGCTGCTACTTAAGGTCAAAGTCACTTAGCCATTCATGACTTTAGATAGTGAAAAATAAGGGATTAAACACATGTAGTTTCTATGAGACAAGCTTCTGTGATTGTTTCCAAGATACCACACAGCCCATCTTGAGGAGCCATTAAACTTGGTGGATTTGGAAATCCATTGGATTGGATATCCAATCCTTGTATTCTTTTTCTTTTTTATTTTATTTATTTATTTTTTTTAAGATTTTATTTATTTTTATTTTGAGAGAGAGAGAGCACAAGAGGGGGGAGTGGGAGAGGGAGAAGCAGACTCCCTGCTGAGCAGGGAGCCTGATGTGGGACTCGATCCCGGGACTCCAGGATCATGACCTGAGCCGAAGGCAGTTGCTTAACCAGCTGAGCCACCCAGGCGCCCCCTTCTATTCTTTTTCAAATAAGACTTGGAAAAACAGGTCATTTAATACTTCTCTATGGATCCACTACAGTCTATGGGAGACTACAGCAAAGAAATTAAGAGCTTTGAAATCAGAAAAGCTTGATAATGAATCCTTCCTTAGTTATGTACTATGTAACAATGTTTAAACTAATTATACTATGTCAGGTTTGGTATGAAGGTTATGCTAAACATACATAATTTTCTGGAAAGATCTGTGTGAAATTGGCAATTTTTCTGTCTTAAATATTTAGTAGGGCTCCGTTGGAAAACTATCCAGGCTTGAAGGTTTCTTACGGGAAACTTTTGATTACAAACTTAGTATCCTGGTAGTTATAAGACTATTTAGACTTTTTACTTCTACTTCTGCTAGACAAATAAGTGGTAACTTTGCCATTTCATCTAAATTTTCAAGTTCATTGCTATAAATTGTTTATAATGTCATCTTATAATATTTTATTATCATAAGGATTTATTGGGCTGTCCCTCTGTTAAAAATTTGTGATATTGGTAATTTGTGTCCACTCTTATTTCTTCATCAGTATCACCAGGAATTTATCAATTTTATAGTTTCAAAGAAAATATTTGGTTTTACTTATCTTTATTGTGTGTGTATATATTGTCCAATGTATTTTTTCTGATTTTATCTTTATTATGTTCTTCTTTCTACATTCTCTTAATTCAAGTTACTATTATTTTTCTAAGTCCTTGAGATAAATGTTTAGATCATTATCTATCAGCCTTTTTTCTTTTCTAATATATACATTTAAGAATATACACTTCCAGGGGCGCCTGCGTGGCTCAGTTGGTTAAGCGACTGCCTTCAGCTCAGGTCATGATCCTGGAGTCCCGGGATCGAGTCCCACATCAGGCTTCCTGCTCGGCAGGGAGTCTGCTTCTCCCTCTGACCCTCCTCCCTCTCGTGCTCTCTGTCTCTCATTCTCTCTCTCTCAAATAAATAAATAAAATCTTGAAAAAAAAAAGAATATACACTTCCATTAAAAACCTGGCTTTGGCTATATCCCACAAGTATTAAAAAAGAATGTTTAAATATCATTTAGTTCAAATTATTTTCTAATTTCCTTTGTGATTTCTTTTTTGATACACAGGTCATTTCAAAGTATATTTCTTTTTTTCTTTTAAGATTTTATTCATTTATTTGAGAGAGAGAGCGAGAGCATGAGCAGGGGGAGGGGCAAAGCGAGAAGCAGGCTCTGAGCAGGGAGCCCGATATGGGGCTCGATCCTAGGATCATGACCTGAGCTGAAGGCAGATGCTTAACTGACTGAGCCACCCAGATACCCCTCAAAGTGTATTTCTTACTTATTGTGATGAGCACTGAGTAATGTACAGAATTGTTGAATCACTATATTGTAAGCCTGAAACTAATGTAACACTGTATGTTAATTATAAAAAAAAGTAATATAGGGGCACCTGCGTGGCTCAGTCGTTAAGCGTCTGCCTTCGGCTCAGGTCATGATCCCAGGGTCCTGGAATCGAGCCCCACATCGGGCTCCCTGCTCAGTGGGAAGCCTGCTTCTCCCTCTCCCACTCTCCCTGCTTGTGTTCCTGCTCTCGCTGTGCCTCTCTCTGTCAAATAAATAAATGAAATCTTTAAAAAAAAAAAGTAATATAGAACAGTACAAATTTTTAAGAATAAATAAATAAATAATGTACTTCTTAATTTAAAAAAAAGTTGAGATTTCTATTTACCTTCCTGTTACTGTTTTTTGGCATAATATGATTGTCATCAGAGAATATAATTTACATGATTTCAACTTTAAAAATGTACTAAAATGTGCTTTATGACCCAAAAATGGTCAATTTTCAATGTTTTCTATGCACCTGAAAAAAAATGTATTCTGTAGTCAAAGGTATATATTTATCACATGCATTAATCCAAATTTGTTAACTGTACTGCACAAATCTTCTGTATCCTCCTCATTATACTGAGATTTTTCCATCAGTTACTAAGAGAATTTTATTAAACTAGTCAACCCTGATTTAGGATAATCTAATCTTCCTTCTATATCGATCAAAATTTACTTTATATTTTGAGGTCATGCATTGGGTGCAAACAAAATTAGAATAGTTCTAGCTAATCATTAAATTTAATTCATTTGCACCATACCATGATGCTCTTTTCTTATAATAATGCCTTATACCTTAAAATCTACTTTGTCTGATATTAATAACCCCTATGATTTTCTCCTTTTTAGTGTTTGCATGTGTTTCTAACCCTTTTATTTTCAACTTTTCTGTGTCCTATGTTTTACTTGTTCTACGTATTTTATATTCCTGTGCCAGCGGGCAAGACCACCATCACCTATCAACACCTCGATAAGACTTTTTAACCCAATCAGGTACTTTTTGTAATTAGTCCATTTTAATTTATCCTAAGTCAATACATTTGGTGATGTATTTTAGAATTATGGCTACCTTTTTACTATGTACTTTCTATGTTCCCTGATTTCTACTCTTCTTGAATTGATAGAATATTTATATCTTTGCATTTTCTATGACAGTTTTATATTATATGTCTATTGTTATAGTGATTACCCTAGAAATGACTATAGATATTAATTGACATTTTTGTCCTTTTCCTTTTGAAACTTGAAAAAGTTTTAGAACAGTAACACCAAGCACACATGTTATTATTATATATTTAAATTGCATATAGGAATATATTTTTAAATCTTCCAAGATATTATTGTTATTGTACTATACATTAATATGCATTTATATTTACCTATGTATTTCATTATATTTTATTCTTAATTCCTTTCTGCATCCCCATATTTTTATTTTGTGTATTTTTCATTTGAAAAACATCATTTGAAGAGTATCTGTTGCTTGAAAGTTGCTTAGCTTTTGTTTGTCTGATATCCTTTTATTTCACCCTCATTTTTGAAGGATATTTTTGTTGAGTATAGATCCTAGATTGGTAATTCATCCTTTTGGTATATCGAAAATGCTCTCCCAAGGTCTTTTGGGACATATTATTGGGATTATATTATTGCAACAAAGACAATATCTGTTTATATAAATTCTGAAATTTGAAAAAAATATCTTTTTTTATCCTTCACATTTTAAGATTTTTATTGTTGCAATTTTTTTTTTCTCAGTGTAGGAATTTTTGTTTTTGTTTTTTTGTTTTGCTTTGTTTTCTTGAGTATTTTTATTCTTGCTGTTTGGGGTAATAGGTCTTACTGGATCTGTGGCTTAATATTTTTCATAATTTTTCAAAAATTCTCATCCACAGTATCTTTCAACATTACTTTTGTCCCTCCTTTACTCTTTTCTTTCAGAAAAAAAAAAATACTTTTAATGTATTAGCTCTATATTTCACACATTTTGATTGTTGTTATTTTCCAGCTTTTCTTAATGCTAGATATTTTTTTTTGATCTATTTTTTAGGTCATTAATTCATCTTCACTCAAAAAGGAGCATGTGATCTGTTGTTAATATTTTAAATATGGTTATTGTACATTTTAATTTTAAAATTTATATTTGGTTCAATTTCAATCTGTTATATCACCTTTTAGAGTTGCCAAATATCTGTTGATATTTTCAAGATTGAATGCTACTTCTTTGAACACACAAAATAGAGTTCTTATATACTGTGTATCTGATAGTGCCATTATCTATAGTCTCTAAGGGTCTGTATTGAAAAAAGTAGTCCCTAGTTTTCTACCCAAATATTGCCTCTGCAAAACTCTGTGGTTTTTCTCATTCTTCTGGCTCTTGCTTCATTTTTCCTGTTTCCTCATATGCTTGATTATCTGTGTATTGGATATTATATTTAAGAAATTATTTATAGGAACTCTCTCCTAAAAACTATAAAACATTTCTGAGAAAAAATAAATTAGTCTTAAATAAATGGAGAGATACACCATATTTGTGGACTGAAACACTGAACACTGCTAAAAAGGCAATTCTCCCCCAAATTGGCCTAGAAATTTAATTCAATCCTAATAAAAATCCCAACAGTCCTTATATTTTTTTAGACATTGCTAGTAAGTTGTAAATTTTTATGGAAATATAAAGAATTAGAAAAACAAAACATTTTAAAAGAACAAAGTTAAAAAAGTTTCTATACCTGATTTCAAGGTTTACAATACAGTGGCAGTTATCAAGAAAGTTTACTATCAGTGAAATGATAGAGATACCGATCCATGGGAAGAACAGAATGTCCATAAATAGACCCACATCCTTACTTCATATTATATACCAAAATTAACTCAAAACAGATTACAGGGGCGCCTGGGTGGCTCAGTCAGTTAAGAGTCTGCCTTCAGCTCAGGTCATGATCCTGGGGTCCTGGGATCAAGTCCCGCATCGGGCTCCCTGCTCAGCGGGGAGCCTGCTTCTCTCTCTCCCTCTGTGATCTCTCTCTCTCTCTCAAATGAATAAATAAAATCTTCAAAAAAACCCAAAACAGATTACATATCTAAATGTAACCAACTAAAGCTATAAACCTTCTTGAAGAAAATGTAGAAGGAAATCTTTAAGACTGTGGTGCAGATAATCTCTTAGACTACAAAAAACACTAACCATCAAAATATGAAAAATTAGATTTTTCAAAATTAAAAAAATTGCTCTTTCAAAGACACCATTAAGAAAATAAGTGTAAGCCACTAGTCGGAAGATAATGTGCACAGCACATATATCTAATAAAGGACTATCTAGAAAATGACTGAAACACGATAATAATAACCCAATTTTTTAATGGATAAACTTGCAAATGGATTATAGAAAATGAGATTAAGAATAAAAAAAAGCATAATAGTAAGGGCGCCTGGGTGGCTCAGTCAGTTAAGCAGCTGCCTTCGGCTCAGGTCATGATCCCAGGGATCCTGGGATTGAGTCCCACACTGGGCTCCCTGCTCAGCGGAGAGCCTGCTTCTCCCTCTCCCTCTGCCTGCCTGTCTGCCTACTTATATTCTCTATCTGTCTGTCAAATAAGTAAATAAAATCTTTAAAAAAAAAAGCATAATAGTATTTTAATAGTCCAATAATAAAAAGTTTTGAATTAGGTAGTTACCAAAAAATACTTAGAAATAAAAAGACAGGGAAGTAGAAAAGATGGCAGAGGAGTAGGGGACCCTATTCCATCGAGTCCCAGAATTGAGCTGGATATCTACCAGACCACTCTGAACACCCACGAAATCAACCTGAGATGTAAGAAGATAGATGTGGATCTCTACAAAGAGAATATTGCAGGCAGTTGGCTTTGAGGTATGAAGCAGGGAGCCGTGATTCCGCAGGCAGATATTAGAAGATAAATGAAAGAGGGAGGGAGCCGTGGGGATCCTGCACCGCCAGTGAGTGACAGCCTCTCACACACCCAGGGCACAGACTTGCAGACTGGAAGCGGTGGGGAAAGGACTTTAGGGCAGCCCCCCCAGACTGAAACCTGGGAGTGGCAGGGCTGCACATGTGAACTGGGGGTGGTTGACGGTTTTAGAAGCACAAAGGGCAGAGACGTGCCCCTGAGCCCCGACCAGGAGGCGAGGACTGGGAGCCCTGCTGAGGGGTGCACAACCCAGGACGCTGCAGTTTATAGCAGCACAGACAGAAATGGAGATAGTGTGGCCTGGAGAGCTCAATGAAGAACAGACTGTGATCTCTCTGCTCTAAGGCAGAGGGTTGGAAATGACCTCTTCTGCTCTGACTCTCAGAAGAGATGCAGAAAGCCACCAGGGAAAGCTGCCAGAGAACAAAAGCCCCCCAAAACTGGTTTTCCCAACCTCTGTCCAAACAGGGTTGCCTGAATAACAGTGTGGCAGGCCCCTCCCCCAGAAGATAGGCTGGAAGAACCAGAGGTCGACAACTCTAAGGTCCCTATAAAACAGGTGCATCTTGCTTGGGTTGTGGTCAATAATTTGGACTCTGTACAACCACCCCTCAACAGAATGACTAGGAGGAAAAACTCCCAAAATAGGAAAGACTCAGAGACTGTGACTTTTGCCACAGATTTACAAATGGATACAGATATAACCAAGATGTCGGAAATGGACTTCAGGGTAACAGTTATGAAGACAATAGCTAGAATGGAGAAATCGATTAATGGCAACATAGAGTCTCTAAGGGCAGAAATGAAAGCTGAACTGGCAGAACTTAAAAATGCTACCAAAGAGATCCAATCTAATCTAGATCATCTAACAGCTAGGGTAAACAAGGCAGAAGAACGAATTAGTGATCTAGAAGACCAATTGATAGAAAAGAAGAAAAAGGAGGCCAGGGAGAAACAACTCAAAATCCATGAAAATGGAATCAGAGAAATAAGTGACACCATGAAATGTTCCAATGTCAGAATTATTGGGATCCCTGAGAGTGTGGAGAGAGAGAGAGGACTAGAAGATATGTTTAAGCAAATCATAACTGAGAACTTCCCTAATCTGGGGAATGAAACAGAGGTCCAGAGAGGACCCCTCCCAAGATCAAGGAAAACAGGCCAATGCCCTAGCATGTAATATCAAAACTCACAAATCTTAGAACCAAGGAAACAATCTTAAGGGTAGTTAGGGGGGAAGAGATTCCTTACATACAGGAGGAGGAACATCAGAATAACGTCAGACCTATCCACAGAGAACTGGCAAGGCAGAAAAGCCTGGCAAGACATATTCAGGGTACTAAACGAGAAGAACATGCAGCCAAGAATACTTTATCCACCAAGGCTGTCATTTAGAATGGATGGAGAGATGCAGAGCTTCCAAGACCAGCAGAAACTGGAAGAATATGTGACCCCTAAGCTAGCCCTGCAAGAAATATTAAGGGGGGTTCTATAAAAGGAGAAAGACCCCAACAGTGATATAGAACAGAAATTACAGAGACAATCTCTAGAAACAAGGACTTCACAGGCAACATGATGACAATAAATTCATATATTTCAATAATCACTCTCAACCTGAATGGCCTAAATGCTCCCATAAAACCACATAGGGTTGCAGATTGGCTAAAAAGACAGGACCCATCCATATGCTGTCTATGAGAGACTCATTTTGAACCTACACATACATCCAGACTAGAAGTGAAGGGATGGAGATCCATCTTCCATGCCAACGGACCTCAAAAGAAAGCTAGGGTAGCAATTCTTGTATCAGACAAATTAGATTTTAAGCTAAAGGGAGTAGAGACACAGAAGGACACTACATCGCTCTTAAAGGGTCTATCCAACAAGAAGATCTAACAATTGTAAATATGCCCCCAACATGGGAGTAGCCATCTACATAAACCAACTGTTAACCAAAATAAAGAGTCATATTGATAATAATATGTTAATTGTAGGAGACTTCAATACTCCTCTCTCAGCAATAGAGAGATCATCTAAGCAGAAAATCAACAAAGAAACAAAAGCTTTGAATGACACAATGGACCAGATGGACCTCATAGATTTATACAGAACATTCCATCCTAAAACAACAGAATACTCATTCTTCTCGAGCGCACATGGAACTTTGTCCAGAATAGATCACATACTGGGTCACAAATCAGGTCTCAACCGATACCAAAAGACTGAGATTATTCCCTGCATATTCTCAGACCATAATGCTTAAAACTGGAACTCAATCACAAGAAAAAATTTGAAAGAAATTCAAACTCTTGGAAGCTAAAGACCACTCTGCTCAAGAATGTTGGGTCAACCAAGAAAACAAAGAAGAACTTAAATAATCCATAGAAACCAATGAGAACGAAAACACATCAGTCCAAAACCTGGGGGATAGTGCAAACGTAGTCCTAAGGGGGAAATACATAGCCATCCAAGCCTCACTCAAAAAAATAGAAAAATCCCGAATTCACCAACTAACTCTACACCTTAAAGAACTAGAGAAAAAGCAACAAACGATGCCTAAGCCACGCATTAGAAGAGAAAGAATTAAGATTAGAGCAGAGATCAATGAATTAGAAACCAGAAACACAGTAGATCAGATCAACAAAACTAGAAGCTGGTTCTTTGAAAGAATAAGATCGATAAACCACTGGCCAGACTTATCCAAAAGAAAAGAGAAAGGACTCAAATTAATAAAATTATGAAAGAAAGAGGAGAGATCATGATTAACACCAAGGAAATAGAAACAATTCT
Organism: Mirounga leonina; assembly: GCF_011800145.1. Taxonomy (NCBI): domain Eukaryota; kingdom Metazoa; phylum Chordata; class Mammalia; order Carnivora; family Phocidae; genus Mirounga; species Mirounga leonina. The sequence goes on from NW_023270454.1 coordinate 57,868,676, forward strand.
TAGAAATTATTATCAACAAGTATATGCCAATAAATTAAGCAACCTGGAAGAAATGGATGCCTTCCTGGAAACCTATAAACTGCCAAGACTAAAACAGGAAGAAATTGACAACCTGAATAGGCCAATAACCAGTAACGAGATTGAAGCAGTGATCAAAAACTTCCCAAAAACAAGAGTCCAGGGCCTGATGAATTCCCTGGGGAATTCTACCAAATATTCAAAGAAGAAATAATACTTATTCTACTGAAGCTGTTTCAAAAAATTGAAACAGAAGGAAAGATTCCAGACTTATTCTATGAGGCCAGCATTACCTTAATCCCCAAACCAGGCAAAGACCCCATCAAAAAGGAGAATTTCAACTGATATCCCTGATGAATATGGATTCCAAAATCCTCAACAAAATCCTAGCTAACAGGATCCAACAATACATTAAAAGGATCATCCACCGCGACCAAGTGGGATTTATCCCCGGAATGCAAGGGTGGTTCAACATTCGCAAATCAATGTGATAGAACACATTAATACGAGGAGAGAGAAGAACCATATGGTCCTCTCAATTGATGCAGAAAAAGCATTTGACAAAATACAACATCCTTTCCTGATTAAAACTCTTCAGAGTATAGGGATAGAGAGAATATTCCTCAAGTTCATAAAATCCATCTATGAAAAACCCACAGCGAATATCATCCTCAGTGGGGAAAAGATGAGAGCCTTTCCCTTAAGATTAGGAACACGTCAAGGATGCCCACTCTTGCCACTATTGTTCAACATAGTACTAGAAGTCTTAGCAACAGCAATCAGACAACAAAAAGAAATAAAAGGTATTCGAATTGGCAAAGAAGAAGTCAAACTCTCTCTCTTCACAGATGACATGATACTTTATATGGGAAATCCAAAAGACTCCACCCCCAAATTACTAGAACTCATACAGCAATTCAGTAATGTGGCAGGATACAAAATCAATGCACAAAAATCAGTTGCTTTCTTATACACTAGCAATGCAACTGTAGAAGGAGAAATTAGAGAAATGATACCATTTACAATAGCACCAAAAACCATAAGATACCTCAGAATAAACCTAGCCAAAGAGGTAAAGTATCTATACTATAGGAACTACAGAACACTCATGAAAGAAATTGAAGAAGACACAAAAAGATGGAAAAACATTCTATGCTCATGGATCAGAAAAATAAACACTGTTAAATGTCTATGCTACCTAGAGCAATCTATACCTTCAACGCCATCCCGATCAAAATTCCAATGACATTTTTCAAAGTGCTGGAACAAACAATCCTAAAATTTGTATGGAATCAGAAAAGACCCTGAATCGTCAAGGAAATGTTGAAAAAGAAAAACAAAGCTGGGGGCATCACATTGCCTGATTTCAAGCTATATTACAAAGCAGTGATCACCAAGACAGCATGGTACTGGCACAAAAACAGACATATAGACCAATGGAACAGAATAGAGAACCCAGATATGGACCCTCAACTCTATGGTCAAATAATCTTTGACAAAGCAGGAAAAAATATGCAATGGAAAAAAGACAGTCTCTTCAATAAATGTTGCTGGGAAAATTGGACAGCTATATACAGAAGAATGAAACTTGACCATTCTCTAACACCATACATAAAGATAAACTCAAAATGGATGAAAGACCTCAATGTAAGACAGGAATCCATCAAAATCCTAGAGGAGAACATAGGCAGTAACCTCTTTGACATCGGCCACAGAAACTTCTTTCAAGATACATCTCCAAAGGGAAGTAAAACAAAAGCAAAAATGAACTTTTGGGACTTCATCATGATAAAAAGCTTCTGAACAGCAAAAGAAACAGTCAACAAAACAAAGAGGCAACCCACAGAATGGGAGAAGATACTTGCAAATGACACTGCAGACAAAGGACTCATATCCAAGGTTTATAAAGAACTTCTCAAACTCAACACCCAAAAAACAAATAATCAAGTCAAAAAATGGGCAGAAGACATGAACAGACACTTCTCAAAAGAAGACATACAAATGGCTAAGAGACACATGAAAAAATGTTCATCATCATTAGCCATCATGGAAATGCAAATGAAAACCACATTGAGATACCATTTTACATCAGTTAGAATGGCAAAAATTGACAGGGCAAGAAACAACAAATGTTGGAGAGATTGTGGGGAACCCTCTTACACTGTTGGTGGGAATGCAAGTTGGTACAGCCACTTTGGAAAACAGTGTGGAGGTGCCTCAGAAAATTAAAAATAGAGCTACCCCATGACCCAGCAATTGCACTCCTGGGTATTTACCCCAAACACACAGGTGTAGTGAAAAGAAGGGCCATATGCACCCCAATGTTCATAGTAGCAATGTCCGCAATAGCCAAACTGGGGAAAGAGCCGAGATGTCCTTCAACAGATGAGTGGATAAAGAAGATGTGGTCCAGATATACAATGGAATATTACTCAGCCATCAGAAAGGATGAATACCCAACTTTTACATCAACATGGATGGGACTGGAGGAGATTATGCTAAGTGAAATAAGTCAAGCAGAGAAAGTGAAATATCATATGGTTTCACTTATTTGTGGAACATAAGGAATAGCATGGAGGACATTAGGAGAAGGAAGGGGAAAATGAAGGGGGGAAGTGGAGAGGGAGATGAACCATGAGAGACTATGGACTCTGAGAAACAAACTGAGGGTTTTAGAGGGAAGGCGGTTGGAGATGGGTTAGCCCAGTGATGGGTATTAAGGAGGGCACGTACTGCATGGATCACTGGGTGTTATATGAAAACAATGAATTATGGAACACTACGTCAAAAACTAATGATGTACTGTATGGTGATTAACATAGCATAATAAAATTAAATTAAATTAAAAAAAAGAAATAAAAAGACATAGTAAAGTAGTTACTTTAGTAAAGAACCACACTTGGCTTCCAGTATTCTTTTTTTTTTTTTTTAAGATTTTTTTATTTATTCATTCGAGATACAGAGAGAGAGAGAGAGAGCATGAGCAGTGGGAGAGGCAGAGGGAGAGGAGAAGCAGACTCCCGGCTGAGCCAGGAGCCCGATGTGGGGCTCGATCCCAGGACCCCGGGATCATGACCCGAGCTGAAGGCAGACGCTTAACCATCTGAGCCACCCAGGCGCCCCCCAGTATTCTGACTTTAAGAATCGGACACAGAACCAAGGAAGAGAAGGGCAGTATGTTTGGAAAGAGTGGAGAGAAAAAGAGCTGACTTTTGAAAACAGCAGACTTTAGGTACCTGATCTGACATTTAATGGATCTGCCCTTTAGGTTGAGTAGCTGGTGATAACTTGAAGGAGGTTTTCAGAGAACCTAGAGAAAAAAACCTGAGAGAATGGTGTCATAAAGTGAAAGAAAGAAGAAATGATATTTTCTTTGAGCTTAAACCTGAAGATGATCTTAGTGGGATTTTTCTCAGAGGTATGCATTAACAATGAAAGTGTATGGGAACAAATGTTCAAAGTCCACCAGGAAATTCCAGGCTATGGCTTCAGTCCCTCCTTTCTTTGATTTAGGATGAACTTTAGACGAAAAGGAGAACTGAACTAAACAGCTTTAAAGTGACAACCGGGATTTATTTTTAAAATACCTGGGTATTAAATTTAAATAACCTGTTCAGCTTTTGCTGCCTCCTGGTAATTTTCATGATAACTATCCATCTTTGTAACTTAATCACATGAATAACAATGATAATTATTTGAAACAGATACTTTAATATTCTTTTTAATTGTAGGAATAGTATTCATACTTTCATAGGCTTTAACTCTCATTGACATTTAGTTAGAATGGATTTAGTTAGAAATGGAATGGTTTATGTTTCAAGTAGTAAGACTATCCTCTATGTCATTTATAGGTGATATGGAAAATTTTTAATTACATACTATTTTAGGTTGTTTTCTTTATTTTTTAAGATTTTATTTATTTTAGAAAGAGAGAGTGCAGAAGTCGGGAGTAGTAGAGGGGAGGGAAGGGGCGAAGAATCTGAAGCAGACTCCAAGCACAGCACAAGCCTGAAACAGGGGCTCAAATCCCATGACCGCATGAGATCATGACCTGAGCCTAAACCGAGAGCCAGAGGCTTAACCGACTGAGGACTGAGTCACCCAGGTGTCCCTGTACTATTTTAGTTTTAAACTTTGGTAGATATTCTTATTACTTTTATTCTCCATGAATAAGGAAATATAATGACCTATCACATTTTATTTAAAAATTATATTTCTTGTGATTAGAGAATTAAAAAGAAAAGAATCCCCCAAATTTAGTAAAATCATGTAGTACTCTCACAGATTTGAAACAGCCCTCTAATCCATTATTTATTTTACATGTAATGCAAAAAATATGCAATAAACTGAAAGCCCCCACAGCCAATAATGATGGAATGTCAGGTAAGAAATTTAAATACAGATCTTCAAAACTTTGTTCTATTTTCTTCTCAAACATTAGATAATACTAACAATTTATTTTTAAGTATAGGTGTTAGCAAGGACAAAATTATGATTCTAAACCTTATTCAGTAAACAGCATGAGCTCTCTGGACATCACTGCATTTAGGCAAGAGAGATAGAAGATCACCTGAAGAGAAGAGGAATATACAGATTTCTTTGAAATTGTTCCGCTAATTTCTCAACTTGTTGATATATGAACTATCTGTGATGCCATGACATCTCCTTGACATTAAAAGTGAGAAAGATAAAGATCTATAAAATTACTCCTTTTTAAAATTATACTGATAACTTTATAAACTGAGCAAAAATCCACAAAATGCAATTACTTAGGGAGGGGTCCTTAAGAAACAACCCACAACACTTGCCAAAATCTCTTTAGTGGAAAGAAAAGAAATGATTAGAAAAGAAAAGAAGAGAAAAGGAAAGAAAAAGAAAAAAAGGAAGGAAGGAAAGAAAAAATAAACCTGTCATAAATAAAATATCAGTCTGCACATTTAGATATGAAAGAAATGTAGCTTTGTTTTTTCAATTCCTCAAGTAAATTTCCTCAAATCCACATTTAGCCTTATTATGAAAATAAATGTCATTATGAGATGTCAGAAATTTTATTCCTTTCAATTTAGAGTCTCCCTCACTCCATATAAATTCTTTTGGCTAGGACAACCAGGTCCACAGGGGTGGTCTTCTGATTTCAATCTAAGGTTTCTCTTGTTACTTCTGAATTCATTTTTAAGCCATGAAATTCATATTGAAATTGACAGAATTCAGGGAAGGCTGCCCCCAAAATTTGCCACTTTGGGATATTGATTACTTTGATTTAAAGTTACTTAAGAGGGTGCCTGGGTGGCTCAGTTGGTTAAGCAACTGCCTTCGGCTCAGGTCATGATCCCGGAGTCCCGGGATCGAGTCCCACATCGGGCTCCCTGCTCGGCGGGGAGTCTGCTTCTCCCTCTAACCCTACCCCCTCTTGCGCTCTCTCTCTCTCTCACTCTCTCTCTCTCTCTCAAATAAATAAATAAAAATCTTTAAAAAAATTAAAAAAATAAAAAAATAAAGTTACTTAAGAAATAGTCAGTGCAAGAAGGACACTCTGACCCTCCTTTGTCTCCCTGAAAGTAGGAAATAAATCTCCTGTGTGAAAGGCACCCTCACTGTACCAGGAAAGTAATGAGACATCTTCATCACCAGAGATAGGAAATTCAGGGCTGAGAAGGCTATAAAAACAAACTCTGTTAATTTACTACCCCAAACCCAAATTTCTTTATCTTGTCAATTCTTCACAAATATATTGTTTCTTTGTTTAAAAGGTATAAAGCGGGGCACCTGGGTGGCTCAGTCGGTTAAGCGTCTGCCTTCAGCTCAGGTCATGATCCCAGGGTCCTGGGATTGAGCCCCGCATCAGGCTCCTTGCTCAGCGGGAAGCCTGCTTCTCCCTCTCCCACTCCCCCTGCTTATGTTCCCTCTTTCACTGTCTCTCTCTCTGTCAAATAAATAAATAAAATCTTAAAAAAAAAAAAAAAGGTATAAAAGCTGCCTGCTTTGGTCATTTCTTTTTTTTTAAAGATTTTATTTTTTTATTCATGAGAGACAGAGAGAGAGAAGCAGGCTCCCAAGGAGCAGGGAGCCCTATGCGGGACTCGATCCCAGGACCCCAGGACCATGACCCGAGCCGAAGGCAGACGCTTAACCATCTGAGCCACCCAGGCGCCCGGTCATTTCTTTTATTCTCATATTTTTATGAGCTGTCACACATATGAAATTAAATTTGTTTTTCTTCTGTTAATCTGTCTTATGTCAATTTAAGTATTAGGCCAGCCAAAGAACCTAGAAGGTATGAAGAGAAATGTTTTCCTCCCTTACAAAATCAACATGTGGTTTTCATTGAATTTCCTCCACACAATCCAAGAAAAAAAGAAATCCACATTTCAGAATGTTGAATTGATTTTACATTCCAAATACATCATACAGAAGCAAGTGTTTTTAGGCTTTGGGATGGTAGATTAAGTTTGGCCTGTCCTGAGTCCTCCAAAGAGGGAGAAATAAATTGGATTTTATTTATTTGGTTAAAGTAAAATAATTTCTTATAACAAATGAACAAACCAACAAAGAAAACTCCATTAACATTTATGGAGCATGGGATGCCTGGGTGGCTCAGTCAGTTAAGCATCTGCCTTCGGCTCAGGTCATGATCCCAGGGTCCTGGGATCCAGCCTTGCATGGAGCTCCCTGCTCTGTGGGGAGCCTGTTTCTCCCTCTCCTTCTGCCTACTGCTCCCTCTGCTTGTATTCTCTCTTTCTCTCTCTCTCTCTGCCAAATAAATAAATAAAATCTTAAAAAAAAAAATCTATGGAGCATAACCTCATATCCTAGAAGAAATATTTTAGATTGATTAAAAATATTTTAGATTGTATTTTTACCTTATAATGTTCTCAATAGTAATTTTTATTTTGGTTATGTCTTTATATTTTAATTATTATCTACAATAAAATAGAATAGAAAACTTGTGACTAAATAAAATGTATAGGTTCACCATTAGCAATTAATTTCTGAATTTATACTTTCCATACCCTTTTACTTACTATTCTTACTTGACAGAAATTTTATGAGTGTAAATTTTAAAGTGATAAAAGAGGTATATAAGTAAAAAGAGAAACTTTAAGTAATGAGGAAGGGAATTAGAGAAACAAGAAGAAAATATTTAAGAATGGACCTAGAATGGTAACCTCTAACTAATGGATATATTTTATCTTATGGCATTTTGATTTATTTCCTTGGTTACACATTCTGAATTAAATGAAAATTCTGTTCTATGATTTTCAGTAAGTGATAATTATATGTTGAGATAACACTAGGAATGCCATAATGTTATCAAACATTTTGGAAACTCCGAAAGATGAGAAGGTCTGAGATCATCATCCCAAGTGTCACTGCATGGCAGCTTATCTGAGTTGGTGGGTAGAGTTTGTATGTGATATATGTGAATGGGTTGTGTGTTCTGGGCCCTGGTTCAAACTTGAGGCTGCCTTTCTTCTAGGATATGAGGTTATGTTCCATAGATCTTTATTTTTTATATCAATCAATCTAAAATATTTTCTTGTTGCCTATTATGTGCTAGGCATCATACTTAGCATGCTGTGCACATAATTCAGTCAACAAAATAACACAGAAATGTTGAGCCTGAAGTAGTTCATTTTCAAATATTAATTGAATTCATTTCAAATATTAAAATATTTGAATATTTATATAAGTTTACATATCAAATAAGATCTCAAATAAAAATACTATATAATATTATTTATATCAGAAGTGTTTGAATATCATTTCATAAAGTAGCATTTAGCAAAATAATAACTACAAAATTGCTTAATAAATTTAATAAAATGTTTGAAGGGATTTATATATTAATGTTCCTTTTCTCAGCAATAAATTTGTATTATGCCTGTGGTTTTACTTACACATCACTGTTCTTGGACATTTTGAAATTGTTTATAACATTTTTTCAAAATGTAACCTGATATGTTAAGCAACAACAAAAGGCCAAAAAGCTATTACCTTACTTCCTAAAAAGAAAAAATTTATTTAGATACTCAAACTGTGTAGAAAGTCAAAACAAAAGTTGATAAGCTTCCTTAGGTATGCAAGATGACATTTATTCCTTAGGCTATTCCTTACAATGCATTCTATATTGAAGGTTAAAATACTGGCCCTTTCTTTATATTTTTTTCTACATTTCTTTGTGATATTTGGTACACAGATTTATTAAGCACTAGGAATTTTTATAACAGCATATAATTTAGACAGAATGCCTGGGTTATTTTATCTGAAGTCTGAGTAAACTAAGATTCAATTTTCTATTGAAGGTATATAGGTAATGTGAGGTAAATATGATATTTTTAAATTTAGTACTCTTACAGTAAAATCAGTTGTTAGTTACATGCCATTGTTGGGTTGTCAGAAACAAATGAAGCTTTTTATAATATCCTTTATTCCAAGCATCAAGCAACAGGATGGATGGGGCAAATACTGCTTACTTGGCTCTGGGTGCCTGAAATGATTAGAGCAATAGCACAATGTGGTTTTATATATTTAAAAGGAAAGGAGAAAAAAAGCATGCCCAGAAAATGTTCTCATCTTTTGTAGATACCCAGTGGGAAACAGTAGCTCCCTTCATCCCTAGCCCAGGTATAAAATCACCTTCTTTCAGCCAACTTTAAAGTAAATTACAAGAGGTGCTTACCTAGGCCAACTTCAAATACCAACATTTAAAAGAAGTTGCCTGCCAATCTGCACACCTTCAACAGGTTTATTCAAGGAAGATGTGAGTGCAGCTTCCTGAAGCCTCAGGGTAGGAATAGCAAAGGCATTTCTGAGTAGTTTTATAGATATCACTTTGATGATCAACTCTTTATGTGTGTATGCAACACCAATTCTCTATGGAGAACATCCTAAGTTATTTGGTAGTTCACAAGGACTTACAAGCTGGATAACATGGATATTTAAACATCTCTTTGCCACTGTCATTGACTTATTCTGATATTTCACATAGTCAGAAGACCCTAATTTTAATTAGGCATTCAGTGACCAATGGTTTATAATTCCTGCCACACATTAGAACTTGGGAGTTTCTTCAAAATACCCATATTAGAACACCATCTTCAGAGTTTAATTTATTTTGTCTGGGATAGAATCCTAACATCAGTATTTTTAAAAGCCCCCAGATGATTCTAACTCACCCCCAGGGTTTAGAATTACTGAATTAATTTTTTTTTTTTTATGATTCTCTACAATATACCATTCAGGGGGATGGGGCAAGTCTCTAGAAGTGAAAAGGAAAAAAAAAAATGGGAATATTATCTTATGAGAGTCAAGAGATGAAAGACAGTAGGGAAATTGGAGAAAACAGTGAGTATGTAGAAAGGTTCCTGAAAGTACTAACTGGACAAGGTTTGGTTAGGTGTTGGATGGTTTAGCTTAGGTTTTAGACTAAGCATTTTTTGTAGGAATTTTTTCCCAGTTGTAAGAAGCAGTCCAAGCAGAGAATAGAAGCTAAACTGTGAAATAAGCAAGTATCAAGTACCTTGCCAAAGTCGTAAGTTTAACAGAGAAGAAATGTATCCATATTTTTGTTTGTTTCCCTGAATATTGAGGGTCTTGCGAAAAAGATTTTTATGATTTGTAAATGGAATTCAGTGTCGATGAGCAAGGAGGATGGTAAAACAGGGCTTAAAAACAGGAGAAAATGGAGGCATTATAAATTGGAGAACTTACATATACAAAACAGGAATAAAAGAAAGGATGGCATTAAAATGCCAGAAAGAAATATGGGGGTATTTAAATTTAAGAATTAATGTATATTTCCACATGATAAAATTTTATCAAATAGCTATGGGTACAAGTTAGTAAATTAGAAGATCCATAATATTTATTAGAGTCCCTGAAGTCAAGAAATATGAAAAAAAAAATGGTATATGGAAAATCCACAATTTGTTCCTAAACAGAAAAATAAGTATTTCAGCTAGTGCCAAAAATCTCAGTTACCATGCCAAAGTGATCTGGAAATCTACGAATATCCATAATGGGAAGGTGCTAAGGATATGAACGGTTGCTAGTGGAATTTCAAAAGAGTTCTGATTGTAAACACTTTGTTCAATAAATGTTTTAAAATCCCTATCACTCTCCTCCATCCCTAAGTTTACCCTTGAGTGGAAGGAGGACATAATGAGAAGAGTCTAGAAAAGCCAGCAAGGAACAGAAAACACAGGACAAAGAATTGTGTCATCTATCCTAGTATAATGGGATGACAACCAAAGACAGTGATTAAGAAAGAAAACTCATCTTAAAATATCTTAAAGATACTCTGACAACCATGTATATAGATAAGACCGAGATTAGAAAGAATGGAAGTGGGGAAAATTAGGAAGTTTTTCAGGCATGCAGGAGAGAGGTAAAGCTTAGAATAAAATGTGGCAATCAACAAGGAAAGAAGTACAGATATGTGAAAATTTCTTTATAGGTAGAACAGACAATCTTTGGAGATGATATGGATGTGTATATAAGAGAGGGACCAGTGTGTTAAGGATTATTTGTAGGCTTTTGGCTTATGCACCTGGGTTACACAGAGGAACCATTTACTGAGATAAGGAAAACACTGGATCAGCTGTAGGTAAGTAAGATCAAAAGTGCTGTTTAAACATGTTAAGTGAGAGAGACGAATGGAGATATCAAGCAGGCTACTGAATATATCAGCATGAAGCTCAGAGGAAAAGTCTTCCAGTATCTTTCCAGTTTAAGAACAAGTATCTTTTTGAAAGCAAACTTTGAAGAAGTTGAAACATGTTTACATTTTCTTTGGTATTTAGGCAACAAACCTACCTATTTCCCCAGTAGTTATCAAAAACAGATTTAATTATCATGTGAATGTTCCAAGTTGCATCTTTGAAGACAATCAAACTGAACATAACTGTAGTTAATATGGTACATTAAACAGCCATGATCTTTTAGCTAACAATAAGCCAATAACCAGTTTGGCACTTCTTCCAAATCCTTCAGTCTGCCAGATGGGAAGGTACATATTTACTTTCTTTTGTGTACTTTCTTTTGAAACTTATTCCAGGTCCTGGCCACCTGGTCTGTCATACTGGATATTAATTGACTACAGCCTGCCAATTAATGATGAGATTTGTCTGTTTGTAGCAGAAGTTATGCTGACTTCCAAAATGAACCTCCATTCTTCCTAATTAAGGAAAACAAAACTATTGATCTCATAAAACAATTTTTTTTTAACATGTACCTTACTTGCCACACAGTTCTGCAAGTAGTAACATAGTCAAAGATCTAGAATAAACTGAGAGGAATTTTTTAGGGAAAAGCAGACATTTTTTCTTTCTTCATATTTAGCACCTTAGTTAGCATTAAACAAAATGAAATAAAATGGGGAGGTCTAGAGATTTGTAGAATTTTACATATATCATGTAACACTTTCTTCATCATCATCCTGGCATTGTACTGTATATTAATAAAGACATTTCTAATACTTTCAATAACTAAATATCTTGGGACAAAAATCTAAAATCCATACTATACCAAATTCTGAGCTCTGAAAAGAGGTACTTCTCAGTGTTTACTGACATTTATGGAGCAGATAAAACTCTGAACACATGGAATTACTGTCTTCTCTATAAATATGCTCTCACCTAAAAAATTCTCCCCTACCCTGTAGCCCTCTTGCCTTTCCTACTCCAAGTGATAAAATCTCACTCACCTTCAACACCCAAGTTTCCCTGATCTGAGATAAATCTGTCCCTTTCTCATGGCATTGTGTTAAGTACTATACCTGAACTACATTTGTTTGTGTATTTCTCTGAGTTAGACTAAGAAACTTTAAGGTTGTAGTATTACTTCTTGTATCAGAGAGTATTTGCTAATAAGGGAGAAAATCAAATTGCTCAAGGAAAAATATATGTTTATTGCATGATATAGAGGAATCTTGTAGAAACAAAGCCCAGATTATAGAATCAGGACTCATAAAAATTAGAGATTAGTTATCAATCACTCTCTTCTTCACGCTTTTCCATGGTATGCATGGTCTCTTGTCTTTGTCACTTTAATCAGTTCAGTTCTATCAGGAGCCATGATTTCTCTGCACAATCATATTCTTGCATATTCTGTTTCCTATTCTGGGAGAAAGAACTTGCTTGGTTCACTTTGTTGAGCTTGTTTCAATTCTCCATTCCTGAAAAAAAGTAATCTTATTTGTCTAGCTAGGTAAGCCTGATTCAAAAAAGGTTTTAAGAGGCCAGGATCAGGTGATGTGTGCAACAATGAAGATGCTGAAGTAATATAGAGGTAAATGGGTGCAACTGGTTTAGCAGGCAAGCAGCAGGTGCTGAGAATATAGAGACTGCTGATTAGAAATCCAGGTATCCTCATTATATTATGGCCATTAACCAAATTTGTTGAAAGTGTTATGTCAGGTTATTTAGAAAGAAAATAAAATGTTAGTAGAATCCATACTTCAGTGAATGCATCAGAAAATTCAGAATATTGATGTATGTTGGCCAAGGGTTTGTAGCTTTTAGTAAGTATTAGGAAAGAAACTCTGATGAGAGTAGTTTCAAGCAAAAAAAATAGGTTCTTTTATAAGGGACACTTTGCCTGTAGCCTGCAATCTAAATAAACTATGGGAGTGGCAAGCAATTTTGACTCCGAGAGTGCTGGAAAGCCCTAAACATAATAAGATTGAGGCCTGAGCCTTTTTACAGGGCTCTGACTCAAGTGATCTTGGTCAGACAATGGAACCCGACTGAGATCAGATTAGATTGAAGGTGTTGCTTTCCAATCCCTATTGTTTCAGATAGCCTCAAGATAGTTGCTATTAAATAGAGGGTAAGAGATGGGCCAGCTCCAGAGGCCAGTAACTAAAAAGGATTTGGACAAGTTTAAGATCTATGACTAGACAAGATCTTTGGCTGTAGTTATTTCACATGAAACTGACTGCAAGCAAATAGGACAAGCTTTGGGGTACTTGTATTGACAAAAATACTGCAAGCCTGTATCATAAAAGTGTATAGTGGCTCTATTCCTAAAGAAATCCCTGAGCGTCCAAACTACAAAAAGAGGTTGTGCAGCCCCCAAGCATGCATACTCCCCAATGCAATCTTTAGATGTGGCCAGAGACAACAACAAAGCAAGAGTCCTCAGCTCTTATGGGGAATAATGAACAAAGGAGTTCTTCCCAGAGAGCAGAAACAGGTGCTAACCAAACAAGTATATTCCACTGGCTTGACAGAGAATCTTCACAATTGCTGATTCTCAGGAACTCATTATTGTTATAACTGTGTTTTTTTCTATTTTTTTTCCCTTTTTAAAAAATAGGAATTTGTAGCTATCTTCTTATCCACTACTGAATATGGAAGGCAAGGATTATTAGTAATTTTTATTTTATACCTTATTAGATCCCCATCCAGGCCTGATGGAGAATTCTAAATATAACCCAAATAATATGAAATGAGCTGGATCATAACTGGCTAGGGATTTTGTGAGTCCCCCTTAGGAAATGGTGACTGAGTGAAGAGAAGGATAAATATGAATATTTCCATGATTAGAAAGCTTGACTATGGCATATTACCAGTATCCTTTACTCCTACTTCAGTAATATACTTTTAGATTGACACAATCTACATAACCAGATTCTACAATTTCCAGCATCTACCTAAATATGGCCAGGTGACAAGCTTCTGGCCTATGGATTTGAGCAGACATGATCTGTATCATTTTCAGTTATTGTCTTTAATAATATTGACAATAGTTTCCTTACAATGACCACTAGAAATACTTCATGAATCAAGTAAGGCTAAGTTTAATAAACCTACTGCATGAAGAAACAATATCATCTTAATAGTAGTGTCTTGGAAAGGAGAATGCAGAAAAGAATATTTTTAGACCTTTAGGGACTGGGATGGGATGGTTTTGGGGGTGGGGGGAGGGAATAGGATGATTTTAGGATGAGCCATGCAGGTAAAAGTATAGATTAAATAAGGCAATACTGATGATATAGTAACTTTGAATTGGTGGTACAACTAAGATAAGATATTAAAACAACTCTTGACTAAAAAGTTGTTTGTCCTCATAGGTACAGTATTTTGATTGGTTCACCATCTTATCTTTCAAGAGTAATTATTTCCTGATGCAATTTGTTAGCTTATTTCTGGTCCCAATAATGTTTAGTGCAAAAACAGGAAAATATGCTTGGTCCCAAAACTGTTTGGCAAATAGATAAGAAAGTATGTTCCCCAAAGATACAAAAGTAGGGATCCGAAGGGGTACGTGCACCCCAATGTTTATAGCAGCAATGTCCACAATAGCCAAACTGTGGAAAGAGCCAAGATGTCCATCGACAGATGAATGGATAAAGAAGATGTGGTATATATATACAATGGAATATTATGCAGCCATCAAAAGGAATGAGATCTTGCCATTTGCAACGACGTGGATGGAACTGGAGGGTATTATGTTGAGTGAAATAAGTCAAACAGAGAAAGACATGTATCATATGATCTCACTGATATGAGGAATTCTTAATCGCAGGAAACAAACTGAGGGTTGCTGGAGTGGGGGGTGGGGTGGGAGGGATGGGGTGACTGGGTGATAGACACTGGGGAGGGTATGTGCTGTGGTAAGCGCTGTGAATTGTGCAAGACTGTTGAATCTCAGATCTGCACCTCTGAAACAAATAATGCAATCTATGTTAAGAAAAAAAAGAAGAAGAAGAAGAAGGTAGCGGGAGGGGAAGAATGAAGCGGGGGAAATCGGAGGGGTAGACGAACCATGAGAGACGATGGACTCTGAAAAACAAACAGGGTTCTAGAGGGGAGGGGGGTGGGAGGATGGGTTAGCCTGGTGGTGGGTATTGAGGAGGGCACATTCTGCATGGAGCACTGGGTGTTATGCACAAACAATGAATCATGGAACACTTCATCTAAAACTAATGATGTAATGTATGGGGATTAACATAAGAATAAAAAAAAAGAAAGTATGTTGTTTCAGTTCTCAGCAAAATTTAAAGAATGCATCTCTAGACGTGTTCCCACTTTCTGCCAGCTAGGAGATGACACACCACTGCAATCTATGAGCGGCAGTCGAACGTTGAGGACGGCAAAGCTACCTACCAAGCTTGATCCTCTTGCCTACCTTAGGACTGTTACTTATGAGAAGAATAAACTGTGTCTTATGTAAGCCACTGTATTTTTCATATATTATAACACACATTCTGTATCCCAACTAATTTGTTAATATTATGAGAAATGTTTGCTTAGCGAAAAATGGAAGCAAACAAACTAGGAGAAAAAATGACTCAAAATTTGGAAATTGACTCAAAGGTAGAATGGCAGAATCAAGCTTACTCAGTGCAAGGTATTAGAGCAACCAATAGAATAGGACAATAAATGTCAGTATCTACTCTACAGAAATTATAACATAGTTAAAGCAAAATAAAATATTATATCAAAAAACAAAGCAGATAATTCTTTGCACATGAAACAGAATTAATATGCAAAGCGAAGTGTGGTGCCGAACTACAAGTCAAAACAGGCAACTCAGCTCTTAGATGCACTGAGAACTCATTGTTCCACATGATAGAGTCTCTGAATCCAAGCTCAAAGAGAATCCAGGAGCTGTGGAAGTAGCATCCTCAATCCCTCTGATGGAAGCAAGCCAAAGAAACTGCTGCTGACGACCACCTAAAGTCACAGTTTTAGCAAGTTGTAAGCCTAAAGGAGCAGGGGGAAGCAGACACAGCCTCCTAATACAGAACTGAATTAAACCACCCACTCATTTGATGTATCTTTAATATAATTACAAACAGGAACACTGAAATATCATTAATTATAAGTCCTGGTTCTCATTTCAGCGTCTAATTGCTATGCAGAAGGGTGAAGAAAGAGAATATGAACAAACAAAAGTATGAACCTGCAAACCAAAATTTCAAAATGTAAGACAACACAGACTTCACTGAGAAAATTCTTTTTTTAAAGGCTTTTTATGTATTTATTTTTTGAGAGAGAGAGAGCGCAAGCAGGAGGAGGGAGAGGGACAAGCAGACTCCAGCTGAGCATAGAGCCCGACATGGAGATCAATCCCAGGGCCCTGAGATCATGACCTGAGCCAAAACCAAGAGTCAGACGCTTAACCGACTAAGCCACCTGGGCACCCCTGAAAAAATTCTACAATCAGAATATTAATTAACTTCATGTAAAAGTAATTATATGGAATAGGCTGAATTTTTTAAGAAGCACATTTAAGTCCTCAAAGTAACAAATGAAGGAATCCATTCCATCTTTAATATCTTATCAAAAATAAGACATGAAAAATTAAGGCCGGAATTAAGCAAAAAAATATCAATGTAAAATCTTGATAGTGAACACAATCACTGAAATAAATGTATACACATAATGAGGGATATACTCTAGATAGCTCACAGTAGAATAAAAAAACTAGTAAATGTCTGATGATAATGAGGAAACCACCCAAAACAAAACATGAAGATATGTAAAAGTATAAAAATAATTGGTCATGATACAGGGAAGGTAGTATGAGAAGCATAAATTAATTGCCTTTCAGAAAAAAAGAAAGGAATGACAAAGAAAGGATATTTTAAATGTATCTAGAATTAAAAGTATGACTACTAAAAATAAAAGTGTATTCTGATTACCAAGTAAAATGAAAAATACAGACACATCATGGTAAATCTGAAAATCATTGAAAACAAAAGGAAATGTTTTAAAAGCTAACAGAGAGAAAAGACAGACCACTTATAAAGTAACTGATTAGACCAAGAGCAAGCAGTATTACTCTAAGTGGTAATAACAGATGCCAGAAGAAAATGGAGAAATGTATCTAAAGTGCTAAGGGAATTTAACTGCTTTTCAAGAATTGTAGAGTAGATCAAATTACCGTTAAAGAGTAAAGCCAAATTAAGACATTTTAGGGTATATAAAAACTGAAAATTCATAACCATAGACTAATTAAAATATCTCTTAAAAGATGTACTTCAGCAAAGAATAGGGAACCCAGAAATGTAGGATACAAACAACAATTACAACAAAAAACTGAAAAATTTATTAGCAAACTTAATTTACCACTATCAAAAATAATATTTGTGTGTGTGACTGTTAAAAAAAGGCAAATCTAAAACATTAAGTAACAAAATGGGGACTAGTTTAATTGATAGTTAAAGCATTATAAGATCTTTGTCATTTTCAAGAAAAAATAAATATACTGAATTGCTGTAAGTTTTGTTAAATAAATTTCTACTGAAATGTGTATGTTCAAAATTAATGGTAATTATTAAAATAATACATAGTCATAAGTTGCTGGTGGGAGACAAATTCTTACCGTAACTTGGAAAAACTGGCAATATCTATTGAAGCTAAATCTATTCCTACCTTATGATACAGGGTTTCAGCTTCTGGGTATACTCTTAATGAGTGTTAATATCTGTCAAAAACATAAGAATTTTCATAATATAACCACCCAAAGTTGAAAAATACCACAAATGTCCATAAACAATAGAATAAATAAATTATGGTATATTCATAAAACAGACCAGCACAAGGCAATAAAGGACAAGCAACTGCTACATATAACATGGATAACTTTCACAACCGCATAATAAGCCACATAAATAAGACTCAAAAGACTATGTATAATATAGATACAGTTTAAATTTCAGGAATAGTGACCTCTAAAACGGCAGAGTAAGGCATTCAAGGTACCCACTATCACAAAAACATAATGAAAATACTGGGTAAGCAATTAAACTCAACTATTCTAGAACTCTTGAAATTCACTGAAGGAACAGAACAGTGGAGTCTGTGGTGTTTTATGGGGCCTGTAACTATCCCCCTTTCCTCCTCAGCTAGGTGGCATGGTGATTGAGAAAAGCTGGTAAACTTTTAGCCAACAGTGAGACCTGACTTCTTTTGGACTCTATTAATAGATATATGCCCAGAGCGGTCAATAGTTTGAACAAACTAGCAGCTTCCTGAAAATTTTCCATACCCACAATTTTGTCATTATTTTATTTGACTCTGAGCTCAGCTTTGCAAAAACAAAACAAAAAACAAAACCAAACAAAAAACCTCCATCTTCAGGACATTACTGAAAAATTAAAAATAATAACACAACGCTAGTAATACCGCAGCTGCTCAGGCTGTGATTTTAGTTGAGACAAACAAGAACCTGACAAAACACTTTTAAGTAAAACCTGAAGAAAGGAACAACCATAGGGAATTTTGAAAAGCCATCATATATTTTGGGGATTTAAAAGTCTGCATATAAATGAAGGTCTGTACACCCAGGATAGAGATGTCCAGGAAAAAACAAGGCCCTGTTACTCAGTCTAGTTGACATGAGACCCTCTTCAGGCAGGAAGTGAAAGCTTACACTGACTTGTAAGCTGCCTGGTTTAAAGGTATGACTTCATCCACAGTTCTCCTTGGCAAAGAGAGGCTCAAGCATTTAGAAATCTTCTCATTGATAATCACTGACCAGTAAATTGTACTGACCCAGGGATGACTTCTAGACACATTAAACTAGAATTTAAACACACAAGAAAGCTAGCAGAGGAATGTTGACAGATAAAAGAGGAAGAACTGAAGTAAGACAAAAGCATCTATTTGGAGACTCAGATTGTAATTCAGGGAGCACAGATTCAAGTAGCAGCCCAAACTGTGTCCTTCTGGGGAACAAAAAGGGGTTTTTATTTTATTTTATTTTTTTTAAAGATTTTATTTATTTATTTGACAGAGAGAGACACAGCGAGATAGGGAACACAAGCAGGGGGAGGGGGAGAAGGAGAAGCAGGCTTCCCGCGGAGCGGGGAGCCTGATGCGGGGCTCGATCCCAAGACCCTGAGATCATGACCTGAGCCGAAGGCAGACGCTTAACGACTGAGCCACCCAGGTGCCCCTAAAAGGGGGTTTTTAAAGACAAAGAGGGGAATGCTTGTATACATTGCTTAAAATGAATTTTGATTGATGTTGATGGCAAAAAACTAATCTTGGTTAAATACAGTGGTTGCTAAGGCTATCACTAAGCAAAAGTATATTACTGTAACAAGCTGCAGATGTTGTTCCTATAGGAATATTCCTTGGGATATTCGTCATGTGGCCCAGATCAAAGGTCCATAGTTCCACTTGGTACGAACATGCACAAGGCCCACCTCCTTAATGGCCTCCCAGCTCCATTTTAAAAATCCTTAACATAAGTGGCTCCATTTTATTTCACCTTTCACAGGAGTCATAATAGTATACTTCAGTGAATAAACAATCTAAAGAACTAAAACAGGAAAGTCACTGAACAAATAAATAGCAATGAGAACAATAACAACAAATTGCAACAAAAACAAACTCAGATACAGAGTTGTTACAGTATCTTATGTAAAATGTCCGATTTTCAATAAGAATTATGAGACATGCAAAGAAAGATGAGATTATAATGCATATACAGAAGAAAAAGCAACCAACACAAAATATCTCTCAGGGGACCCAGATGTTGGACTTAGTAGAAAAGACATTAATTCAGCTATTTAAAAATATGTTCAGGGTGCCTGGGTGGCTTAGTTGGTTAAGCATGTGCCTTCAGCTCAGGTCATGATCCCAGGGTCCTGGGATCGAGTTCCGAGTCGGGCTCCCTGCTCAGTGGGGAGTCTGTTTCTCCCTCTCCCTCTGCTGCTCTCTCTCTCTCTCTCTCTCTGTCAAATAAATAAATAAAATCTTTATAAAAAAATAAAATAAAAATATGTTCAAAGAACTAAAAAATTAAAGTATGACAATTATGTCTCACCAAATAATGACTATCAACAAAGATATAAAATTATAAAAAAAAGAACAAAATAAAAATTCTGGAGTTAAAAGTTACAATAACTGAAATGAAAAAAAAATTACTGAGAGGCTCAATAGCAGATTTGAATTGACAGAAGAATTAGCAAACTTAAAGACAGGTCAATTGAAATTATCTGGTTTGATGAAAAGAAAAAAATATAATGAAAAAAATGAACATTGCTATAGTTGACATAATAATCTATGTATAAAATCCCAAAGAACTGACAAAAAAAATTTCTGAAACTAATAAGTGATTACAGGTCACAGGACAAAATTTGATATTTAAAAAGATACCATTTAAAATAACACCAAAAATTTATGCATAAATCTAACTATATATACATGATCTATATATGTAAAAAACTATAAAATCTCTGATAAAAGAAACCAAAGATCAAAGTAAATGGAGAAATATGCCATGTTTGTAACTGGCAGACTTATTAAGATGTCATTTCTTCTTACCAACTTGATCTATAGATTCAACACCATCTCAATTAAAATCTCAGCAAGGTAGTCTTTATATGGAAAGGCAAAAGACCAAAGCAGTCAACACAATAATGAAGAAAAAGAACAAGTTTGAAGGACTCACACTACTACCTGATTTCAAGACTTACTATAATGTAATTAAGATGCTTCTTTGTAGTGGCAGAAGAATAGACACATAAATAAATGGAACAGGACAGAGAGCTCAGAAAATCACACACACAAATGTCCTAATCTTTGACAAAGGAGCAAAGGCAATTCAGTGGAGAAACAATAGTCTTTCAACAAATAATAGCACGCCCCTAGTCCAAAAAAAAAAAAAAAAAAGAACCCAAATACAGACCTTTCACAAAAATTAACTCAAAATGAATTACAGACCTACATGTAAAATTCAAAACTTTAAAAATTCTAGAAGACAACAAAGGAGAAAATCTATATGGCCTTGGGTTTGGGAATGAGTTTTTGATACAACTCCAAAAGCATGAGTCACAAAAGAAAAAAGTTAAATTTGATTTTATTAAAATAAAAAGATGTCTGCTCTGCAAGACAGAATGAGACACTTAAGAGAATGAAAAAACAAACCACCAACTGGGAAAAATCAGCAAACCACATATTTGACAAAGGACTTGTATCCAAAATATAGAAAAACACCTAAAATTCAATAAATAAATAAAGCAAGCTAATTTAAAAATGGACAATGAATTCTAACAGGTAACTCACTAAAGAATGGCAGGTAAGTATATGAAAAATGTGCAACATCATTAGTCATTAGGGAATTGCAAATCAAAACCACTACACACATATTAGAAAGGCTAATATTAAAAAAATGACTAAACCAAATACTGATTAGTATGTGAAACATCAGGAACTTTCATTCATTGCTGGTGAATGTTTATAGCAGCTTTATTCATAATCACCAAAATGTGTGAGTAACCAAGACGATCTTCAATAGATGAATGAATTTTAAAAAAACCTGATACATCCATGTGATAGTATATTATTCAGTAATAAAAAAGAAATGAGCTCTCAGGCCATAAAAAGATATAAAGGAACCTTAAATGTATATTGTTAAGTGAAAGAAGCAAGTCTGGAAAGGCTACATAATGTATCTCCGATTATATGACATTCTGGAAAAAGCAAAACAACAGAGACAGTAAAAAGGTAGGGGTTGCCAGGAGTTTGGGGAGTGGGCTGAATAGATGAAACACAGAAGATATTTAGGGTGGTGAAATTATTCTGTATGATACCATAATAGTGGATACATGACATTATGCATTTATCAAAACCCATGGATCTTTATAGTACAGAGAGTAAACCTTAATGTATGCAAATTAAAATATCATTTAATAGGTTTGGGGAGCCCGGGATGGAATCCCAGACTGTGTAAAGAGAATATAACTGTATTATAAATATATGAAACAACCTCACTGAAGGGAATGGGAGGAAAAGTTGCTAAGTAACTTTGGATATGAATGAAGTCTGAAGGCTTAAGGCAAAAGGACATGGACATAAACACTACACTCCAGTTGATAACAAAGTTTTTTCTCATGGGGGTACAGGGTTAACAATATTGATATAAATACTGGTATTGATATAAATGCATACTGGAAATTAACAATGAAGTGGCTCTTTATCTTGACCTCATGCTATTCCTATCAGTCATTATCAGTGTCCTCAGTATTTAGTGTTCTGATACTCAAAGGGAAAAATGAAGGAAGGAAAAGAGAGAAGGACAGAGAGAAAAAGAAAAAGAGAGACAGGGACACCTGGGTGGCTCAATCAGTTAAGCATCTGCCTTTGGCTCAGGTCATGATCCCAGGTCCTGGGATGGAGCCCCATATTGGGCTCCTTGCTCTGCAGGGAGTCTGCTTCTCTCTTCGCCTGCCATTCCCCCCTGTTTGTACTCTGTCTCTCTCTCTCTCTAACAAATCAATCTTTAAAAAAAAAAGAAAACGAGAGACAGAGTGAAAGGGAGGGAGGGAGGAGGGGAGGAAGGAAGGAAGGAAGAAAGGAAGGAAGGAAATTTTTTGTATATAGTGTTTAAGGGTACCTGGAAAAAAAAGTTCCTATTCAATTATTTTTCATATTACTCTCTGCTATCTGTTTTTTATAAATAATTTGGACCATGTGTGGTAATGTGTTCAGCAGAGGTGAATTTTGGCTAAGTTTCATTTGAATAGAGACAAGCTCTATATTTTATTCCTGGATTCACCCCTAAATCACTGAGTTTAATTGGATATAGTCATTTTAATTCGGGGAGCCTCAAATTTGACTTCAATAAAATGAGAAGGTATCTCTTTCCTAAGGTCACCTCACATTTTAAAGGGCTACGCTGCATGCAATTGTAACTCTATATAGATTCATGTTTTTCCTTTAGTGCATATGCTACACCATAGAATTGAGATCAACTGACAGAGATAATTCTGAGGTTATTACTTTTTTTAATGTTCAGTCTTCATGGATTTGCAAGGAGTTAGACAGTTCTTATGGATTCTAATTCCCCATTAATACAGGATATAGTAATCAGCAGAGGGCGGTAGAACTCTAGCAATGAAAACAGTAGCCCAGTATAAGCTCTGCACAGGTTGCTTCTGCGTAATTATTACTGCATAGATTTTTTAACTTGTTTAGTTTATATTTTAACAACTCATGTATAAATAAATGTATGCACGTGCATCCTCAGTGAGTAATTAGAAATTAGCTATTATTATTATAAGCTATTATCATAAATATTTTGGTATAGCATTTTTCAAAATAGTTAAATCACAAAATTTAAAAGAATATACAACCAACTGAGGGCTGCTGGAGGGAAGGGGGTGGAGGGATGGGGTAACTGGGCGATGGACATTGTAATGAGCACTGGGTATTATAAAATAAAAGACTGATGAATCACAGACCTGTACCCCTGAAACTAATAATACATTATATGTTAGTTACAAAATTAAAATAAAAAAATAAAGAAGCCAAATTATTTCAATTACAATGAGAATATCATGAAATTAGTTCTTTTCATAAGCAGATGAGAATGTTTATATTAGTAAAATAAGAAATTCAATATCTACGCAGAGTTTAAAATTCAAAATAGGCATGCTTCCAGCTATGAATGATTTTTTAAGTTTTCCTTTTATTTTATATCATCTGTGAAGAATCAGAAATGAGGTACCAAAAAAAGGACAGCCCCATTTTGGAGCTACATCCCAGAGACCTTACTAATTCTAAAGGGTGTTGTATGTAAATTTGGGGAAATAATTCATTTTTATTTCCATTTAATTATTTGTATTATAGCTTTATTGAGATATAACTTACATACAACAAAACTACACATTTTAAAAGGATATGGTCTAAAAAATGTATTCACCCAACTAAGGAATATACAAATAAATTTGTAGAATATTTCTATCACCCCAAAATGTTCCTATATGCCTCTTTAACCGATTTATGGTACTGGACTTTATATAAATAGGATCATGCAATATATACTTTTTTTGTGATTGGTTTCTTTTGCTATGCATAGTGAGTGGTTTTTTAGGACTTACACATGGAATATCATGTGTAAGATTTATATCCTACTCCTATTTATGGCTGAGTAATATTCCTTTATATGATATATCACAATTTGCTTATCCATCCACTGGTTGAACATTTGGGTTGTTTCAGTTTTGGGCTATTATAAATCAAGCTTCCAGGAACATCTATGTACAACTCTTTGGTTAGATATGTATTTTTATACCTTTTGAGTAAATACCTACAAGTGCAATCACTGGGTCCTATGGAAGGTGCTCATTAATTTTATTAGAAACTGAGCAGTTGTTTTTCTAAGTATTTGTACTAGTTCTCATTCCCACCAACAGTGCATTCAAACTCCAGTTGCTCCACATTTTCACAAATATTTGGTAGCATCAGTCATTTTAATTTCAGTCATTCTATGATGTGTATAGTGGCATTTCATTGTATTTATAATTAGTTATTCCTTGATTAATGATATTTTTTAAAAGATTATTTATTTATTTATTTGACAGAGAGAGACAGAGCACAAGCAGGGGCAGCTGTAGGCAGAGGGAGAGGGAGAAGCAGGCTCCCTGCTGAGCAGAGAGCCTGAAGTGGCCCTGGATCCCAGGACCCTGGGATCATGACCTGAGCCAAAGGCAGATGCTTAACTGACTGAGCCACCCAGGCACCCCCCTTGATTAATGATATTAAACATCGTTTAAAAAAAAACCAAAAAAACCTTTGTACTTTGATCATTTGTTTAGCTTCTTTTATGAAGTGTCCAAATCATTTGCCTTTTTTTTTTTTTTTTTTTGATTTGGACTACTTGTTTTTGTGTTCAACTGTAAGAGTTCTTTATATATTCTTTATACACATTCATACATAAGTATTATGCTTTTTTATACATTTTTGATACAATTTGTATTAAGCAGAAAGCAGAATGATTTGACATTTTTTTGTCATTTGTAAATATCAGGAATATTTTCTCCCACTCTGGTGGCATGGTTTCTCACTTTCTTAACTATCTTTAAAAGAGCAGAAATTATTAGTTCTGATAAAGTACAGCTTATAGAGTTTTTCTTATTTAATTTATGTGCTCTGGTTTATGATCAGATCAGTGATCTGATCTAAAAAAAATCTTTGCTCAGTCCATTGTCATGAATACTTTCTCCTGTTTTCTTTTTGAATGTTTAGAGCTTTTAGGTATAACATTTAGAAATGTGATCTATTTTGAATTAATTTTTATGTAGTCTGTGAAGAGTTGATGTGTATTGTTCTCCTTATAGATATCCAGTTGTTCTGGAACCATTTTTTTAAGAAGATTACCCTTTCCTTTTTAATTATTTTGGCACCTTGTAAAAACCATCAACAGACTCTATGTGTTGGTCTATTTCTAAAATATCTACTTTGTTCCAGTGAACTTTATTCTTTTTTTTTTTTTTAAGATTTTATTTATTTATTTGACAGAGAGAGAGAGCACAAGTAGGCAGAGAGGCAGGCAGAGGGAGAGGGAGAAGCAGACTCTCCACCGAGCAGGGAGCCCGACGTAGGGCTCGATCCCAGGACCCTGGGATCATGACCTGAGCCGAAGGCAGACGCTTAACCGACTGAGCCACCCAGGTGCCCCCCAGTGAACTTTATTCTTATCTTTTGGCCAATACCACACTGTCTTTTTTTTTTTTTTTAAGATTTCATTTTTTTTTTTAAAGATATTATTTTATTTATTTATTTATTTATTTATTTATTTATTTATTTATTTATTTATTTAATTCATTTGAGAGACAAGGAGATAGAGAGCATGAGAGCGGGGAGGGTCAGAGGGAGGAGCAGACTCACCGCTGAGCAGGGAGCCCGACGCGGGACTCGATCCCGGGACTCCAGGATCATGACCTGAGCCGAAGGCAGTCACTTAACCAACTGAGCCACCCAGGTGCCCAATACCACACTGTCTTAATTACATAACTTCATAGCAGTAGTGCTCAACTGGGGATGATTTGGACTACAGGAGACACTTGGCAATGTCTGGAAACATTTTTAGTTGTCACAACTATAGGGGGTGGGAGATGCTACCGGCATCCACAGTACAGGAGCCAAAGATGCTGCTAAGCAGCTGACACTGCACAAGAAAGTTCCAGGGAAGAAAGAGTTGTGTAGCCCAAGATATCAAATGTGGCCAGGTTAAGAACCCCTTCTTTATAGCAATTTTTAAAAGCAATTAATATAAATCCCTCAACACTGTTCATTTTCAAAATCATTTCGGCTTTGTTAGGTTATTATATTCCCTTATAAATTTAAAATCAGCTTGCAAGATTAAAAATAAAAAATCTGGAAGGATTTAAATTGAGATTTTATAGATCACTTTCAGGGGAACTGACATCTTAATAGCTTTGAGTTTTCTAATCAATGAACATGATGTATCTCTCCATGTATATAGACCTCTTTAATCTCAACCAGTGTATTTTAAGTTGCAATGTACAAGCCTTGCACATATTTTATTAAATGATACTGAATATTTAATTTTCTTTCATGCTTTTAAAAGGGCATATTTATTTTATTTTACATATTATTCATGAATAGTTTATTCATACTTAACAAAATACAATTGCTTTTTCTGTATTGATCTTTTATCTTTGATGGTTTTAAATTCATTTCTTATTTCTAAAAGCTTTTTAACATATTTCTTAGGGTTTTTGATGTCTAGATATCATGACAGGTTATTTTTCCTTTTCAATCTCTTTTTGTTTCTTATTCTTTGTTTCTTATTGATTCTTATTGAATCCTATTGTTTCCTATCCTTGTACCCTACATTGGCTAGGACTTCTAGTTCAATAATAAACAGATATGACAGTGAATATCCCTGTCTTATTTTGCTTAGGAGAAAACATTCAGTACTTCACAAAATATATTAGCTGTAGGGTTTTGTGGATGAACTTTATCAGATTTAGAAAGCTTCCTTCTTTCATACTTGCTAAGAGTTTTTGTTTTTGTTTTGTTTTGTTTAATCATGAATGGGTATTGAATATTGGCAAGTGCCTTTTTTCCATCCATTGAGATGATCGTAGTTTTTTTTTTTTTTTTCCTTTATTCTGTTCAGGTGATGAATTAGATTCATTGATTTTTGAATGTTAAACCAAATACGTATCCTTGGGATAATCCTACTTGGTTATGATATATTTCCTTTATATATAGTATTTAATTTAATTTGCTAAAATGTCATTAAGGACTTTGTGTCATGTTCATAAGATCTTCAAAGTTTTTTTGTTCTCTTGTTATGTCTTGGTCTGTTTCTGTCATGACAAGGCTGGCCTCAAAAAAGCATTTCTTCTCCTTTGTTTTTAAAAAAGTTTGCATATGGATTGGTACTATTTTTTCCTAAAGAATTCAACAGTGAAGTTCTTTCTAAGAAGGTGCTTATATGAATTTGATTCCATACAAATATATACACATACACACACATACACATACAATTATTCAGAGTTTCTATTGCTTCTTTTTTAAGTTTTGATTATTCGAGTCTTTCATTTATCTATTTTAAGCCATAAAATTGCCATAAATTTGTTCATAATATTTATAATAAAAAGTCTGACTATATTTTTTGATGTTTGAGTGCTGACAGCTTTTAAACCTCAGCCCTCTGCCTTTCCCTTCTGTTTCATATCTGGGAAAGCCAGTAAGTGATTCTGTATGTTACTTCCTTTGATATCAATGGGAGTTTCAAACCATGCAAGCCCCTGTCTACACAAGGGAACCCCCATCCCAACCCCATACCATCACCACAACTTAAAAACAAAAACAAAAACAAAAACACAAAAACAAATCAATCTCCTTTCCCTGGTCTCTCAAACCATTTTTAAATAGCTTGGGTTCTTGCCCTGCTCTCCCCAAAAGCTTCATTATGCAAGTAATAAACATTTTCATATCTTCTTGGCATGCATAGGCAGCATTAGTCTTGACATCTGAACCAAATTTTGTGTAGCAATCATACTGCTTCTGAAGAGTGATCATAATATGTTTGCTTACTATTTTTTTAAAGTTTCTTAGATTTGTAATGCTGTCACTTTTTCATTCCTCATCATAATCAATCTACATAGAGGTATATCAATTTTATTAATCTTTGTAAAGAACTGCTTTTGGGTTTATTTTCTCTGTTTTTTAGTTAATTGCTACTCTTTATTACATTCTGTACTATTGAGTTTAATTTACACTTCTTTTTTTCTCATTGTTTAAGTTCTAATCTTATTTTTAATTTTATGTTGTTTTCTTTTACCTAATAAAAGCATTTATCATAATGCAGTTGTTTCATGTATTTTGTTTACTTTCTAGTTATTTATGGCAGGAGGGCAAGTACGGTACCTTTTACTCTATTATAAAAAAAAGAAATATAAGACCTTTCACTGCATTAATTTTTTTTGCATTAATTTTTAATCAATCTAAAAAATTCTTCTCTATGCTTCATACTTCCCAAGTAGAACTTGCTTTAGTTAACTCAGTGATCATGCTACTATAAAAAAACTAAGTTGTTCAAACTTAAGAGACTACTCTTATGGATTGTCTCAAAGAGAATTTTTGCAGACAGTCCTTTCGAGGTTATCTAATGGCAGACATTTTAGCTTTATCAGATATTTTTTTCTTATGTAATTTTATATCCAGATTGTTACCACTGTTTCTTTTCAGAGTTGGGAGGCCAAGCTTGTTAACCTATGATTGGAATTCCTGAATCTCCTCATGGACTTGTCTTTTTGTTCTTTTAGAAAGCTTTACAAAGGACTTTAATCAGAGGAGGCTGTTTAGAGCCGTGATCACTTTATTACTGGTATTTCTTTTACTGTAGGGTCCTACCTTGATATCAGTAATTTTGGCTAGCAAGTCTCTCTCTGTCTCTGTGTCACTTTTTTTCATAACCTTTTAGAGTAATGAATTAGTCTCTAAGTAAAACAACCATCAATATTTATACATTTGTCCACCTTTTAAAAGAACACTTTATCATGCTCTAGAGAAGACCACAAATTTGGATATTTGAGACAATTTGATTTCTGATAGGAGATTGGATGTTACAAGACAGTCTGGAGTAGTTATTGAATATTCTGCCTAGTTATTGTCCCTTTTTATTTTAAAATAGGACCCATCAATAAACACTATTAAATCAGAAGTTGTCATGGAATTGTCCAAAATATCCATTTTGTTCATGGATATTGCTTAAGCTTGAGAAACACAATTCTGGGCTTCTCCTTTATTGGTTAAGACTAAGAGAGTTAGTGTATAGAAAATGTTAATTTGATAGTAAGATGAGGAGAAAATTAGACTTCATAATAGGAAATAAACTAGTTTGGTGTTTTCATTTAGCAATAGAGAGTGTGCTGCATGTTGAACCCTCAGGTAGAAGGTAGTCTTCATTTAAAATCTGATAATGCTTTGATAATTTAGTTGAGGCTACAGATAGATAGTCTCAGGCAAATGAAAATAAACTTTGGTTAGTGGATGAAGATAAAGTCTATAATAAGCATATGTCTTTAGTTTGTGTTAAGTTTTTTACTTGATAGTCCTAAATCATGCCTAACATGTTCATGTACATGCCAAAAAAAAGTTTAAGATAATCAGGAAAAACTCATCTGAATTCCTACAGGCTTTTTTCCACTTACTGTGTTTTGCCCTGGGATTATAGCCCCTTCTCTGGTTACTTCTAGAATTATGCATATTGATGTCCACATCAGCTATATTATGGAACTTCTAAAAATAGTCCTGTGGTAAATGTTATCTGGTAGCCCTATTAGAAAGTAGATTCCTATCTATTTATTAAATTGGCAGGGGTCACATAACAAAGAATAAAGTAGTTTGCTTATAATAGTAATCTCAAAGTACAATTATAGGTTGGCACTAAAGGATTTAGGATTGCAGGAATGTTCACTACTTAAATGGCTTTTATAAATAAAGGCAAAATATGTTCACTTTCCCTGAAGACTTGTACTACTGAATGTATACATTCAAGGCTGTCTTTTATTATCTTCTGGCTCCACCAGACATTTTTACTATAAGCAAAAATACATTTTCCTCTCTTTCATACTTACTACCATTCAATTTGCTTTATTTCGTGATTTTTAGATAACTGTGCTCTGTGGGATCTGATGTTCTATGGTAGTGGAATTAATAAAATATATAATGATACACATATTTTAAAAAAGACATTAGTGGCCATTTATATTGATAGATAATTCTCCTTGGGAGCTTACAGGGTAAACAGAGAATTGTTGGAAACCAGTCTGTCTTACGAGTGAAATCACAGGACAGAATTTGGATAGCCACCCTTCTTTTCTTAGCAAGTGTGCGAGGTTGTTTCTTCCAATGATCCTTCTGTTTGTAATACCTGTGTCTTTCCACTGGCTCTCAATTCTAAGAAATCGGAGGACCTTTTGGTCTTGTTTTTATTTTGAAGGCCTGTAGTTTGTCTGGAGGACCATAAGTGTTTTTAATTCTGGTTCATTTACTTTCTGAGGCTCATTGAAAAAATGTCAGCCAAATTAAACAGCATCTAACAATTTCCTATTATAATTTTAGGTGTGAGCTTATAAAAGACAGAAAAAGATTCCATCTATTTTTTTCCTCATGTATCTGCCACAGAATATTTTTTAAAAACTAGTCTAATCTTAAAATCTCTTATTGATTCACCTCTATTTTGTTTGCAATTTTGAATCTTTGTTTAATCTACTATTTAAAAAAGGATTCTGAAATGGCCTTATCAAGTGTATTTCATATTTTTCCCTTGATCTTTCAAAGATATTTTTAAAAGCATGCACAACTGGATTATTTGGATTTCCTCCTAGTTTTTTCCATCTTACTACTTCTAACTATGTTTCCTTATGTGAAAGGCTGACAATTAAGTAAATTTGCTGGTACATATCTGGCAGGCCAGAATGATAAGTACCTAAGAAAATTTTGAATTTTTCAGAAAACTTCTGCCTAAATTCCTGAGGTTAAAAAAAAGAGAAAACTTTATTGCTGGCCCTCAAATTAGGTCTAGACCAGAGTTATCTGCTTCTGGAAATGAGCCTTCTGGTCCTGAAATTTTAAGGGAACATGGTACAACATGGCTGAGGAAAAGGTAGCCCATTTAAGAGGTGAGAGGCAAGAGTAAAAGGATGTAAGTGGATTATGAAGGTGAAGTAGAGAAAGATGCAAGAGAAGCAGATTTCAGAAGATTTGGAAAGTTCTAAAACAGTCTATTGCAGAGTCAGTGTTTCATTTTGAAGCTTCAGATATCAATTAAAGAGGTGACTATTGATATTTGGTATTATTTTAATTTTTTTGGCTTTCTTCAAAATAATAATAATTGTGAAACATTAAAAGTCCTCAAAACGATTTTTGTTTCTAATATCTAAACCATTTACCAAGGACAATACAATATCTGGGGATATAGTGGGAGTTTAAGAAAGATGCATGAATATTTCCAGGAAGATGTAGCAGCTTTGATGTAGATGAACCCATAATAAACAAGAGAGAACCTTTGTAAGCTGTTACATGTGTTTGTGTATAAATGATGTTCTTCTGTGTTACCCAACCCAAGCAAAGGGTAGGAAAAGGCCATACAAACAATGATGCAATAACCTCTGACCTGGAAATGTGAATTAAACAAAGTGATCTTTTTCACAAATTGACAAAATAGCAAGTGAAGTCAAGAACTTTGAGGGCAGTGACAGCAAGATTTTTAGCCCAAAGTACCCCGAACAGTTTAATGAACCTGTAATTGTCATTCTTTTTGGCTGATTTAGATTATATTGGACGTTTACCCAGCTGGTGTCTCCTGAGTCAGGTACGTGTGTATCTCCATGACCAATGGTACCAGCATCTCCTTCAGGTCACCATGTAACTCAGTTTAGAAGCATGAGAAACACACAAGTATGTGAGTTTGTTAAGATGTCCATGCAAGGTCTAGTCCCTAATATTAGTCTCTTATTCTCTCTCTCTCATAGTGGTTCTGCTTCTCTGCATGATATGCCTATTCAAGACATGAATCCTTTCCCATTTTTTTTTAAAGATTTTATTTATTTATTTGAGAGAGAGAGAATGAGAGACAGAGAGCATGAGAGGGAGGAGGGTCAGAGGGAGAAGCAGACTCCCTGCTGAGCTGGGAGCCCGATGCGGGACTCGATCCCGGGACTCCAGGATCATGACCTGAGCCGAAGGCAGTCGCTTAACCAACTGAGCCACCCAGGCGCCCCGAATCCTTTCCCATTTTAATCTTGGTGATCTTCCACCAGTGAACTCGCACTGTGGAACTTTAGGAACTTGCACAGTTTCCTTCATGTCTAATAAATATTTTTGCTGCAATAAACAAATCCATACCCACTCACTCTTACTGTTCTTAATAGGTACTAAGCAAATACCGCCATAATTCAATTTAACTGGCTCTATTTCAACCAAGATAATCTCATGCTCCTGAAACCTGATTATTCAAAGCCAACAGAACAGGATTAGAAGGGTTACTGGAGACAAGGGATGGTGTAGCCACAAGACCAATGTCTCCTTTCTTCTTGATTCAATTGCCTTCATTTCCATCTGCCTCTAATGACAGTGAAGTTTTAGTTATCCTCTTAAAACTGATTTATGTTTAAATGTAAATCGACTATACCATACAATGACTGTACAATGATATAATTGGGCATGCTGTTAAACAAGTTAAATTTGTTCATGAAATGTAACTTTGAAAATGAGATGTGTATTTTAATGAATGACAGAGCTGAGGATGAACTTTATACTGAATCTATAATGTGGATCTATGGCATTTTTCTTTTAGAGAAACATGGGAAGAACTTGGAAGAGTTATTTTCTTTGAAATTAATGCCATGGTGAATATTATCATTATCACCATAAACAGTTAAATCAAATTATAAATGAGAAATAAACTTCACCCATTGTATTCCTAACTTAATTTAAAACACTGAAACTAGAAACATAGTTGAAAACACATAAATACAGGTATCAAGTAGAACGTCTAGCCATTCCCTCAGCTGATACATGGATATATTTTAGTATCTAAAAGAAGAAAAATAGCAAACATTTGCCAGATTTAATAATCCTTTCCAGAAAAATATGAATTGAGTATCCTGTGGGGCTCTTTCTTTGTGAACATAAATTCCCCCTCAATAAATGTACTTAATAAATTCCCTATGAAATTGAATAGCTAACCTAGTTAACCATCTACCCAGAATATTCTTGCTCATCACATCCATAGTTTTGTTGAGAAGAATGACAGAAGGTCAGATCTGATAGTATTTTAAAATTTCTTCTATGCTATCTTTCCCTTAAATAAAAACAAAGGGGTTGTCATTATGCCTTCTGGAGTAGAGAGAAATATAGGGAGAAAATAAATGTTTCATATCACCCTTTATATTTTGGAGGATATCAAATATCCTCTATGTTAAGGATACTCAGGCTAACATAGCAACAATGAATTGTTATTATAGTAACTGCAATTTTAGTGAAATATGTCTGACACTTAATCTTAAATGAATACCCCAAAAATCCAGTTCAAAGAAATTGATTTACTAATTGATATTTCAAAAGTGGTCAAGAAACAAAGAAAATATACAGATAAGAACTAAGTGTATGAAAAGATGTTTAACATCGTACGTCACTAGGGAACTACAAATTAAAACAATGAGATACCAGTACACTATTAGAATGGCTAATATCTAAAACACTGACAACACAAAATGCTGGTGAGGATATGGAGCATCAGGAACTCTAACTCTTTGCTGGTGGGAATGCAAAATAGTACAACCACTCTGGAAGACAGTGTGGCAGTTTTTTTACAAAACTAAACATTCTTACCATATGATCCAGCAATCACACACCTCAGTATTTGCCCAAATGAACTGGAAACTTACATTTACACAAAAACTCGCATGCGTATAAACATGGCTGTTTATAGCAGCTTTATTCATGACTGACAAAACTTGGGGGCAACTAAGATGTCCTTCAGCGATGAATGGATAAATAACCTATGTTATATCCAGACAACAGAATTATTATTTAGCACTAAAAAATAAATGAGCTGTCAAGCAGTGAAAAGGCATGGAGAAAACTTAAATGCATATTACTAAGTGAAAGAAGCCAACTTGAAAAGCCTACATATTATATGATTCAGACTATATGACTTTCTGGAAAAGGGATAACTATGGGGATAGTAAAAGGATTAATGAGTGCAGAGCACAGAGGATTTTTAAGTCAGTGAAACTATTCTGTATGATACCACATTGATGGATACGTGTCATTATACATTTGTCAAAACCCACAGAATCTACAACACCAAGAGTGAACCCTAATGTAGAGTATGGACTTTGAGTGATAATAATGTGTCAGTGTATGTTCATTGATTGTAACAAATGTACCA
The DNA here is from genome assembly GCF_011800145.1 of Mirounga leonina. Taxonomy (NCBI): domain Eukaryota; kingdom Metazoa; phylum Chordata; class Mammalia; order Carnivora; family Phocidae; genus Mirounga; species Mirounga leonina. Next base: position 57,902,876 of record NW_023270454.1, read on the forward strand.
CTCCAGTTCAGGAGGTCCATAATGAGGGAGGTTGTGTGTTTATGGGGGATGGGAAGTATAGGAACATTTTCTGTACTTTCTTCTCATTTTTGTTATGAACCTAAAACTTCTCTAAAAACTAAAGTTTTTTAATTAAAAAAAGTAGTGAAGATTTGATATGACAATAAAGTTAGCTTGTAAATTTATCTTGCTTTACTCAATATGTGAATATATTGCATTGAGGAACATTTATGATTAAATTTACAAATTTCTGAAATGATCAAAACTTCATTATGGGTATGCCAAATTCTACTGAAGAGATATCAAATGGTAGCAATGCTATGTACAGTTCAAAAGTCTTGGGTTCTAATGTAAATATCGTGCTTTATATTTTAAAACCAAGGATGATTTCTAAGTATTTTTTCCTAAATCTAAATTAATTCATAATCAAAATCTAGACAAGTTTTCCCTTCCAGTGTTTGATTTCATTATTGGTCTTTGATTCTTTTGGAGCTCCTCTGAAATTTTCTCAGGTCTTCAGATGTGAGAAAACTATCCAACCCTGGGATGAGAACAAGGTTTTTGACAGAAGATACTTCTTAACAAATGCAATTGTCTTGAACCTATTGTTCTTATAGTCATATTGCACCACATTTAAGTGAATTATTCTCTTTCACTTTTGTTACTCCTGCCCTCCTCCCTACTAGCTACAACCCACATTTACACACACATTGCGAAGTATTTTCTCTTTACTTTCTGAAATTTGTCCCCTACCATATTGGATAGTATAGTACATATAGTACTTTTTTCTTCATTCTCCCTCTCCTATGTGTCTTACCTTTTCTTTCCTTCCTTGTGAGATTTCCCTCAAATTCCCTCTTAAAAGTTGTTGTTCCTAGTGGTTTTCTCACCAGGTGCTAATTGTGCCAGAATTTTATTTTACTTAGTTTTATATTTTAAGATATATCTTCATTCAAATGTAGTAAAAATTTCAAAGGCAGCCAGTCAGCTCAATGGATACATTTTTTTTCAAAAAATATGACATAAAGGCCCTTTGGTTACAGAAAAATACAGTAAAAATGTACTCATTTTCTCAGGGGGATCTGACTCAAAATCAGTCCAAATACTTATATTTCAGTACCAACTACTAAATAGTCTTAGAGTAATATAAATGAGTGTTGGGATATGTGTTGGTAGACCTGAGATTTTTTTTTTTCTTCATTTGTGAAAGTGAACCAATCCTTTCTTTCCAGTATGGAAGACTACTCAGGGACATCTAAACTGGAGCTGAGTGTTGGCAGGAGCAAATTGGATCAAAAAGGCAGCTTCCAGGGGCAGCTAAGTAATAAAATAGCTCAAGTGATCCTGAAGCCTAGAGTATGGATAACTGGTTGAAAGATGAACCATGCCTCAGGACATTGAGCTAACATGTGGAACATGAAAACACTCACTGGGGATTCCAGAAATAATTAGGGAACATTGGGGGTCAACTGAGGTGCTATTGGGTTAGCAGATTTGGGGATAAGAGTTCTATTCTTGATCCTCTACTCTTCATATTTTTCATGCTCTTCTTGGACAATCTTATCTATTCTTATAATAATGATTACTGAATATGTATCCAAAGAAATCATTCTTCTTTGACTTCAAACTGACATACTTAACTTCCTGCTATTCTTGGATGTTCCAGAGGCACCCAGGTACTCAAGCCAGAAACACAGGGTCATTATTAACTTCTCTTTTCCTTCACCATCCCCCACATGCAATCAATTGTTCAGTGATGTGTGTTTTACATACTATGTATTTCTCAAGCCTATCATTTCATTTCCATAAAAACTATCTCAACTCTTCTAGCACTCATTCAGGTCATGAATATGACTTTGTGCTACAAAAAAATCTCCTGCCTAGAATGTGCTATCAATGCCCTCCTTAAATCCGTAATCTATACTATAAATGGAGAGACATGCTAAAAAATTATCTATGTATGTTCTGCTTTAATGGTTATGCATTATTTAGAGAATAAAATTCAGGTGGCTTTACATAACATATGAGGCCTTCTATCATCTGATCCTTACGATTTCTCCAGTTTCACCTTCTACTATTCCCTGTCCTATACTTCACTATGTAATAACACCACACTGCTTCTAGTTGTATTTCAGCATTCTCTGCCCTTCCATGGGTTTCCCCTTTCCTTTGCAATAGGGTAGATTATGTGGCTAAAGGTGTGAGGCCCACCATTTCCTCAAATGTACACTGGATTTTGAAACTTGAGTACTGCAAAGTTGAGTGGAGTGGTGCATTTCCTTCCATAGACTTACTTCTGTTCATTTGCATAGGCTTGAAGAGCTCTGAGAAGAAACTCCTCACAAGCAAAACAAGACTACATCAGAGAGCCTCGATCTTCACATTTTGTGGGCAATGACAGTTCTCATCAAGAGGTGGGACTAAGGGTGGACCCCCAACCAAACATAGCACCCCACCAAAATGACACCAGTGCAGCTTAGGGAAAATGCTGGGCATTAGGCCAAGTAAAGCTGAAACCCTGGGGCTGTAGGAGTAAGAGGAACTGAGAATTAAGCTTATTCTCTCCCTCTCTACCTCAGAACCATTTTTACCTTGTGGAAACCGATGTGATCTATACTGGACCAGAAGAAAGAACAAAGAACCAACTAGGAGCCAAAGAACATTGCTGGTCCACCACCAACAGTAAGTGCTTGTACTTAGCATGAGGCACACAAACAAACAAGGCTGTCAAGAGTGCTAGTGGCAGGTCCTTCCTCTGTCATTGCTGGTGTTCTACTTCTTAACTCTTAAGTTAATGATCTTTGTAACCAGCATGCTCTGCATTCCAATAACAATCTTTAAAATTTACTTTTTCATTACATTATATTCATCGGTTGTCTGTACTCTGAACTTCAACTATCTTAAAGTTTGTCACCTTCCCTTAATTATTTATCTAAGGACTATTTTTTTTCAAATTAAATATTCCTGCAGGTTCTAGGCACACTAAACTCAGTTTTGTTTTGTTTTTTTCAAAGTTGGTGGTTATTTTCATGTAGGCTATTTTTTATTTTTTTATTTTTATTTTTTTGGTTTGTATTATATCTTCTTTTTGCTTTAAAATTGTATTAAAGATAATACATATCTAGAGATTGTGTTGAAAATTCCAATAATTCTATACCTACTGATTCTGCCCTAGGTAAAGTTGTGAAGTATTTTATTTATTTTTTTTTTTTTTTGACTCATCATTTTATTACTTCTTCACATCCAGGACTCTCAGTTTGATCATCTGGTTGCTCAGTCCTACCCTCCACTGCACATTCAAATGATAGACTTGCTGAGTCTGCCATATTTGGGCAGGTAGAAAAAGAGAAAAAAAAATCATTTTCTTTTCCTCATATTAAATGTAAACGTGGTAAAAATACTATAGTGCTTTATGTACAATTTTGTTTATTTATCTAATTTTTTTTTTTTTTTTGAAGATTGTATTTATTTGGGAGAGAGAAAGCAGAGCAAGAGAGAGAGCACAGGCAGGAGAAAGAGGCAGAGGGAGAGGGAGAAAGAGACTCCCCACTGAGAAGGGAGCCTGAAGCAGGCCTCGATTCCAGGATCCTGGGATCATGACCTAAGCTGAAGGCAGACGCTTAACTGACTCAGTCACCCAGGTGCCCTTATGTACTATTTCTTTAATTGCACTTTCCTGAAAATGGAAAATACGAATAACAGAGAAATACATATTGTCATGTTCCAGGACTTACTTAAAATGTTACTAAAGAAAACAACTTTGGGGGCGCCTGGGTGACTCAGTCGGTTAAGTGTCTGCCTTCGGCTCGAGTCGTGATCCCAGGGTCCTGCGATCGAGCCCCGCATTCAGCTCCCTGCTCCGCAGGAAGCCTGCTTCTCCCTCTCCCACTCCCCAGCTTCTGTTCCCTCTCTCGTATCTCTCTCTGTCAAATAAAAAAAATCTTTAAAAAAAACCAACTTTGTTTTCAATATATTAACAGATATAAATCCAGAGTCCCATCTATCTTTTTTCCCCTTTGCCATGCCCAATTCTCTTTTTTTCTCCAAACCCCATCTCTTTATAAACCTTTATATTTACTTTATTCATGAGGGTAATTATGATTCTTTTCATTCTCTAAATTTATTTTGTAATTCTTTCATCCTCAGAGTGTATGTGCCACATAGTAAGAGTAAGGAGAAAATTAAATTGGATAAGCAATTGAGAATTTTATTTGTTTTCATGAAAATGTTCTTTTTTATCCAAAATAAGTTCCTCTTTATAAGGAAAAGATACTATTATAGGCCATAAGGGCCTCATAGTTGAGAAGACAGGACAAGAGCATATAAAAAATAATTCTAATTAGTATGAGCAATGCAATAAATTAGAATTATAGACCAAATGTTTGTAACCACCCTCCTCCTAATTCATATAAAGCCTTAACCCCCAGTGTAGCTATATTTGGAGATAGAGTTTTTGAAGAGGCTATTAGGGTCAAATAAGACACTAAGGGTGGGCTCCGAGCAAATAGGATTAGTGTCATTTTAGGAAGATACCAGAGGGGCACCTGGGTGGCTCAGTCAGTTAAGCGTCTGTCTTTGGCTTTGGTCATGATCCCGGGTCCTGGGATCGAGGCCCGCATCAGGCTTCCTGATGGGCGGGGAGCCTGTTTCTCCCTCTCCCTCTGCTTGCTGCTCCTTTTGCTTATGTGCGTGCTCTCTCTCTCTCTCTCTCAAATAAATAAATAAATAAATAAATAAACAAACAAACAAACAAATAAACCTGAAGAAGAAGAAGAAGACACCAGAGAGATCACTCTCTCTCCCTTTGTACTCAGGCACCAAGGAAAGGCTTTGTGAGGGCACAGTGAGAAGGTAGCAGTTTACAAGCCAGGAAGAGTTTTCATCAGCAACCAAATTTGCTGGCACCTTGATTATGGACTTCTTGCCTCCAGAACTGTGAGAAAATAAAGTTTTGTTGTTTAAGCCACCCAGTCTGTGATATTTTGTTATAGCACCTGAGCACACTAACAAAATTTAGTAACATTATAATAAATGCTATAGAAAGTCAAAACTCAAGGCTCTCTACATTTGGACTTTTTGTATTCACAGGATCTCAAGGTAAGGGAAAAAGGAATATACTCAAGACTTAAGTATATAAATTTCTATGGCAGAAATCCGCAATCCCCTCTCAAAACTCACTGTTTTCCTCTGGATAGTGGCAAATAAGAAGGAACATGGGAAATGAGGTGAGAAATACCAGTTGAGGTGCTAGAGCCAAATTTTACAGGATGCCCCATTTTGATGACTAAATGGAGAAAAATACGACAGGAAAGGAGGTGGTAAGGAAGAATCCCCTAAAGGATAGCAGTAAAATGTGATTTGTAGAAATCCAGAAGTCACCACAGAAGCAGTGAGTAGTTAATATCAAATATCACTAAGAGATGACTTTTTTATAACTCTAAGGATTACTCAGCAAAAAACCACCAATAGCTTTAGAAAACAAGGTGGACGTGGAAGCTGAGTTACAGGGGTGAGAGAGAAATTAAAGAGGATTGAGGGAGTATCTACTTGAAATAAAAAACAGGAATTGCCTGAATATTAGATCTGTCTTCTCAGGATCTAAGATCTGATGCTAGTCAGGTAACTCCAGATGAGCCCCAGGTGCCTCCCTTCACTGATTCTGTTTTGAGTTCTTATACTTTGATATTCTACACTTATCTCCATGAAGCACCTAATTTTCTGAGGTTGCTAGAGACCTAAGGTTCACATAAAGGCAGCCCTTTGTCCCTTCCTCTAGATGGACAGGGAGGATTGGTAGTCACAATATGGCAATATAGTTCAGGTGAGGAGTGCAAACCTTAGGCTCATCAGCTAGGTTCAAATATCTGCTTTGCTACTTATTTGCTTTGCAGACTTGCACAAGTTACTTAAATGCTACAGACATTTTATCATCAACAAAATATAAAATGTAAAAAAAAAGTCAACTGTGAAGTTTGGAAATAGTATATATAAAACACCTGGTGAATTTAGAATGGAAGAAAGGGGTTCTACTTCCCTTCACTGTTAGGCATATACACTTTTCTTCCATACTTCCTTTGCTAGCCACAGAGTCACTTTTAGTCTCTTGGATCACTTCTCAGCTTGTTCCAATTTGAGCTATAATTCTCATTCAATTTAAGTCAGTTGTATAACCCTCTTTCCCCAAGGTATATATTTATATGAGAATCTTGTGATATAAACATTTATTTAATGGATCTCATTAAAAAATTAATGTCATCTAACAATTTAAAATTCCTGCATATAATAAATATTTCTGTATTGTTAATTTTTTATTTCTAAATTGAGAGATTTAACCTTATACTTTAAAAATATGATGAAAATCACTATACACAATGATCATATAGCTATATGAGTTATAGTTGAATTACATAATTTTACTAACTATGTGGCCTTAGGTAATTTACTTAAATTTTCTAGGCCTTAGTATCTTTGTTTATAAAACTGACAAACAGTAGCATCTATCATATAAAGTTATTGTGACAAATAATATAACACAGGCAAAGCACTTAGCATGCTACTTAACACATAGCATTCAACAAATATTAATGCTGAAATCAAATAATTTATATTTTTATAAAATATATATTTAATAAAATATTTTATATGTATACAATATTTTATAAAATATTTTATATTTTATTATTTTTCTTTTTTAATGAAGGGAAGGACTATGATTCATGCTCTCCATGTGGCATCATTTTTCTTTTAGGTCTATGGAAGAAAGCTAATGATCTTCTCTCTTTAATGCATTATTCAATCATTATTCACCATAACTAGTGAAGGGGCTAAGCAGATTCCAGACTGATAACCCCTGATGGAAAAGCAATGCTTCCACTTCCCTTTCTCTTATTATTTCTTTTGCTTTTAAGCATGATAATTTTGATGCCAATATCTGAGAATATTAATTATTATTATATAATCAATTATATCAAAGACATATGTATGCTACAATTATGGGCATGAAGAAATATCCCAGTGAATTTAGGGACATTTTTCCCAATATACTTTGATACCGCATCAGGTATCTTTATAAGACAGCTACTAACACTGGGTGTTATATGCAACTAATGAATCATTGAATCATTGAACACTACATCAAAAACTAATGATGTACTATATGTTGGCTAATTAAATTTAAAAAAAAAGACAGCCACTAACAATTGACTGGAGCGTATGCAATAGATAATCCCTGTTAGAAAACAACAAAAATCAAAGTTTTCAAAGAAGCAGCAATGTTCAAAAAAATCTTTTTTTTTCTTTTTCGTTCTTTTTTGTTGTTGTTGTTAATGGAAAGGGTAAGAGGATGAGGACCCTTGAAGGTCAAGTCTTTCAATAGCACATACATAAACACACATACACACACACAGTTGCAGGCAAATTATCCTGACTCTTAATTCAACAGTACTTGTGACAGACATTGAAAAAATATAATCCAGGGCGCCTGTGTGGCTCAGTTGGTTAAGCGACTGCCTTCGGCTCAGGACATGATCCTGGAGTCCCAGGATCAAGTCCCGCATCGGGCTCCCTGCTCAGCGGGGGGTCTGCTTCTCCCTCTGACCCTCTTCCCTCTTGTGCTCTCTCATTCTCTCTCTCTAATAAATAAATAAAATCTTAAAAAAAAAAAAAGAAAAAATATAATCCTTTTACTTATTAATATAAACCAGCAGCATATTATGATGAGGCCAAAGAACTGAAGAATTTTTAAAATATATATTTATAGATAGAATCGACTTTAAATTGTTTTCCAAATAGGTTCAGTTTGTAGAATAAGTAGCAAAAATGTAGGGTCTGTAGCAATGAAAGCTGTCCTATCAGTACCACGTGGACTTTATTAATAGTCTGTAAGAAAAGTTGACAATAATATATTTTGTATTCTCAGAGGGGATCTGTTATGCAATGCAAAGATATATATGTTTCCAAAGTTGTAATTTTGCAACTTTTTAAAAATTTAAGAACTCCAAATTTTAAATTGAGATGGCTTAATAAAAACACCTTAGTATCAGAGCATGCAGTGTCCGGAGAAACCATTTTATCTCCTTCCACGAAAAAAAGCCTCTGAAAATAAATTTTAGCTCACTTCCCTTTTTCTAATAAGTATATAAGACACGTAATCATGTCCCATCAGTAGTAGGCTATAAAAGACCCATAAGTAAAGAGATTCTTATTTTGTTTAATGCATACTTAAAACTTAGCAAAATGATCCTACAACTTGTGGATCTCTAGTAAATATCGACTGATCATAAGGATACTTGGCTGAGGAGATAAATCACATTACTGACAAAGAGTCAGAGATGCCAAGATATTACACAATTTATACACACTTCAGGGCCATTTTCAACCAAAATGTTAATAAACAGTTGTTTACTGATCACCAATGCTCATATATGTCATCAATGCTCATCATCATCTGGAGTGAGATTATAAATTGTATTTGTCTCAAATGAAGGGGTAACATATTTGATTCTAACTATATGCCAACTATATCCACTATTTTTCAAATGGAAGATACCATAATAAGCAGTGCAGTACAAATTTAATTCAGATTTAAAAACAGAGAGATAAATGTTCACCTCTATAGCCAAAAATAATGCAAAGAACAAATTCTATGGGTTTTGAATCACAAATGTAACCCCCAGTTGTATTTTTTTTTTAATTTTTTTTAAGATTTACTTATTTGAGAGAGAGAAAGAGAACACACAAGCAGGGGGAGAGACAGAGGGAGAGGGAGAAGCAGGCTCCCCGCTGAGCAGGGAGCCCGATGCGGGGCTCCATCCCAGGACCCCGAGATCATGACTTGAGCTGAAGGCAGCCACTTAACCAACTGAGCCACCCAGGCGCCACCCCCCCCCCCCACGTTGTATTTCTAAATGTCTTTTCAATGTATATTTTTGGGGTGGGGGTGACTGGAGGATCCAATATTTTTAACTAAAAGGCCACCAAGCCAACACACAGAACTATCTCCTAGGATACTACTAGAGAGTCACTTCTTAGAGAAATGGAACAAACTAATTCAAAGAAGCCAGAGTGATTTTATGTATTATTCCTTATTCCTGTCTAGATTATGGAGATACTTATTTTGACATTTGTGATAGGAAGTGACTTAGGCTGCCTGCATATTGTGAATATACACCCAAGGGATGACTGCCAGTCTAAGTATCCTGTACATATAGAGAAAAGACCTTTTGGTGGAAGAAAACTATAAATTAATTAGCATAGTCATGAGGATCACTAGATATTTAAGGAACCCAACACACACACACGCACACACACACACACAGAGGAAAGAATAAGGATTGGGGGGGAAAACGATGTTAAGGCAAACAGATATTTTAGAAAACACAAAAATTTTTAAAATTCTATTTAGATAATGATATTGACTACATAAAAGAGAATACTGTTTTGATAAAAGACTTGTTAGAGACTCAAAAAGATATTAGTGAAAATGAAAGATAGGATAGCTAAAATAAAAGATTTAGTAGAATAGACAAGGAAAGTCAAAGAAATTTTCTGAAAGAAAAGAGAAGGGTAGGGAAAGGGGAAAAGGAAGGAAAAAAGATATGCATCACTGGTCATTATTTCTTCAACTGTCTCTCCTTTTGGAACTCCAATTAACTATGTATTGGTCAACCCATTTTTATCCTCTATGTATCTTAATTTATCTTTCTTATTTTCCATTTCTATATGATGTGTTTGAGTCATCTCTTCAGACACATATCTTCCAATTCTCTCTTCAGCTCTACTTTAATATATAATGTGTTTTAATGATTGCCTTATGAAAAATCTATAGACATTTACAAGTATTTCTTTCAGAATATCTCTATTACCTGTAATTCTCTGTGAATTCTACCATTTTTGTGACTACTGTTGTTCTCTTGGCTGTTTATATACTGAACTCAACTTCAGAAAGTTTACAGTGGGATTTATAGGTTCTCTGGAATAGGAAGGAACTCCTATAATGTGGTTTTACAATCACCTTTTTCAAGACCTAACATGTTTCACTTTGGGAAAAGTGCAATTTTTATGGTTATTGATGTTAATTACTCACTTTTAGGATACTGTATTGAATGAATTGTCTCAGCTATGAGTCCAGTTTCTCTCTGGATGAGTGATTCTTTCCAGCTATGCCTTGAATACAAAGTAAGCTCCCTGCTTCTTGCAGTACCTTGACTCTGCCAGGTAAAGATTTTCTGACTGCTGTTTCATGGAAAATAGGCTCCTGTCTTTATGCAGGGTACTCAGGTTTAGCTCCTATTCATAGACTGGGCAAGGGCATTATCTCTAGGCTGTATGTATACATTCAATCTAAATCAGGACTATTATCTTCCACAGCTCAAGAGCCAGAACTTATATGTGTGAATACTGGGCATTACTGAAGCACTGCTCAAGACTATACTTTGAATACCTGATTTCAATATATTATGGGAAATATATAAAATATACATATTTGGCTTTAGTATTTCTCATTGTTTGGTTTTTACTCCTCTTTTATGTTTGCAATTTAGGATTTCATGTCTTTAACTTCTAACTCAAGTGGGCATTTTTAAAAATTTGGTTATGTTTTATCTGACATTTCTATGTTTAGAATAGTAGGGCAGATTTCCCTAATCATGTCATAGTCTGTTGGATCATGTTACATGACACATTTTTAAATGGTAAAAAAAAAAAAAATACTTTCCCACATTTAAATTTTTTGTGATTTTTATCTTTGACATGCAATAATAAAGTACTAAGGTTTCCTTCATGAATATTAGTTTTTCTTGTACTGTATTTGACTTTATAAGTAGAATTCAGAATAAGTTTTACTTTGAGATTAAGGGGAAAAGATTAGGTATTACACTTACTTGGCAAAGTGATAGTTTCTAGTAGCTCACGGATTGGCTAAAAATGCCCAGTCTCCTCATTGATCAAAATGTTTTATTATCCCTATAACTAATCAACGTGAAATGTGTAGGAAATTATAATCCTGAAGTAACCTAAAGGCATATTTCCATTTCAGCCTAAAAAATATTAGCCTTGGTTCAAGCTGCATATAAATAAGTATAATAAACAAAAATAAAACAAAAATAGCTTTTGTTAGTTTTAATAGTTTTAAGTATGTAATCTTACTACTATAAAACAGTTTATTCTGAAATAAATTCTACTTCTATCATTCATATACTCAACCCAAGAAGATTTTCTTCAGGTTTTTTTAGCCACAATTTCAATTATATTTGGTGTCTAATTTATGCAAATAAAATATAAGTGCCCATTTACTGTTACAACAATTTTGAAAAAGTTTCTATAATTTTCTGTATTTATTTGCTCCTGAAAGTGATACAAGCTTATTTATTAACTTATTATTAACTGTGTTAAAATATAATAAAATGTCCACTTTTAATCATGTGTTACTAACATACTCACAGTTACATCATATTTAAAAGAGAATACATTTTATTCCTCAATATATCAATTCTAAGTTTATTATTTCCTGCCACATTTCCAATAGTAGTAAATAATTGTATGATTAGATTACAGATTGGAGCATTTACTCTTTTCAGAGTACTTTGACATATTTTTGTGATTGTCCTAAAACCTTGAAATGTGTTTACAATCTTCCCAATTTTGCCCATGAGGACATAAAGAGCTTCTAAAGGTCAAGTTTAGTTTCTTGCCCAAGGTCACAATGCTAGCAAAGTAAAAAGTCAGGTCCCTAATGTAGATCTTCTGTCTCCGAAGCCCATACTCTGTATAGTAGAATGGAATGCCTCTCCTGTTCTCCAATTAAAAATATTACTGTTTGATGAAATCACATTTTATATTCTCTTGCCTGAGATAAATTACAAGTCTTATAATTCAATTAATACAGTTATGCCACTGGTTACAAGAAATCCAAGTTATTTTGAGTGGGTGGATGAAATCTGTTGAAAGTGAGATTTTTTTTTATTGTCATAATGTTTTCTGGCTATTGTTACAGGCTGATTATCAAGATTACATCTTGTATTTGGCCAAAAAAAAAAAAAAAAAATCAGCGACACATTGAAAACTTGAAGCATGAGCCTACAGCTGTGCACCCTGCACAGCTGACTGAAGACCATAAGGTCAAGGTCAGTGGAAAACCTGCCTCATTCTCTCTAACAGATGCAAACTTTCATTTAGAGAACTTGTGCAGTGATATAGTCATAATGGGATATTTCTCTGTGGACCAGATTTTTTTTTTTTAATAAATGCAATCTACTGCTAAAAATTCTTTTTCATGTGCATATTTCCTTTCACTGGGAACTTAATGACACAATGAAATGCTCCCAGAATTGCAAAACAGAATTTTTACATTTTAGATGTTTCATTATTTCTGTGTTGCCTTAAGTGAATCATGAGACCTTATAGCTTACTTGGTCTTGTGGTACTAGATTCAAATGATTCTGAGATTTTTAAAAATCAGGTGCTAACCTTTCTGAGCTTTTGGAATCCTTCTCCATTATCATTCATCTTCTAAAACTCTAGACTAAGATAGGATGTTCAAATTGAAACTGAACCAAAACAATCATGGCACCCAGGACTACACCTTCCTTTCCAGAATTTCATTCCAGAGGTATTTCAAGGGAAAAACACTTGTATTACACAGCACCTGCTATATGCCAATTGCTGACAAAAGTGCTTTACTTATTTTTATTTAATTACTCCAACAAACCAATGAGGGAGATAGACTACAGCAAAAGATACTGAGGCTCAGAAAGCTAATAACCCATGCATAATCACAAAGGTAGTTAATGGAGGAAATGAATTCTAATGCATGACAAAAATAACCAAGTCCACATTCTGCTAAGCTTCTACTATCTGTTTTCCAAATATTAAACAGAATTCACTACTACAATGTCTTGGGCATCATCCAAAATAAACGCAATAGTGTGCTTTGATACCTTCCAGGGGTTATTCCCCTGAAATTTGCTTTCCTTTTGGAATTGACTTTGACTTCATTTTGGGAAGAGAAAGAGAGAGGCCCCTAAGTTGAAAAAATTTATTTCCCCACCCATAAAACGATCCAAGTCTACTTACTCATGCCTCCTTCCCAATTGTCTCCTTGGATATTTCCCTTTGCCTTGTCACTCAGGCCAAGACATCTGCTGTTCTCTGGACCCTTGAAGGCTTGCACTTGCTTCCACTCTATTGGTGCTTTCTCTTCATGTCTCTCCTGTCATTAAAAACTAGCAAAAGAAAAAATTAAACCAATAAAATATTAAGAGCTTGGAAAGGTCAAGTTTATAAGAGTAATAAAATTCTTTGTTCTCATATACACTTTTAATCATTGCCTTCTTTTCTTTTTTACTTAGTTTCTTCTTTATTAAGAAATATATGTATTTCAGCTTGCTTTTCATACATTCATTCCTACTTATGCTATAATCTTATTCCCTCTACTATCACCAGCTAAAACTATTCTCACTAAGGTCACCAATAGCCTCACTATTACTAACATCAAGGGAAGGATTTGTCTTCCTCTTCTCATCTACATTTGATGTTGTCATTTAACTGTTCCTTCTTTGATTTTTATGGTAGTAGTACCCTCTGAATTTCTTACCACTTCTCTTACTATTTATTCATTCAAAAATACTTAGAGCTTAGTATTATAAATTACAGTAAATGAGACAGAAAATTTCTTCCTTTATGGTGATTTCAGTCTAACGGTAAATACAGAAAAGACAATTATATGGAGCCAAAACAATTATAATTAAGTGCTAAACTGAATGAAGTACCAGATATCATGGGAGCACACAGAGGTATTCCTAGTTTGGGTTTTTCCTGGTAGCCATATGCACCCACCCTAACTTTCACGGTTTCAAAGAATAATGATTTCCAGTCTTTTTCTTCAGCTCATATCTCTGGAGTACACACCTATGTGCCCATTTGTCCACTAGACAGCTCCAGTTTTACATCCCACAGACACTTCAAATTCAACTTGTCCCAAATGGATTTCAACATAATCCCTGTCAAAACAAACTATTCCTTAGTATTCCTTGCATTGATTAGTGGCATCATTGACCTTCAAAATTTGCCAAATATAAAACCTAGTGATTATCCTTGGCTCCTTTCTCTCACTTGTATCTCACATCAGTAAATTACCAACTCATTTTGATCCAGCCACTTATATGTGCCATTTCTTTTCATTCCCATGGCTACCACTATTGTTCACGCCACCAGAATCTCTCACTTAGATAAATTCAGGAATGTCATAACTGCTGTCCCTTCCTTTAAACCAGGAGTAAACAACTACAGCTTATGGGCAAAACTGTCTATTGCGAATTTGTGTAAACAAAGTTTTATTGAAATATAGCTACCCCCATCATTTACTTACTATACATGTCAGCTTTCATACTACAGCAATAGAGTTGAGTAACCATTAGGGACCATATGTCACACAAAACCAAAAAGATTTACTTTACTATCTGGCCCTCTACAGAAAAATTTTGTTGACCCTGATATAAACTGGCCCTCTCTACTCTCTCTTCCATACTGCTGTTAAGACATTTTTCCTAAAGAGCAAATATGATCATTACACTCCTCCCATTTAAAATTAGGGAAGTTCTCTCTATATCCTTCGAAGTGTTAGACGTCTTCTTCCAGTTCAGGATAATGATTGATCTGGTTAGTTTAGGATTAACAGGAACCCTCCACTGTTGCTGGATTCTTAGAAGTGGGATTTCTGGATCAAGGGGTAAAGGTATATGTAATTTTATTAACTATTTCCAATGTTTCACCTCTTTGTTTTATATTGTTTTACATATTTTTGTATTCTTACGTAAAATGTATGTGTTGTTTTCTCACAGTCTTATCAATGGTATATGTGGTCAACATCAAGAATTTTTGCCCTATCTAGGGGTGCCTCGGTGGTTCAGTCAGTTAAGTGTCTGACTTTTGATTTCAGCTCAGGTCATGATCCCAGAGTTGTGAGATGGAGCCCCATGTCGGGCTCCACACTGGGTGTGAAATCTGCTTAAGATTCTCTTTCTCCCTCTCCCTTTGCCCCTCACCCCTCCATCTCTTAAAAAAAAAAAAAAAAAGAATTTTTGCCCTATCTTGCCAATACTCTTGCCACCAGAGTTCAAGTAAGGGTTATAAAAATAAGCCTTGGAGACTTCTAACAGGTTGAAACTGGAGTTTTAATTTTTTTTAAATGCACTATTGGGATGTTCTATAGCAAAAGACTCATATAATGCTACCTTACACAATACTTGCTCTCTAGCTGAGATCTATAACAGTTTCTTCTCCAAGAAGGACATGGCCCTGAAAGTGGTTTGTCTAGACCTGAAACAATAACACCATTAAATTCATATTTTAACTTTTCCCCTCTGTTCTTTCAGTAAGGGGGTGGTGAAAGTAATGTGGGAATACAGTTGAAGTTTTTCTAAGTTTGGTCATATCATAGTTTAAGATTTTGGGACCCTATACATCTACATATTCTAGAATAGTTGTGTATAAGCTCTCACACCAAACTCATAATGAGCACAGAATAAAATTTCGAAGTCTCACTGTGATTGACAAAGCTCATGCTTAATTTTGAGTTCAAATTTCTTATCTCATGTTTGTAATACCTTATTTCCTCTTCTTTACATAGCTAATTAATTCCTTCATATTCTTGAGAACTTATTTGCAGCACTCACCTATCCTTCATGCCAAACCTAGGGTAGAATGTATTTCCTTTGTACTTTCAGAGTACTCTGCATGTGCCTAGCATTTATTTCAAATCATTGTAAATCTCTGCATAATTCTTGGTAGTACATTCTATGTATTATATTATACACATTATAAATATCTTGACAATAAAAAGTGGGTCTAGTCACTGCAATTCCAGACCCATTATTTACAGTAGTTACTCAATAAATATTAATCAAAAGAATAAATGTCTATGAAATTACTAGTATAAAGAACTGAGTCTGTGATTATGGGCACTTTAGCATCATGGCAATGTGAAAGTACTTGTGATGACAAGAGGTCACCAGTGTCAAAGTGCAAGCATATGCTATTTATTAATTATTAATTTACTAATTCATGTGGAAAATACTTATTAAGTGCCAATGATGTTCTAGACCAAAAAGATGCTAGGGATATAAAACTAAGCAAAACAGGGCGCCTGGGTGGCTCAGTCGTTAAGCATCTGCCTTCGGCTCAGGTCATGATCCCAGGGTCCTGGGATCGAGTCCCACATCGGGCTCCCTGCTCGGCAGGAAGCCTGCTTCTCCCTCTCCCACTCCCCCTGCTTGTGTTCCTGCTCTCGTTATCTCTCTCTCTGTCAAATAAATAAATAAAATCTTTAAAAAAAAAAAAACTAAGCAAAATCATACAAGATTACTGTTCTTCATGGAGTTTATGACTGGGAGGTGGGTAATTACAAATTGGGCATATAATTAGAAATTGAGATGAGTTATATGAAGGAAAGGAACATGGTTTTATAAGACTGAATAAAAAAAAGGAGCCTGGCTTAGAGCCTAGGATCAAGGACTCTGCCTTGAAGTAGTAACTTTTAAGCTAAGCTCTAAATGATGAGTAGCAGTTAATCAGGCACAGGGGGAAGAGAATGGAGAGCTTTCTAATCTGAACAATGGAGAGTGATAACATACCATTTTGAGGAACTGAAGAGGTCAGTATGGTTGGAGCAGAGAATGAGCAGGATCATGGTGGCACTGAAGCTGGAAAACTAGTTAGGAGAAGACTGTACAAGACCTTTTATTCATTTTAAGGGTTCATTTCTCATCCCCTAGCAGTAATAGATACCCACTGAAGATTAAGAGTTCTAGTATGAGAGGGAGTTATTCTCAGACTGGCATATATTTATCCTTTGACCCAGAAATCTTATCTCTAAGAATCTTACCCCAATGTCATACTGGCAAGAATACAATGAACTGAGTACATAAAACTACTGATTTGGCATTATTTGAAATAGCTAAAAACTTGAAACAAATATGTCTATCCACAGGGAACTGGTTGGGTGAACTGTGGTATTTCTACATAAGAGACTACTATGCAGCTAGAAAAAGAAATGATGAATATATTAAACAGGGTTCTCCAGAGAAAAGAACCAATAAGATAGATAGATAGATAGATAGATAGATAGATAGATAGATATACATACACACACATATATATATATCCTTATATATCCATATATATCCCTATATATATCCATATATATATATATGAGAAGATTTATTATAGGAATTGACTCATGTGATTATGGAGGCTAAGTGACACCATGATCTGCTTCTATAAAGAACCAGGAAAGCCCGGTGGTACAATTCAGTCCAACTGTGAAGGCCTGAGAACCAAGGGAAGCAGATGTCTGAAGGCAGTCTATAGGTTCAAGTGCTAAGCTCTTCCAGAAACACCCTAAAAGACAAACCCAGAAATAATGTTTTACCAGATATCTGGGCATTCTTTAGCCTAGTCGACACACAAAATTAAAGAATCATATCATAAGCAGTATCTTTATATACTACTACTGAGTGATCACCAGTGTATTATGGTAAGAGGCAGATTATACACACACATACACACCACTTGATAAAGCAAGGAAAAAAACAGAGAATTAGAACATCACTGCTGGCAAGCCCTAATGAGCTAATGGATCCAAACAGTGAGTATACATGACTGCTAACATCAATACAAGAAGGGCCATCAAACATTATATAACTCAAGTGCAACTATCAAGTAGTTTTGTCAAATCTGTATCTGATAAAGTCATTTTGAGCTTACTACCAATTCACAGGAAATAGTGGGAACAAAGAAATACCATAGGGAGGCAATAAAATCCAGACTAAGGGACAATCTAATCTAATTTATTCAACAAATAATTGCAGGGCGGGGGAGGGGGGAGAAAGAGAAAGGGGGGTGGCGAGAGTGGGGGAGGAAGGGAGAAAGATGGGGAAAGGAGAAAGAGAGAGATGCTGAGGGGGAACCTATAGATTAAAAGACTTAAAGACATATATAAACCAATAGTACAACAGTAAAATATGGAACTTATTTGGATCATGTCTCAAACCAATCAAGTTTTGAAAATAAAGTACGAGACAACCAGGAGAATTTGAACACTGACAAGATCCCTGATAACATTAAGAGAATAGTGTTCATTTATTTAGGCTAATATTAATATTATTGTGGGGTTTTTTTTTTAGTCTTTATATTTAGAGAAGCAATTTGAAATATTTATAGATGAAATGATTTGTTGTTTGAGATCTGTTTCACAATAATATGGAAGAAAGATTGGCCTTGAGTTGGTAGTAATGAAAGCTATGTAACCGAGAATTCATAATATAATTGTTTTATTGTGGATATGGTTGAAATTTTCATAATAAACAATTACAAAATAAACAGAAGGATAAAGTAATTTGATGTGCATATTTATAAGCCTATTCTTTCCTCCAGTGTAATGAATGGATTGGAAAGAGCCTGGGTGAATGGGAGGAGTGCCAGAGAAGATGTGGGGGACTTAGTTGATAGGCTATTAATTAATCAGTACACATCATCTCTTAGCACATGCATTTCACTTTTCCTCCAGATCAGGATAATGTAGTCATCAGGCAGAAGGATTCTGGAGTTAAATAAGGCTTGGGTTCATATTCTAAGTCTGAAACTTAATAGCTGTGTGGCAGCTGCCTCATGGCAGAAACTGGAGGGTAATGTAGTTATGTGGTTATGTGGTTAAACCAATAAATAACTTTAACCCTAAGAGCCTAGACACAGTATATAACAGGAAACAAGAGTTTCCTTTTTAAAAAGAACCAGGTCCATTTCATTAAGATGAATAATCTTTAAATGCTGTATCCTGAACTTAAATATATATATTTAAATATATATGTGTGTGTGTGTGTGTATTACTCAAACTTTTATTCTGAAAGATACAGACTTGACATTTTAAGCTGTCAAGTAGTTTAGAGAATTTTAGATATTATTAAAGACCCTCCACTTCACTTCTCATTATTTCAAAGCCAAGTCAGTACCCTAGGTGATGGCAGTGGCCAAAAATATGACTTATTCCTTAGTTCTGATTATTACAGCAGCTCATTTTGCAATTCCATCTTCTGCCACTGATCCCAGATTTCTTCATTTTTTTTTTTAAAAAGTAAGTATCTGGAAAGTACAAGAGAGCAAGATTTTTTTCTTTATAAATTTGGCAAATAGAGTATCAGGAAAGCCAAAGAAAAAAGTCTGTCAGAAATATTTTCTTCTCAATTTCATTGATGACATTTCTGTCAGGTTTTTGGAAAGGTCATAACATGCAGATGTTAAATGCTTGGTCAGAATTGAAAACTCATGTCCATTTCTTGTGGTCAGAAGTGAATCAAGCAGTCTGTCTGCAGCTCTTGCCCTGATTTTTATGAAACTAACCATATTGAATTTTACATTAAGGTGGCTGAGCTATAAATAAGGTCAACATCACCAGTGCTTTGCAGCAAAATAACTCCCAACATTGCTTTGTGTGGCTCTATAAGAATCAGTTTTTAATGTCTGGTTCAGTTAGAGACTGATGTGGAAAAATAATCCATGGCTCTATAATGGGAAATAAAAATTACTGCTAATTGTGTCAGACAGATTGCTGAAATCAGACAAGGACACTGTCTTAATATATTTCAAAAAGTGGCAAGTACACTGATTGCACACACAAAAATTCCTGAAAAAAGATCTAAAAAAGGAATAAATCACAGAATTCAAGGCCACGCTTTAAGCACCGCCATTCTTAACATCTACCTAGTTACTTCAACCAATGTAGACAGCAAAATTAGTGCATGCCTCACTAGAGTGTTCTCTAGTCTGATGTAAAAGGCTCTAATGTTCTGCATGTGTTCATACTTCTTTATTACTTGTATCCACTTTGAACATCCTTGGATGGAGAAGTTGATACTACTTCTTTCCTGAACTTATTCACAATAAATTAATCCATCAAGGTTAATTTTTCTATGATGATTCAGTTAGTGCTCCCAACTTTTTCTTGTGTAACTATTTGTATACAGTTAACCCCCATCAGGTCTAATCAGAAACTGGCCATCTCAATATGTGCACTAGACATCATGCTAATTCATCCTACGTCTCAGGGCAGCCTTGCTCCAACATCTCATCCTCACTCTTCAAGCATCTCTATTCCTTCATCCCTGAGCAACCATTCTTTGGCTCTATCTGCCTCATCAGGGACCAAGGACTCTGTTAAAGGAAGTTTTGCAGGAATATCAGTAGTTTCTAGAAACTTATGGAGGTAGTAGGTACCTACCTTGGATGCTTCAGTAAGACATTAAAAAAAAATTTTTTTTTCAAATATGCTTTCATAAGGTAGGCTTATGGATAACTAATGTAGAAAAAGTTTAATTCTAGAGTCGAAATGATAAGCATTGATGTAATTACAGTTTTTTCAGTAAAAATTTACAATCTATTAGTATAACCAATAAAGAATTAGAATAAGCACTTGGTTCTTATGAATCTGTAATGAACATTTAAAAGCAATCAATAAAAATATCTCATGGCTTGCATGTAGGAGGTGGAGAAATATACATAAAATGTATACATTTCCATTAAATTCTTATAAATGGATCATTTATCGTATCTTGAAATACAGGTGAGTGGGAGACAAAAGTACAAAAATATTTCAGTTGATGAATATTTCAAGCTAATTCATTTTCTCCAGGAAATTGTCACCTGAAAAAAATTCTTATATTGGGTAATTATATAAATTCATTCAACCCATTTAACAAATATTATGGGCCAATTATCTTGTGTATAAGTTAGGATTAAGTTTGGTTGTGACAGAACTCCACCCTGCCGCCAACATACAAAAGAGCAGTACTACGTTTTTACATCTCTTTATAGAAAAATCTATGTAGGAATTCAGGAGTTGTATGGCACTTTTCTGGTATTGTTCCTCCAGGCACTGCCTCTATTCTCTATCTCACCTCATCTTGCACCAAAACAGATATATTTCTTATATAAATAGGTAGCTCCTTATCATCCATTATGCTGCTTCCTCCTGTTAAGGGCACATCCCTGTAGTTATCATTGTGTTTTTATCCCTTTGACACAAAATGGTTCCTAGGCCACATCCAGTTGCAAGGAAGAGTGGGAAACACAGTCATTTTTTTTTTTTCTCATCAGCCATGTGCAGAGATACTCTGCCTCCCAGGTAATCTGCCTCACCAGGCTAGTTGTGCAAAACACAACAATCAAGACAATCTTAATAGTCTCTTCTCTCATGGAACTTGGAAGACATATTTATATTATTGAGCTCATATGATGTAGAAGCTTCCAGTGACTGCTATAACAAGTTATTACAAATTGGTGGCTTAAAACAAAAATTTATTTTTTTCACAGTCTGGAGGCCAGAAGTCTAAAATCATTGTCAGCAGGGCCACACTCCATTTGGAGGCCCTAAGGGAAAATCTACTCTTCGCCTTTTTCAGCTTCTGCTGTCAGTTGGCATTCCTTGGCTTGTGACCATGTCCCTTTGCTCTGCCTCAACCTTCACCTCATTTTCCCATGTCTGTGGCTTTTCCTTTTCTGTCTGTCATAAATCTTCCCTGCTTTTCTCTTATGAGGACACTTGTCCTTAAATTTAGGGCCCACCAGGATAATCTCAGCTCAAGCTCCTTAATTACACTGCAATGACCCTTTTTCCTGGCACATTCAGAAGTTCCAGGGATTAAGATGTGGTCATATCTTTTGGGGGAACTACTACGTATGAAAACTTGCTACATGTGAAAAAAACAATCACATTAAAAGTTTACTTACACTTCAAGCAAAAGCTGTCCATTAAAATTCTTTTTTCACCAGGATATGTACACTTTTCCTGTGTCTCATGATTTGCAGAAAGTAGGTAATTATATTGCTGTTTCCCTCAAGATATATTATATATGTTAATAAATGAAAAATCATGGAAAAGTACATTTTAAATTTTAAAATATTTTACCATTTAATTATATATCTTCCTTTCAATTTTCTTCAATAACTTCAAACTAAAGGGAGTTACAAAGGAAAGACCATGGTTCTACAGTTGGGTGTAGAATGTAATGTGTTTATTTCCTTTGTCTCCCTCAAGTGTATTCTCTGATTCATTAGGCATTAATTTGGGAAAGCTTCTGGCTTCCTAAACCTAGATATCTTAGTTTCCTAGCACAGAACAGGAACTAATACACAGAGTGCATTCAACTGATGATGATGATTATTTTTAGCTGAGAAAGAAAAACCATGAATCCACTCAATAGAGCAGAATAAATTAAAGTTATTTGGTGTTGAGACTAGGCAAAGATGGAAGAGGGAGAAAAGAGTTTTATGAAGCAAAAATTCCTAATGTGTTTGGTGAGGGTAAGATGAAATTAAGAAAATAATAAGAATCCAAACCAAAATTCCCATTTTATAAGCAAACTGAAGACAAATGATTCATAAAACAGAATACTGACATTGTATGTTTTACTTCAAATTGCCCTTCATGTGGTAGGTACTATTACATAATAGTATAGTAGTAATCATGTTATATGAGGGTAAAAGGGAAAAAAAGAACAACTGTATTTCTAAATAATAATTCTATAATTTTGTATAAATTACTTTGTTAGATTTATTTTTTTAATATTTTATTTATTTATTTGACAGAGAGAATACAAGCAGGGGGAGTGGCAGGCAGAGGGAGAAGCAGGCTTCCCACTGAGCAGGGAGCCTGACATGGGGCTCAATCCCAGGACCCTGAGATCATTAACTGAGCCAAAGACAGACGCTTAACCGACTGAGCCACCCAGGCACCCCATTTTGTTAGATTTATTTAAGATTATAAATTTTTTATGATGTTTTATAAAGTATAAGAAACACAGACCATTATAATGTAAAAAATGAGAGCTATACCTAATTCAACTAATTATTAACGTTTTTTAACTAAGGTTGAGAATGAATATTCTTTAAATCTATGTACCATAAATTTAACCTGCCATGACAGCAGATTCTGAGGTTAAATTATTCTTTATGGGAGTGGTCAGACTATAAGTTGGTAAACTCATCCCTGGAAAGAACAGAGATGGCTGAAAACATATTGGGGTAAATGTAAGGAAGATTTGTAACAAATATAAGAGTCTATAATTCTCAGTAAATAGATGTAAATGTATAAAGTAAACAGAATTTGCCTTGGACTAAAAATAATGTACATTTGAAATGAATATATATATTTTTTCTTTTTAGAGAGATAGCATGCAAGCGGGGAGGAGCAGAGGGAGAGGGAGAATTTTTTTTTTTTTTAAGATTTATTTATTTGAGAAAGAGAGCACACAGTGGGGAGGGGTAGAGGGAAAGGGAGAGACAAACCCAAGCAGATTCCACACTGAACAGGGAGCCTGACGTGGGGCTCAATCTCACAACCCTGAGATCATAACCTGAGCTGAAATCAAGAGTCGGATGCTCAATGGATGGAGCCATCTAGGCACTCCTCAAAATGAGTATTTTAAACCAAACGATAATGAAGAAAATCTTTGTGGAACACTCATATCTCTGTTATCTGCAGGTGTAGCATGTTGTAGGTTATTCCATCCAATACAACCCAAGACTTCTACCCTATGTCTCCACTGTTGTACTCAGGGAATATTTATATATTTATATATTTGAATATTTATATTTATATACATTTAATTACCTAATTTAAAGTTAACTTGAAAGGTACATATTCTGTATGAAATCACAGTAGACTTATGAATGTCAACTATTTAGAAATATCCATTGTCTAAGAACATCAGCCACTTCATGACTTTCATTGGGTAATTAAGGTTTGACTGCAGTTTTATAACTCATTATCTGTAAAAGGTTTTGCTTTTGACAGCTTCTTTAATGGTCATGTGGAATGCAGCTGTTGAATACATAACTGAAACATAGATATGGGATATAAATAACACTCAGAATAACTTTCCAAAGTGCAAATCACTGATATCCTACAGCTACCATGGAATAAAAATCCTAGCAAGAAAGTTGCACGGGAAGTTTCAGAAAGAAAATTCAAAAAGCAGATTTGCTCTTTTTCTGTTTCTCTGTTAGTGATTTTCCAGATGCAGTGTAGAGGTTCTGGTTTGAAATAGCCTTAGGCAGGACTTCAGAGAGGTTTTATTTCATAAAAAGCACACTATTTCTATTAAAATCCACACTGAAAGATAAAAAATATGTCATTCATCCAGGGGAGCAATACTCATAAATCCTGGTAACATAAACAAGTCTAAAATAAAATCAAATTGGAATACAGAACCATTTGGGGGCTGCTCTTATATATTTTTTGAGGACTCAAAGATTTCCCCCAAAATAGGACTGCATTTTCAGTCTGCACAATATCTCACAGAAGTAACACCTGTTGTTGTTAATCTTTACTTTCTCAAAGTGATGTGTGAGCATAAAGTCAACTGTGTGACCCATTAGGGCACCCCCAGAAGTTTTGTGAAAACATAAATAGACCAAATAAATGAGTGTCCATGTGAAAGAGTAATGAACACTTCTTCATCAAACTTCTTCATCTCCATAGTTTTTCAGACTCTGAGAGAACACAAGCAGGGAGAGTGGGAGAGGGAGAAGCAGGCTTCCCGCAGATCAGGGAGCCTGACATGGGGCTCAATCCCAGGACCCTGGGATCATGACCTGAGCCGAAGGCAGATGCCCAACGACTGAGCCACCCAGGCACCCCTCTACTAACTGATTTTGATCAAGTTACTTACTATACTTCTCCAAACCTCTGTTTCCCTAAAGAAAGATAATAATGAAGATTAACTGAGATATTGCATTGTCTCATTCTTAGTAAAGGTTCAATAAATACCCGACACTGAGCTCAATCATGCTCTTAGATGTGCTATAGGAACACAGAAGTAAATAAGTTAATTCATGTTTGGTTAACTCCAGGAAGTGGAAGTCAAAGGAAATGTGATATTTGCACTAGGTTTGAAAGTAATAGAGAGAGGAGGCAAGGGAAGCACATTCTAGGGAGAAGAAAAAATATGCACAGTCACTGAGTTGAGAAGAAGTATGGCAAATTAAAGGAATACAAACAGTTTCCTGACTGGAGGAGTACGTGAGGGTGTGTGTGTGCATGTGTGTGTGTGTGCACATGCATGTACACATGCATACACATGCACAAGCGTGCATGTATGCTGATATAAGAAAAGAGAGATTGGAAATTGAATAGAACTAATGCTTAAATATAGATGTGAAATGTTATGAGATGGATGGTGTGCATAGGATTTGGAGCTTAATCCTTCAGTGAAACACCCAAGGTTTCTAAGTAGTAAGATAATAGTATAAACAGACTTACTGATGTAGAAAGATCATGTTCAAGGCAGTATGGCGAATCAATGGATGAAATGAGACTGGTAACAGTGAGGCACCAGTTAGGGTCATCCCAGACAAAAGTTGATAAAAACAAAAAACTAAGGAGACACTGAAAATGGAAGGAAGAGATACAGATTTGAGAGAAAGATCTAGGCAGAAAGGTGTATGTATTTGTGAGGGTTCTACAGAGAAAAAGAACCAATAACGTGTGTGTGTGTATATATATATATATACAAATATATAACTATAGAAAGTTATTTTAAGGAATTGGCTCATGTGATTATGGAGACTGGAAAGTCTAAAATTTGCAGGGTGGACCAGAAGGCTGGAGAAGCAATAAAAAGCCTATTCTGCAGTTCAAGTCCAAAGGCTACCTGCTGACAAAACTGTCCCTTGCTTGTGGAGGTCAGATATTTTGTTCTATTCAAGCCTTCAACCAATTGGATGAGGGTCATCCATATTATAGAAGGTAATCTGTTTTAGTCAAAGTCCACCAATTTAAATGTTAATCTCTTCCAAAAACACTGTCACAGAAACATCCAGAATAACGTTTGACCACATACCTGGGCACCATGACTCACATAAAATTAACTACCATCGGTATTTAATGACGGCTGATTGGAAAGAATAAGAATGCGGAAAGCAAGAAGCTGAGGATAAATATGGTTTTCCCCTTGGTGCAGAAGGTGGCATTATCAGAAGTCAGAGAAAAAGAAGAGATAGACTGTGAATGGAAGAGACAGGACTGAATAATTGTTTGATTAAGTATACAGAATTTGAAATAACCATGGGTAATTAATGTGAAGATGTTTCTTAGAAGATCTGAAGTATGAGTCTGAAGCTCAGGTAAGAAGCCAGGGATCAGAATAAAGACCCAGAAATTACTGGCCTATCTGACTGGGAGTATAGATAATTCATGAAGGTAGGGATTTTCAAATCTAAAATTCATTAAGAGTCATCTGTGAAGTAATTTAAAAAAAAAAAAAAAAAACAGATGTCGGTCCCCACCCCAAAAAACACTGACTTGGAATTTTCAGAGCAGTAGGCCAGGCATCTGTATTAAGAAAGTCATATAAATGATCCTGATAATGCAGCCAATTTGAAAACCACTACCTTAAAGTTTGAGAACCACTGGATTAAAGTATGGAGTTTGAAGCTAAATAAAAGACCAACAAAGAAAAATAAAATGTAAAGAATAGCACATTTTAAGGACAACTTGTTAAGGGAACCCACAAAAAAAAAAACAACAGTAAGTCAGAAAGGAGTAAAGCTGTAAAAAGCCGAAGAAAAATCATTTTAAGGAGAGCTGGGTCAACAGTGTCAAATGGAACAGTGTTGTCAATAAAGATAAGGAACGTAAAAATAAAAGACATTCTACTTAGTTTTCCTCAATTAAAACCCATGTGACCTATTGACAGCAAAAGCAGTGTTCAAGTCTTAGAAGTAAGCTCCATTTTTAGTGCCCAGTCCCACTTACAGGGTCCCAGAGCCAAAAGCAGCTGTTTCACTAGATGGCAGCTGGCCAGGACATTTTTTCTTCCACTGAGTTAGGAAGCAAGACAGGCACAAAACAAGATACAAATTCAAAGAAAAAGACTAAATAAACGATATCATAGACATCAGCTGGACCTTTATGTTTTGAAACCAGCAAGATGACATGCAAAAGTCACTATATATATCTTCCAGCTGGAAAATGTTTCTAACTAAAGAGAGGAGGCCAGAGAATTTTCAAATAGAATTGTTGAGACTATGAATTGTAAAAGGAATATAACAAAGCCTACCTCAATGTCACTACAACAAATGTCAAGTTTTATCTCAAAAAAGCCCTGTGTTCATCTTAACTCATACTGAAGTTTGCATCAGAGCCAAGTTCTAAAAGAAGATGCTATAGAACCACAGTTATGTCCATGTGACCAAACTTCTCAAAACAGCTAACTTAGAAAACAGACCATTGTCCGCCCTAGAGGGGAACAATCATTCATAACATTTTGTCATCATCCTGGCAGGCCAGTAGTGTATGAAGTGCTGCAGCTGGGAAATCAGTGAGAATTCCCTGGAACAGAACACAAATTTGGGCTCTAATATATCAGGTTCTAACTCATTGAGTTCACCAGTACATTCAAAAATTACTGACAGCTAGCTCGTCAAGCTATAGTATATGTATATATAATGTTAATAAAAAATTTAGAAAAATTTTAATTTGCTAATTTCAGTGCATATATGTACACAGGTGTATATAGCTGAGAAATTCTTGCTTGAAAAATGAGGATAACCAATCCTATTTCTATCTTTTGTGATAATTAATTATACTAGAAACATTTGTTGGTTTAGAAGATCAACTGAAACAAAATGTAATAATATATTAAGAAGAAAATTTAGCTGTTTTTCACTCCTAAGATTCTCATAACTGTCAATATTTTCCATTGTATTAGTCAAATTAAATAGTCCTGGAAGGGACGCCTAGGTGGCTCAGGAGGTTAAGCATCTGCCTTCGGCTCAGGTCATGATCCCGGGACCCTGGGATAGGGTCCCACATCGGGCTCCTTGCTCAGCGGGGAGCCTGCTTCTCCCTCCCCCTCTGTCTGCTGCTCCCCCTGCCTGTGCTCTGACAAATAAATAAATCAAATCTTAAAAATAAATAAATAAATAAATAGTCCTGGAAAGCATTATTAGCCTACCATTTCAGAAAGTACTTCCCTTAGTCCAAAGTCTGTTTCTTTCCAATTCAGTTCTTCTACTATATGCTAGAGCTCTTAATGCTAAAGCTAATGCTCTTCGTACACCAGGAGTTTAATCACACAAGCAACATGGATTCTATCTGAAGATCGGAATCTTGCCTCACACCCTGAGTCTCATCCTCCCAGTCCACAACTGTGCCATTCACATTCTATATTCTCATGAAATTACTAAGAATAAGAGCCATACTAATGGGTACAACTCCAACACAAACATCTTCTTGTATTACTCTCTGCTGACTCTTGTAATTACAACCCACCAGGTTGGTACTGCAGATAAAACTGAAAGTGAAAGGGGCTTGAGTGTCCAATTCAAAATTTTTAATTCACAGATACAGAATTGGAGGGTTGGAGGAAAGTAGTAACTTACCTAACATCTTACAACCAGCAAAAGATAGAGTCAGGACTCAGATATGCTCCTTTTTTCTATTATGTCAGGATACTACAATAATTTTCCAAGCAATTTATAACTTGAGAGCTCCTCCATGTCTGACAAGTCCACGCTGCCCCAACTAGTCTATATATACATTTTTTTTCCCTTCTGTGCCTTTCCTTAGAATCTGCCTTTTCATTTCGTCCCTCTGGCAGCTCCCTTCCCCATCTTTTCATTGTGATTTATTTGTTCCTTGGTATGTCTGAACAGATTTACATTTCTATCCTGAACTTCAACCCTGAGTTGTCAAGAAAAAGTGTTTTGGCTGGTTCTTGTCCCAAGGGCAGATCAGATCTATAGGGGTCTGAAGTAATCTGCACTTAAAGTTATACTCTGGAGTAACCCTAGTCTCTAGGAAAAAAAACATTTTCTATCTTAGTCTTTGGGATATGAAAATCTTAGTGGTGTGATGGAAAGATCTGAGAAAACTGAGAATTTATAATACATTTTGTATATTTCACCTTACTCCAAACTAGAGAGACATGTTATATTTAGAGTGTTACCATGTAAAATAGTTGTTCATTTCTTTGTATTAAAGTATATGTTATGTGCTAGCAGTTATTTGTATTGCTCTGATAGGTGTTCTTCTGATCCTGGAATTTTAAGAAAGGGAATATGAGATAAGTAGTTGCTCATTTCATAAATTCCAGAAAAAATTTATGTACAGTACAGGGTTCTGCAGAGATGCAAGTGACAATAGAAACAAACACGTGTTATAATTCTCCCAGATATAGGGGCGCCTGGTTGGCTCAGTCATTAAGCGTCTGCCTCTAGCTCAGGTCATGATCCCAGGGTCCTGGGATTGAGCCCCGCATCGGGCTCCTGCTCAGCGGGAAGCCTGCTTCTCCCTCTCCCACTCCCTCTGCTCGTGTTCCCTCTCTCACTATGTCTCTCTGTCAAATAAATAAATAAAATCTTAAAAAAAAAAAAATCCTCCCAGATATAAAAAATAAGCAAAAAATAACATACCTTTATGTGATTCAATTATAAAGGCCTTTGTGTTAATTTTATATCAACTAGCCAGAAATATCCAAAGTGTTTTTGCTAAAATCCTAATTTTAATTATAGAATAATTAAGACAGTGTATACTAAGGTTTATGTCTTAACACTACTTTATTCCTATATCTATTCAGAAAAGAATAAGTGACAGATGACTGAATGTTTGAGAACCCCTGCATTACCTGCAGTTGACCTAAGACAAGAAATCAGTGAAGGTGGTCTACAAGTTCAAGACTGCTGAGATTAAAATAAATAAAAAAATTTTTAAAGAGGATAGGTCTTTACATTCAATAAAATCCCACTTACAACATTTTTATTCACTCAAGATTCATTGTGGGATTGTTTCATGTGTAAATCCTTCACATTTTCTCTCACTAGATACCTGATGAAAGGAGAAAAACAGTACCAGCAAAAAGAGGCCATTATACAACCTGGAAAGCTGCTTTTCACTGGCTTTGATTGATGGTGACAGTTCAAATCTACCTCAATCTCTCCCATCACATTCTTAATGCTAAAGAACTGCTCATATGCTCCTTCAACCTAGCTACATTGAATTTATCGGTACGCACACAGGACAGGCAAGAAAAAGAAAAGACTGGCAGTCTTGCATAAATGTAAAGGGTATAACTGCATACACTGTGGTTAGCTTTAGCAAGCACAGAAAAATATTTCTATTTTTCTGACAAGCAGAAGCCCACACTGAGCAAGACAGATGTACAGATAAAGAAGATTAACCACAATAGGACTGTGCCAGGAAATGCACTAGGGTAGTCATCCAGTGGTCTTCCTTGGTCAAATATAAAAGTAAGCCCAATACATGATCAGTGGTGGTCTTGATCCCTGACTTTCTCTGGTGAGATGTTCCCCGAAACCTTAGTCTACTCTTGGCGTTCAAAAATCTGCTTTTGAAACTAAATTACCACTTAAGTGAAAACATCAAAGAAGCATTAGTATGACAGAGGGAGAAGACCCATTATGTCATCCAGCTCACTTCCTTGCCAGTAATGAATTCTGCCCTCAATTCTCTTTTCTAAGAGTTAGTCTAGCCCTATTTTATAGCCTCAGAGATGGGCATCCATCCTCTCCCTGAGAGAATATTTATTCCACATTTTAATAGATTTCACAATTAGGAAACTTTTCCTGAAAGTCTGTCCAATTTTTCTTTGCTTAATTTCTTTCCTTGGCATTTGGTAATGGCTCAGAGTTCTGAAAATCATTCAAAGGCAGTTGATCTGGAAAAGTGTAGCTGCAAATATTCATGATGCCTGTCAAACAGTGAGAGCTTTAGAAACTGGTGGAAGTACGCCTATCATGGGCATCAGAATCACTTTGATTTCCTCTATGAATTCCATTTCTGTGTTTGCTTTATGACATATGATTTATATTACCATGAATTTGAATCAGCAGAAATCATCTGAAACCTTCAATGGCATATTTTTTTGGCTTAACAGAAATCAACACAGGTCACATAATATCACTAGGGAAAAGATCAGTTACTTATAGCAAACTTCACCAAGGCTGTGGTCCTAATTTTTTCCAATATGGTAGGCGAAGCCTGGTAAGAGCATCAAAGGCATGAGTCTCTCAAAGGAATAATTTCCTCCTTAAAAGAGCTTTAAATGCCCAATTCAAGGAAATCAAATTTGGTCATCCAATGAGAAAAAATACACATATTTTGAAGAAGCAATTAACTTACCTCCATATTCTTAAATTTATCTCCTCAAGACTTTCATTTCTCCTGCCTTGTAACAAACTAAAGACAATAATAACAATAAAAACTCAAAACAAACAAACAAAAAGGCCTAATTTAAGCAAGCATTTCTGATAATTTCTAAAAATATACAATTCTGGAATAAATTGCAAATCAAATTTTATATTTTGCAATCCTTTATGTTTATTTTTTGACAAATTAATACACATCCAGTAATAGGAAACATATCCAATATATTAAGCTTTGTTGTATTTTTATGCTTATTTTCCAAATTAGGATTTCCTCTAAACAGTGTGATTGGATATAAAATATGTTTTTACCAAAACTCAAGTTTTTAATTTAAATATTCTTTTGAAAGCAATTTATGTACATAAAACAAGTTTATTTCTTAAAGATTTTATTTTTTTATTTGTCAGAGAGAGAGAGAGCACAAGCAGGGGGAGCGGCAGGCAGAGGGAGAAGCAGGCTCCCAACGGAGCAAGGAGCCCAAGGCGGGGCTCGATCCCAGGACCCTGGGATCATGACCCGAGCCGAAGGCAGACGCTTAACCAACTGAGCCACCCAGGTGCCCCACATAAAACAGGTTTTAATAACTTTGAGTAATTCTCATTGTAAAACATCTAAATGGGAGTTTCATTAACAGCAATATTAGGACCTGCAGTTTTGTCTTCCAGATATATGATGAAGTCTGTCCATAATGACTTCAGATATTAAGAATTTTTCTTTATCCTTTGCTGGCCTTTATTATCACCTTTCTGCTGTTTGTCAATAAGCTTTTCCAATCTCATAGCCTCCCTGCAAACAAGGGATTCATACTGGTGCAATATTCCACACTCTTAAGAATGCTTAATATGGTAAGTATCAGGTTATACTGTTGTTGCTGCTAAAAATGGCAGGTCACTGTGCAAATTAGAAAGGGGTTCTTTCCTGTGGCACAAACACTGCAAAAAGTTGCCCCCTCTAAGCACATTAATTAGAAATAGTGTATTTTCCTTTCTTCTGATGTAAGGCAGTTTCCCAGACTGGATATAGGCAGGGCACAGAGCATGACAAGTAGAGTGCTCCCTGAGTTTTAGCACATCATACTTGCCTGGCTAAGTGCCCCTATGCAGGGCACAGGAGAAACCACCATATTCAGTGACTCTGGATTCTGCATGTCATTGTCTGCGTTACCAATCAATGTGATAATAGACAATAAGGAAATGCCCACCAAAGACCTCCAGTTCCCCTATTACTTGGACCCTGTTTTCTAAAATAAGATCTAGTTCCACTGTGACTTAAAAAATGTGATATTTAAACTAAAATAATCAGAAACAACCTCTTTTCAGAGAGGCTTTCAGAGCATGAAATACTAGGAAAAAAATTGGAGAGGTAGGCAGATCTAGAATCCATGTTTTAATATTTACTGGTCAAATTATTTAAACTTTCTTAATCTTTCCTGATCCATATAATGGAGGTAATAATGGCTGACGGGAAGACTAAATGAAATAACCATGAAATGCTTATTGAATAGTCTATAGAACATAGTTATATACAGTATCTGGCTTTAATTCTACATGGAAAGAAGACAGGGAAATATAATAATCTGGCACAGTAAACTGGCTGTTCCTTTCATTAAAGCTTGATTCTGTATATGAGTTAGTGTGTGGTTACTATGGAAATCACTGAATGGTAAAGGTGATTACTTTAACAAATTCCTTTGTAGCATATTCACTGCAAAATACTTCTGTTTCTGAGTAGCCTGAGGTATGTGGTTTCTTTGGAACATTCTCTAAGAAGTTTGTCCTAAGCATTTGAATTCTTTCTCCCTTCTCCCCAGTCCCCATATGGGATATGGTATTTATGAGTAAAAAAAATAAATATATTAGATATCCTCAGAAATTTACTGAAAAGACTGAACAAACTCTTGTCTTTTTATATGCATGTTTAATTCTGGACAAACTGCCTAATACCTTGATCCTGTTTCTTACATATTCTGCAGCAGTTTAATATTCTATGACCTCCCAGCCAGTTCTTTACAGAGAACCTTAAGTGGAGGGGGTTGAAATGGGTAAGCATCATAGATAAATATTTTCTGGAGGAAACTGGTCTGGCTGAATATACAATATTAGATAGGCATTTCTGTCTTCTTTTTATGATTTAGTTTTGTTGCTACCTTTCAAATTAGACACTTGTTCTTTAAAATGGAGATTATGAAAAATGGAAGAAGGGTCAGAAAGATGAAACATTGCTGGTTTTGAAGATGGAGAAAGAATGAATCAAAGAATGTGCCAGGCCTCTACTGAAAAAGGCAGAAAACAGATTCTCACCAAGAGCCTCCAGGAGAAATATAATCCTGCCCACACCTTGAGTTTAGCCCAGTTAAATCTGTGTTGGATTTCTGGCCTCTGGAACTGTAAGATAACAAATTTGTGTTGTTTTAAGCCAAATAAATAAATAAATAAATAAATAAATAAATAAATAAATAAATAAA
>NW_023270454.1:57936562-57960100 GCF_011800145.1 Mirounga leonina
AAATAAATAAATAAATAAATAAATAAATAAATAAATAAATAAATAAATAAATAAAGCAGAGATTATGATATCATTATTGTATAAACATTTATACAATTGAGGAGCATTTAAAGGGCTTCATGAGAAAAGAGCTATATTAATCAAATACAATATATTTAACAATATATCTGTTTAACTACCTCAAATTTCCTTTCAGTTAAATAGAAAGTTTAATTATTGAAAAAAATCTAATAGAGGAGAACCCTACAGTGAGGCTGGCCTTGGGGTTAGATTAGCAATGGGGGCATTCCGAGAAAGCTGTAAGGAAAGAGAAGCATTTTCTCACTTAAATTTCCTGTCCTCTAACAATCAGTTCTGCTGTATGGAAGTCATTCTGTTGTGAGAATTATCAATGGTCATGTCTAAAGTTAGCATTCAGGAGGACTCACTTTTCTTGAATCACTTCCTCATGTTTTACTTTACAAGTACAAGAAAAACTAGATGTTTCTGTTATTCTCTAGGACGCTTTCAAATTAGGCCAATGTAATTAGAATATGGAGTTTTCGCAGATAATTACAGTACATGTTTAATAGTCCCATCAGGATCCTAAAAGAAATTGTATGATTCCTAGATAAACAAGAATCATGAAACTTGGGTTGAGTTCATCCACTTGCTCGACAGATATTTATCGAGTGCCTACCCACACTGCACTGCCATTCCTGCCGCAGAGGCACGGTAAGCAAAGTAATCATGCTGAGCTCTCGTCCTCTCGGAGCTTTTGATCAATCAGGGAGATGCTCATTCACTACATGATCACACAGAAATGTAAAACTGCAACTCTGTGAAATACTCTGAGGGAATGCTATGCTATGCAGCCCACATGAGTCTGTACAAAGGGGTTTTAACATAGTGTGGTCAGAAAAGGATTCACTGGAAAAATTAACAGTGGACTAATGTCTGAAGTAACTAGAAGAGGGAAGGGAAATTAGGACCCTCCTGTCTAAAGGCCTTGAGGAGAGAGAAGTAGAAGGAACTAAAATAAAGACGGTGTGACTGAATCCCAGAGAGCAGAGCTTTAGAAAGTAGGTTAAGGATTTGCATAATTAACCTGAAAGAGACAGAAAGCCTCTGGGATTTTTATTTTTATTATTTTTTAAAGATTTTACTTATTTATTTGACAGAGAGATAGAGAGCACAGATAGACAGAGGGCAGGCAGAGGGAGAAGCAGGCTTCCCGCCGAGCAGGGAGCCCGATGAGGGGCTCGATCCCAGGGCGCTGGGATCATGACCTGAGCTGAAGGCAGACGCTTAACCGACTGAGCCACTCAGACGCCCCCAACCTCTGGGATTTTTAAAGAAGCAGAAACATTCTAGGTTTGTGTTTTGAAAAATTACCTCTGACAGCAAAATTGAGAATGGACTGGAGATAGAGAAAGTAAAGGCTAATGCAGTAGTGCAGAGAGACCATCAGGCTTTAGTCTACACATCGCCATCAGAACTCTTTTTAAGGTCATTAGTGACCCCCACATTGACTAATCACATGGTCATATATCATTCACTTTATCTAACTGCTCAGCAGGATTTGACATAATTGATCACTCCTTTCTTTTTAAAATATTGTTCCACCTGTGCTTCATTTTCCTCCTCTTCAGTCTCCTTGACTGGTTCTTCCTATCCCTCTAGCAAGCTGCAATACTCCAGAGCTTTTTCCATGGACTACTCTTTCTATGCTTCCTCCCTAGGTGATCACATCTAATCCCATGACTTTAAGTATAGCTACATGCTGACAACCTGTTAACCTATACCTTCATTTCTAACCTTATCTACTGAATTTTTTTTATCTGTCAACCATGCCAAAATATATCTTTAATCTGGCCTCCACTGCTGATACCCTGTTTTAGACCACTATCTTTCACAAATAGCTTTCTATATTGTCTCCTTGCCTTTACCCAAGCCTCCTAAAATATAAACCAAATCATGTCACTCTTTTGCTCAAGCTCTCTAAAGTCTTTCAGTATTAGGAGTAAAATCCAAAATTTTTCTCATAACCCACAAAGTTCTAAATGATCTGAAGTCTACTGTCCTTCTCGCCTGCCTTCTACTCTTTCTAGTCTCTTCCTTGGTAGCTTCATTCCAGCTGGCTTCCTTGAAGGCCCTAAAAAAGCAGTGAAAGCCCAGGGATCATGCATTTGCTGTTCTCTCTACCTAGAAAGCACCCTCTGCCCAATATCAGAAGGCCATCTCCCAGGTCCCTCACATCTTTTCTCAAATATGTTTACAAGTAAGCTTTTCTGGCCACCCCCTATAGAATAATACCCTATTCGAATCATTCCCTTTTACTCTTACTGGCTTTATTTTTCTTAGTGGAATTTATCACATAATTTCCCCATATAGAATTTATACCTCACATTTATATGTAGCTATTAGTTTATTGTAAACACCCCCGCCCCCACCAAAGACTGTGAGTTCTGTGAGACCTGGAAGTTTGTTCTGGTTATTACTTTATGAGACAATGTACATGGTAGGCATCCAATAAAACATCTGTTGATTTAATAAACAAATCCATAAAATCAAATTAAAAATAAATTAGGTGCTGAGAATTTGAACTAAAGTGACTTACATACAGTGGACACTCAAAAAAATTAGTTATCAGTAATTATTCATATATATCATATATTTATCTCTCAGAAATAACCACGAGGTAAAAAAAATATTAGTCCTATTTGGCAGATAAGAAAATTGAGGCTCAAAAAAAATTGGAATTTTGCCCAAGATTCCACAGTCAGTACATGTTTGAGTAAGACGTCTAATCTAAGTCTTGTAACTCCTTTCCACTGTCTCCTATAAACAACCTGGGTATTGCAAACACACTTTGACTTTGTATATTCAGGTAGTTACATTAAAAAAATCTTGGCACAAAAGTAAGGTAACAGTTTGTGGAATATGATAGGGAAAAAGAGTCAGAAAAAGTACATGTCAAACTCTGGCTCAGGCAATAACGCAGGTTATGACCTTAAACACACTCTTCACCTCTCAACTTTAATATTTGCCTCTATAAACTGATAATCTTAAAACTTGCACAGTACACAGTGGGATACCAATGATTAATGGTTACTGCCTGCAAAGAATTATCTAAATGCTAAATAATATTATCATTACTAACAGACTTGGAATTTTGGTTCAGAACATTTGGCTGCTTATTCAAGCCTTATCTAAACTATCTAAAAGTCTTAGGTCTTTAAAACTGGCTTTGCTAAACTTTCTCACTGCTTATTGTCTAAAGTGATTTATTTAGAAGAGTTTATCCTGTGAATCCTGTGAAATTTTTAAATTTCTATTTTTAAAGTCATCCCTCAAAAGGAAGTAAGGAAGTATTTATTAGGAAAACAAAAACAGCCCCCTAGAGAAGGGATTCCTTCTGAACTTGCCATTTGGTCTCAGTATCTTGTGGTGGATGTCGCTAATTCTCTGAATATGTGGCTGGGCCAAATTTTACAATGGCAGTGGAAATCCTGAACACTTCCAGCCCAAAGGGATACAAAATCCAGGTACAACAGGCAAGAGGAGAGAAAACTACTGACTGGAAAATGGGTCAGTAAAAAAAAAAAATTCAGTGTAGCCATTCAGCAATGTTCCTTGATAAGAACTTGAGATAATTCAATGCAGTACCAGTTTTAAGTGTTATTTTTGTCAATGCATACATATTATTTTGACAATCTTTCATCACATATATCATATATATTGTTTACTTATTAAGACTACTGTAAAGATTAAATTAGTTAATATGATTCCTGTAAGATGAACATAGTCATTAGCAAGAAATATTCAATTAAAAACAAACACTTTCAGATCTACAGTGGACCAAGTAAAGAAATATATATATATACCAGGTGACAGCTAATGAATAGTATGATCATTTTGGAGTTTGTTGTACAAGCTCCTGTGGGCAGACATCAATCTTTTGAATTTATATAGCACCTACTGACTTAACAAGTTGTGACATGGGATGATTTAAAGCAGTAACAAGGAAAAGAAAAATAAAATAAGAGCGGAAGGAAAGAGTACATGCTACTTTGCTGAGTTTCACAGTGGGCACAATGGCCTACTTAAACCTTGAGAGTTACACTTGAGGTTGCCAAGTCTTGTTTAAACAGTTAACTCTAAGTCCCAAGGAAGTTAGAGGATTCAATGTCTACCAATATAACTTTTTATCACAACTTACATGAATCTTCTATAATGAACATCAAATATGTTTGGGTGAGCTAATTCTGATCACATACTGGCAAGGTGTAACAAAAGCCCCCTCATCTTCTCACAAATGGGAGTTATTTTCATGTAAAGCTTTGGAGGTTAAAGAATCATCACTTCCCACATCGGTGTGTGTAAAAACAATGGTTCTGTCTATAGTCCCATCCACCCAAATCTCCTGTTCTTTCTAAACTTCCTACATTCTTCTTACACTCTCCCCAGCCCCCAATATACACTGGCCTACCTCCAGCTCATTCCTAAGAGGAGATAGTATTTCCACGTCTGTGCACACTGAACATATTCAGAGAAGAGTTCACCCTTGTTAAGGCCGGGATGATAGGAAATTTCCTACTATTACAGCAGATGAACCAGGCTTTATTTACTGAGCATGCTCGATGACAGACTTCTCATGCTGGAATGGACATTCTGGGGGTGGCCTGCCTCAGAATCTAAGGCAGAATAGTTTCTGTGGGGCAGCACAAATCCTGCAAAATTGTGTGTGGTTTCCCCTTAAATACTGTTTATTAAAAGCATTACCAATAGTTAGGAGCATCCTAGAGATGTTGGCAAGAAAATTCCACTTGTACAAATCATGTAAATATGTATTTTTAGGGTTTTTAAAAAATAATAACCTAAAACTGGTTTATATTTTTGTTGCATTTACACTTACTAAAAAAATAAGGTAGTCAAATCCTTCTTATTTTTACACAGTCAACAGAGGTTATGACCAAACTGGTTTTGAATCAGACAATATGGAAATTACATATATCTCTATGTCTAGGACAAGCCTATAAAAATTCTTCGGTATAGAAGCAACTAATCCTTGATCTGCTTCTTTTCTCTTCTTGGATTGTGACTGCTTGGGTGAAAACATAACAATAGTTATATAATCTGCCTCCAGTTTAAGAAAACTGTGGGAGTTAACACAAAAACAGTTATATATATATATATATAACATATATGTATATATTATATTCATATACACTTTCCTGATTCTTCAATTTCTACAAACTCCTAATTTAAAGTAAATTACCAACAAAAACAACAAAAAACATGATAACTCTGTACTCCTAGCTACATATTTTTCTCTATTCCCAAGATCATTTTATTAGTGGTAACCCACATATTGCAGCTTGATAAAATAATATATTCCAGGCAGTCCTTGGGTGACTTAGTGAAATCAGTTAGAAATAACCTAGTAGATGTGTGGAAAAAATATTCAAGATAATGTTTAAAAGAGATTAATGTTTCTTAGTAACAGAAAAGTGGCTTTGAAAAAGAGATGGAACATATTATTTTGAAAATGTTCCTTTAAAATACTAAAAACAGGGGCGCCTGGGTGGCTCAGTCGTTAAGCGTCTGCCTTCGGCTCAGGTCATGATCCCAGAGTCCTGGGATCGAGCCCCACATCAGGCTCCCTGCTAGGCGAGAAGCCTGCTTCCCCCTCTCCCACTTCCCCTGCTTGTGTTCCCTCTCTCACTGTGTCTCTCTCTGTCAAATAAATAAATAAAATCTTCATTAAAAAAAATAAATTAAAAAAATACTAAATACAAGCTACTCTTATGGAAGAAATACAGTTTAAAGGATTAAGGTTTACATTAAGCCAGGCAAAAACTTTCAGAATTTGAATATTTAAATGCATGGTATCTATTTAAAGAACTCTACAGAACTCTTATTAAAATAAAGATCTTTCTTATTGTCATTGTTTTGTCATTTTCTGTGATAATTTTCTGACAGATTTTTTTTTTTTTTTTTTTTAAGAGAGAGAGAGAGCAGGCACAGCCGAGTAGTGGCGGGAGGGCGGGGGAGGAGAGGGAGAAAGAGAAACCCCAGCAGGTTCCACGCCCAGCACAGAGCCCACATGGGGCTTGATCTCAGGACTAGGAGATCAAGACCCTGAGATCATGACCTGAGCCAAAATCAAGAATCCAACACTTAAACAACTGAGCCACCCAGGCGCCCCCCCTGACCGAACTTTTTAAAGCAAAGCACGCTTATTTTCAAACTTGAAAAATGGAGGGAAAATCCATGTTGTGACAACTGTAACCTATCAATTAAGTGATTATAATAGGGCTATCTAAAATTGAAAATGGCTGGAAAAAAATTCTTTGAACTTTTATCTCATAGAGTTCTCCATCTTATTTCACAGAGGACATTTTCAAGTTGATGTGGTGTTGCTACCTATGGGCAGCTCCAACTTTCACCTGATTGTCCTCAAACTGCTTTTGTCCTAATGGTAGGCCTTTCATGGAAGGGCCTGAGAAAATGATTGCTGAATCCACTAATGTTGAATCCCCCACAAATAAGGGACATAACAGTTATTCTCACCTGCCTGCAAAGAGGGGTTAATCTGAAGTATCTTGAATAAGCACCCAGTACAATTGCATTAAAAATAAGCCAGCCTCATGGTGAGTATATGGAAAAACAACTATAAGACATTTTTCAACATTGGTAATGTTATTGTTACTTAGATCTTTTTTCAAATAGAGACAGAATGTACCTTTCTTCCAAAAAGGGATCATGAAAGTGAAACAGGAATAAAGAAATGAGAAACACTGCACCTTTCTCAGGGTACAGCTTTTATAAGGTTCTGTACACTAGGTTATTTAACCACTTTGTCTGTAGCAGTACTTCCTTTCCTCCCAGCAATTTGGACCAGAAAGACTGTAACAGCAATTGGAATATGAGTCACAGGATGTACTTTAGGTCAAGACAGCAGTTAAGGAAGACCAAGTCAATACTTTTTCAAATTGTGCAAGTGTGAGGATTTTTCTTCTCTCTTTTTTTTTTTCATTTGTTTTCTTTCATCTTTTTTTAAAGTACTGATTTTATGTTTTGGCCTAAAGTTCTTCATGCTCCTAGAAATGGGGCTAGCTTTAAAAAAAATCAGAGTTTTTTTTTGTTGTTGTTGGTATTACTGCAGTTGCTTTTAAATCATTTTAGGGAATTCTATTCCATGTGGATGGGTAATATTGCCTAGTCTTTCCTGATCAAAGGTCCTGATCTAAAGTTATCCTGATCTGAAGTTCAAGATAAAAAATACATTTCCAATGAGAGCACATTTAAGTAATTGTGGCCACAGCATATCTCATGGAATAAAATATATTCAGCAGTTTCAAGTTACTTAAATTATATTTCTAGAGATTCTTTTATTGAAGTCTTACTTTTGAAAATGAATTCCTGGGATCAGGAAGCTTTCTTAACTCATTGGACTGATCAATGTGCAAGAAGCATTCATGGTAATTGTCAGGACGTGTATTATGCTTAGAGACCAGTGTTGATAAGATATGTTGTTGGCACTGCAAATGATCCGTGGGGACGGGGAAGGGAGGAGGGGTAAACACTGTGTCTGGCAACAGTCTCTTAATTTCCAAGACACCTATCACCATGATGATGAGATCCATAAACAGACCTACTAACTTAAAATCAGTACATAATGTGCTAAATTCTTTATACTCTTGCTGTAGGACTCAGGGGCAGGGAAGGAAAGAAAGGAGACTATGTCATAGATTTAGGAAGTGTGATTAAGAGTAAGCACTTTCCTCAAGCCCTGACAATACCATGAGGCCATGTTTTCCCTAAACAATCTGGTTTTGTTTCTTTGGAAGGGGTTGGGCCTGGGCAGCGGGATAGAGATGTAATCAGAACACATACGGACTGGGGAATTCTAAGTGCACTTAGTAAAGTTTATTGTTTTGGGGTAGATAGCCTATTTGTTTTTCAACAGCTCACTTATGACAGAACTGGGTAAACTGGAATGCACAGAATGATAAATTAATTTCAACAGATTATAAAACAGTAGATGTAATTCTACTTTTCAGGAAAATGAGATTTTCCACATAGCACTGAGTAGAAATCTAGGGTATGTTATAAAATCCGTATCAGATAATATGGATTACAGAGTAACAATGCATAGCCCCTATCGTAAAGAGCTCTGTGTTAGTAGTTCATCAATGAAATTTTATGATGAATCAAAAGTTG
Source organism: Mirounga leonina (assembly GCF_011800145.1). NCBI lineage: Eukaryota > Metazoa > Chordata > Mammalia > Carnivora > Phocidae > Mirounga > Mirounga leonina. The sequence goes on from NW_023270454.1 coordinate 57,944,771, forward strand.
TATTTGAATAATGATCACAGACTATTGTTTTTCTTTCTGCATAAGGAAGAAAATAAAATTGGTCTGCTCTTACCTGCTATTCATAATTGATTGCTAAATTATACCTATCTACTTTCTTCATTATGTCTCAGAACATGTGGAAGGAAGGCAGTGTGCCTTGAAGGTTGCACTGTCAAGAAGAAATATTCTTTCAGAAATGAATTACCTAAAGTAAACTCATTATATTTCTCCCCATCCTGACCCATAGAGAGCTATGCTTCCTTTTCCTAATGTTCATATTTTTCCTTTTGACGTGGGGAACAAAAGCAAAAAAGAGGGGTGCCTGGGTGGCTCAGTCATTGGGCATCTGCCTTCTGCTCGCGTCATGATCCCGGGGTCCTGGGATCGAGCCCCGCATCAGGCTCCCTGCTCGGCAGGAAGCCTGCTTCTCCCTCCTCCACTCCCCCTTCTTGTGTTCCCTCTCTCGCTGTCTCTCTCTCTCTGTCAAATAAATAAATAAAATCTTTAAAAAAAAAAAAAACAAGCAAAAAAGAAATATAGATAAAATTAAATGTCCTTAAAACCTGCAGCCCATTGACAAATACTTGAGTCAGGCAGAGCATAACATTCCTCCAGAAACTCCCAACTGTCTTAACATTAATGCTTTGCTAGAGGGAAGAACCACCTTAGTTTGATGATATCTAGGCCTCCAGGATCCTGTGAGTCTTCTTTAGTGTGTGAAAGTCCTTTTGGAAATTTCCATTTGTCTTTACCTACTCCAACCCCCAAGTATATAATCAGCCATTCCTCCCAACCCCAGTGCAGCCCCGCTTTCTGCCCATGGGTCCTGTGCTTTAATAAAACCACCTTTTTGCACCAAAGATGTCTCAAGAATTCTTTCTTGGCTGTTGGCTCTTAACCCGAGCACTTCAGACCACATCACTTATTACCTGATTCTCAAAAATAAACTATCTTAATTTCCATGAATCTAAAATATAATGAATACTGACCATTGTTCCAATTGGAATATGAATTTAAATTGCCCTTTTTGGTTTTATCCAGGGTTCCTGAAGGCAGGGAAAGCTTTTCTATTTTCCTTACTGTGTTCATACCTCTCATTCATAGAATGATGGGAATTGAAGAAATTCATTATCTTCCACAAAAGTTAGTTCTAAAGTTAATAAGACACCTACTCAGGGACTTCTAATAACCTTATTTCATTGATTATAAACTTTCCCTGAGTATCCCTAACCTGCTCATAACATTGGCCCTAACTAGAGTAATGTTAGGAATTTATTCACTATTATGGAATATGCTGGGAACATTGTTCATTATATTTCTATTTAATCTACCTTTAAAAAATCCTTTTCTAAAAAAATGTTTCTAAGACTTAATGCAAACTTTCTATTTTAAAATTAATACAAATTCAAAATAAAAAATTTGGGAAAGAATAGTGGGGAAAAATGTTTAAACCAAAATACTCTACCCAGAGGCAAACTTTTAATTTGTAAATTTTGGTGCATTTTTAAAGAAAAAATGAAAATACTGGATTGATGCAATACGTGCAACATACAATTTTGTCTACTATTTTCTTTTCTATGTTGTTAAATATTCTTAGAAAAATCTAATTTTTAAATGAGTATAAGACAATGTTGCTTGGAGGCAGCACACTTTTAATAAAGGTTTGGATGATTCTACTTTTCCATTTTGTTGTTAAATGTATTTGAGATGTATTTTGTTGTATAGTGAGTAAGAATCTAATCTTTAAAAAAAAAAATGTTTCCAACCATTTTTCTTTTGAATGATACAATCTTACTCATTTGTTTCAGATGTTTTCCCTAGCTTTGTGACTGATAACCTCAAATTTGCTCTCATTCTCCTTTAATCCATGATGTTAACAGAGTGATCTTTTTTAAAACCCAAATTTGATTACTATATTGTCTGAGCAACTCATGGGATAGGAGAAAGACTGCAGGAGAGGTGGATTTTGAGTGAAAATAAACCAGTATATCAGTTTCCAAAATTTGAGTTACTCATTAGATATCTGTATAAGATGTGAGTTTGGAGTTTAGGGTTGGGCAACATGAAGATAATTTTTAAGGCATACTATTGGATTGAAATTAATGCAAAGAAGTTCAAAGCTTGAGTTCTGAATCACTCCATTGTTTAGAGGTAAAATAGTACTTAGAGGTAAAGTCAGCCAGGAGCTAAAATTCTCAAGAATTGAGGGAATAGTGACATGGAGATCTGTTAATGTCATCTGAACTGTTTCTTTTAAGAGATTGTTTAAGTTTCTTCTTTAGCTATGCTTATAATTTTTCTGTTGGTTCCTGTCTCTTTCCTTAATTCCCATAAGCTATCTTATTATTTCACATCTTTGTCACTTTTCAATTAATTCAAGGAGAGTTTAAGTTTGTTCTCCACCTTGCCAATTTTCTGTAGTGCCATGTAAGCTTTTTTATTACCTCAAATGGCGCTCTTCACATTTTCATTTCAATGGGTCCTCAAATTGTAGTCTTCTGTTCTTACTTTATGGAGTCCAGGTCCTCTCATATCACACTGAAAATGCAGAACAGCTTCCAAAATGTTATACTGGTTTTGTAGTAAATCTCCCCACCCCAGAGATATGCTTCCCCTTGGATCCTTGGATGATGTTTCTTTTCCTTTCTTCTATAGGATTTCTTCATAGACTCTAAGTTGTTGTTGTTTTGTTTTGTTTTCATCAGCTTGTCCTCACATAAAGACAGAGTTCCTCAGGTCCAGTTTTGCCAGCAGGATAGATATGAGAATTTCCTTGAGGCCTAGATGAATCTGTCTCACTGAATGTTACTTGAATCATCTTCCTATGAGCTTGATGAAAAGCTGTTATGTGTTGCTCCACCTGGCAGTTTAAGAAGTTTTCTTAATAAATACATGAAAAAATGTTCAATGTCAATTAAGGAAAGCAATTTTAAAAATGAGATATCACTCTACATTCAGCAGTATGCTATAATAAAACAGAGGGACAATTAACAAGTGTTGATGAGGATATAGAAAAGTCAGAACACTGATATATTGATGGTGGAAAGGTAAAATGATGCAGTCACTTTGGCTTTTAATAATTTGACTATAATGTGTTTTACTGTGGATCTCTTTAAATGTATTCTGCCTGGAGTTCTTCAGACTTCTTGTATGTGTAGATTTACATACTTCATCAAGTAAGGAATGTTTTGACCATTATTTTTTCAAACATTCATTCTGCTCCTTTCTCTCCTCTAACACTGGGACTCCCATATGCATATGTTGGTCCACTTAATAGTGTTCCATAGATCTCTTAGACTCTGTTCATTTTTCTTCAGTCTTTTGTGTTCCGGCCTCTCAGACTGGATAAATTGATCTATCTTCAATTTCACCAATTCCTTCTTTTTTCTGCTCAAATCTGCTATTGCAATTCTCTAGTGAGCCTTTCATTTCAGTTATTGTATGTTTAGGCCCCAGATGTTTATTTGGCTCTTTAAAAAAAAAAAATTCTGCCTCTCTGTAGAGAGTAAAATGGAGTCTGTCATGTCAAGCAGGAGCCTCTGTCACAAAGGGGCCTGTGTCAAGCAATGACGCAAGCAGTTAAGGTACCATAGCCAGGAGAAATCGCCAGGACCTACAGCAGCTGACACCCCAGAACTGATAACAAGCAGAACCAGAGGAGGTCTGTAAGGATCCCAAACCGATTAAATCCCTTTAAAAAGGGAAGGATTTTGGCATCAAATTCAGACTCTTCAGACTTGACCCCTCTATGTCTGACCACTTAAAAAAAGGCAACTGCCAAAAAAAAAAAAAAAGGCAACTGCCGCCGAAGGCTCTACCTAAATGGTCTCCAAACAGAACCGAGATCCTTCCCTGCTTGAATATCAGAAGCAGTATGTGCCGAGAGCTGACCAGGACCAGACCGAGGCCTTACCTCAATGGGCGCCCACAGACTGACTTTGCATTTGTTTCTTTAACTTCCTACACCCTCCTGTTATCTTGTTTGTTGTGTGGTTTGTCTTCTGTCCTGCTCTGTGTGCTGTGTAAGAAGCTAAGTTTAATCACATGGTGACTGTCATTAAGTTTGGAATCCTGAGCCTGCTTTTGTAATTGTGATTTAACTTTGCTTTATGATTGAATAAAGCTGACATTATGGAAAGACACAACTCGGTGTGTGTGCCTTCATAGCGTACTCATGACACTATTAACATTTTCTACATGGTGAGACATGATTCTCCTGGTTTCCTTTCATTTTGTGTCCATAGTTTCACTTAGCTCTTTGAGCATATTTAAAATAGTGATTTAAAATTTTTGTCTAGTAAGTCCAATGCCCAGGATACTCCGGGGACCCTTTCTATTAATGTCTCCCCCCCCCCCCCCCATGAATAGACCATACTTTCTTTTTTCTTAGCATGTCTTCTAGTTTTTTGTTGAAAACTGGACATTTTGTATATTATTATGTAACTGCTCTGGAAATCAGATTCTCACTCCCCAGGACTGTCGCTGTTTGTTGTGGGTTGTTTTTTTGTTTGTTTAGTGACTTTTCTAAACTGTTTTTATATAGTCTATATTCTTTGTTATGTGTGACCACTGAAATCTGTATTCTTCTAGTTTTGTGGTCAGTGTTTTAATATAGTTCCCTTAAACGTTTGGAGGCAAAAAAAAAAGGGAGAAAAGGGAAAAAAAAAAAAGACATCCTCTGCCTTTATACATTGTCTCTGTTTTGGGGCACTCCTTCAATAACTTAACCAGACTATTTACAGCTCTGCTTTGGCCTTCACTTGTGCCTGCAGCCTGAAGATGAGCCAAAGATAACAGCTTTAGGTTCTCTTAGGCCTTTTCTGAGCATGTGTCCAGCCCTGGGCGTGTACATGGCCTCTTCGATTATCTGACACAAGGAGGAGCTTTTAAAAGCTCTTATTCCCTCACATATCTCTTTTCTCAGCCTTTTTGATCTCTCCATTGTCTTGACTATAAACCCTTGCCCCAGGCTTCTGTGGCCGGTACTTCAGACTTTGTATACTTTCTGGGAACACCTTCCAGGAAGCCACCCTAACCCTGGGAATATTCCCAATCAGGCAGAACAAGGGCAAGCCCTTGTGCTGGTCCTTCAAGGAGCTGCCAGGCAGGTTGAAACCTACAGCCACAATTATTTGAGAATAAGGTCTATATTGCTCCCTCTGGCATTAGCAACCTGCACCAGCATTTCGGGCTGCCATCCTCACAGCCACCACTGATCTAGGAGTGGGAACAATGAGCAGGAACTTAAAATGCTGGAGCAATGAAGCAACTTCTTTCTTCATTAAGCTTTACCCTGGGTACGATAACTGTTGGAGAAGTTTCCAGAGTTTTAAAGAAGTTGATTATGACCATTTTTGCTAGCTTATTAGCTGTTTTTGTAGAAGTATAAAGTTCTGGAATTCTCTAATCTGCCCAATCAGTGTTAGATTCTAGAATTACAGTAACTGGATCATTTGCCCTAAAAATACTACTAATAAATACTACTATGAGTATTTGTAACAAAGATTTAGGGAGAAAAGAAACAATATTTACTGTAAAGAAAAATAATGGCTCTTATGTAATAAGAAATATGAAAGAGAAGAAAAATGCTCTAACATTATGACTTTTTATTAAACACCCTGAAGATCAGTATATTTTGAAAGCCTATTCTCATTGATAAATTGTTATTTCTAATCTTTATATTCCTATCAAATATACACACATGCACTGTTATGAGCTGAATGTTTATGCCCCACACCCCCAAGTTCTTATGTTGATGATCTAATTCCCAATGGGATGGTATTAGAGATGGGGCCTTTGGGAGGTAATTAGAATTAGATGAGGTCATAAGAACTGGAGCCATCATGATGGGATTAGTGCCCTTTTAAGAAGAGACAGGAGAGAGTTCGCACAAGGAAGGTCAATCTACCACATGAACTGAAAAAGGCTTCTTACTAAACCTGCAAAATTCCTTAAAACAATTTGGCTAATATTTCTTTACAAGTGCATCTATACCTAATGATGCACTTGTTATTGTATCCACAGTTACTGCAGAAGACTCTGAGTCCCTCTTAAAAGATATTTTAGGAGACTCTCAGAGCAATTAATACTACTTATTGTATATCTCACAGTGGTTAAAATCATGTTGTAATTACTTAGTCATTTGAAATTGGCTAATTCAGGGTTAATTTCTTTTTTTTTTTTTTAAGATTTTATTTATTTATTTATTTGAGAGAGAGAGAATGAGAGAGAGCATATGAGACGGGGGAGGGTCAGAGGGAGAAGCAGACTCCCTGCCGAGCAGGGAGCCCGATGCGGGACTCGATCCAGGGACTCCAGGATCATGACCTGAGCCGAAGGCAGTCGCTTAACCAACTGAGCCACCCAGGCGCCCCAGGGTTAATTTCTAAACAAATACTCAGTGGAAAAAAAGAAAGCAGGTTTATTTTAGAGCAAACATTCAAGTTTTTGATAATTCAGCCAGAGTTTGCTTGATGCATTCCATGTAGACAGACAACTCTAGCAGGCTTGAGCAGGTGCTATTTGTAAAATCTAGTGGGATTAATTCTTTGTAGTTTAACAAGCACAAGCCCTATTGTGCATTAAATCATCTCAATGTCAGCCTCCTAAAGAATTATTTAGCTTATACAAGACAATCTGTTGCTAAGAGAGATAAAATAATAATTATTATTATAGCAGGAAAATGTTGTAACCTTCTGACCAGGGCCTTGTTGACATTTTAGCTTTTTGCATGAATTGAACTTGTCAAGTTTATATAGACAGTATTTGCACTGATTTCATTTCACATGTGTTATTGCAAAGCTTATGCTGTATTTTTCAAACAAAATGTAAAAAAGCCTGTCAAATAACATAGAAAATCCTGGAAGGACATGTGCTGAATACTCAGGACAGGTCAAAACAGCAGTTTGTCTTGGTCTCATCTTAGTGCTATAAAATTCAGGTCCTAAAGGGAAGACATGTTATCATAGGATTTAAAACTACTTTTTTTCTAGTTTAGACTGATACCAATGATTCAACATATTTGAGAAATAAGCCAAATAGTACATTCTGTAGCTTTACGGAGCCAGCAGTACGCTTAGAGCTCTTCTCTTGTGTAAAAACAAAGCAAGTACAGATATTGACTGTGATTAAATCAAAGACTGACAGACCTGCAGGCTTCAAGAACATGTGACTGACCACCATTTACTTTGGTGTATTACATACAGAATGTTTCAAGCATTGTTTAAACCAAGAGAAATTTTGTAGTGTACAACAGTATTATATTTAATACAAATCCTCTAGGGTAGAGACTAAGCAATTGGATCACTATCAAGAACAGAATGTTTTTAGTTTTGATGAATGTTCTAGCCAAGTGTAGGATTCCAAATGAAACCCAAGATACTGCGATAGGACTGACCAGTAAAAAATGAATTCTCTACCAAAACCAGGAATTAATTAAGTGAATGAATGAGAAATAGTTTTAAAGATTAAGGAATTTCATTTAAAAAGTCTTCTTACTAATAGGCACAATGCAATTGATAGTTTCCATACATTAATTATCCTTCTATGTAGTTATGCCAAATAACTAAATGGTCTTATGTCATAATCAGAAGCTATACTATTTTCCTATTAAATGCTACACAAATTGTTTGTAACCACAATACCAAGCATGTTTTCCACTTATTAAGTGTTTGTTCTTCACTTTGATTTACCATTGTGTCTCATCTTTTCTGTTGATTTACAGTTGTCAGAGTTGAACTACAAAGCAGATAGGAAACCATGATAAATGGGAATATGCATGCAATAAATAGCAGACTAAAGTGATGCATCTGTTTTAGAGATCTATCCTGCCACTTGGCTAGTTTCATTTCCTGAGTAAATAACTATAATTTTCTTATTATAAACCTTACTGAACTCATGTTCAGGCAGCTGTGAATTTCTAGAGTTGCTCCACTGAGGGATGGCTTATTAACCATTTAATATGCCTTCTATCCTAAATTTTCATGGCCATAGAAAAAGTTCTAACAACACAACTCTTAGCATAATGTTCAAGTTTTAAAACTCAAGTCCAAAGGCTGTCACAAGAGTCTGCTGTTCTAAAATTGTGAACATTTGTCCTTAGCTTGATTCTGTATTATACAGGTCATCTTTAAATACCCAATAATTTTTCTGAATAATAAAGTTTAAGGTTATTCAAATTTGTATACAGTATTCTTAAATACTCCCATCTGTAATGTGGAATTGAAAGGTAAATGAAAACAGAATAGGATTTAAAAATGGTACATATGTCTTATACCTATTTACGAATGCTGCCCCAAAGACATGAATGAGTCTGAATCAAAATAATATTTTTTTCTAAGTTGTAATTTTTTGTCATGTAAGGAAATGTGTATGCAGATATTCAAGTATACGTTATATCTCTGGTGTTTGCTTGCACCTTAATTAGAAAACAGAATTTGAACAAAATTATTAAGTGCTTATTAAATATTTTTGTAATTATGACAAATTTCATGTACCATGCAGATGGTACTCAAGCCTAGAGCATCTTTATTATGAACACCAGAGCATTTCAAGAAATAATTTATGCCTTCAAATAATGAATTATTCCTCTTTGTACTAATTTCCATCAATTGTCATTTATTCAAAGATTTGTTCAGGAAGAGTCCAGTCATGCTAGTAGTCTGTTTTTCTCCATGTGTGTTTTAGTCATTCTCACAGATCATCACTAATGAACAATTACCTTTCTCTACAATCTGAAATACAGCAAAGTTGGCTGAAAATGGAATATCTGACATAGAAATATATACACCCATTTCAAAGGACCAAAATAGGTAAATGGCCTCATATTGCCTGAGCTACTCGTTAAGTCAACTTACTCCAGAAACAGTGTGGGATATCATAGCAGAGACTCAAAGTAACATGCTGTATGCAGACTACGAATGTTTAACTAGCAATCAAATTAGTATTTCCAAAGCTTATAAATGTAGTTTTATTTTATTAGAGAATATACACCTAAATTTTATTAGGTGTATTCCCTAGTTCCTTTATTACTCTAGGAAAATAGTATGTTATATTAAGTGATTGCTTTCACTGAAAATTCAAACAAAATTATTTTACTCCATTTGAAATTCTTCTTTCTAAAAACAATATACATATCAAAATGACCTTCAGGGACAAAATATGCCATAAATTAAAACCCTATACTACATACTATTTTGGAAAATGATTTCTTCTAGGCTAGTTTTGTACACTAAATTTAGTTATTCTGAAAGTGCACAATTACATATTTATTGCACATATATTGATAGATTTAAGTGAAAATTAGTATACATGCCTACTTTAGAAACAATTGTATATCAGAGCTAAATTTTAATGACTTTTATTTCATCTTTTGAATGTTAAAATAAATATCTCAAAATTCCATTTACATTACATATCACAGTTCCTTGTTTATTCTAAGTAATTAATAAACGTTTTATTTTTGAGGTTTGAAAACATATGTTAATTATATTAATGGGTTAAGAAATACCTGAGTTTTTTTAATAAAAGTAATTCTTCAGTTTTCTATTTACACTTCAGTTTTCTATTTACATTACTGGGCTGTTTACATCAATTGTATGAAATGAGAATTAAGTATGTTATATTCTAAAAACCAAACAATATGGATGCCCCTAACCTTTGTTACAAGTTCAAAATTACAGGAATAAAGATAACTCAAAATCTAGCTAAGAACCCCTGGATGACTGACTTCTAGGATGTTTTCCTCCTATTTGTATCAATCTTATTGAGGAACAATCATATCCTCTGAAGAAAGGGCTGATTGTCCTTTGCCATAGCAACAAATGACCACCAGAACCAAGTTTTTAAATATTCCATCAAATAAATAAAAACTTGTTCTGTTATCAAATCTTGGAAAGCCAGCCAATCAGTGACAAGCAGCTGTTTCTGAAGTCAGCGAACTAGCAGCAGCCTCACTGAAGTGCATGTATTTACACAACTCGAGTAGTCAGTGAAAGTCTTGTTCTAATAACCAGTTTTGTAGCAAAAAAAAAAAAAAAAAAAAGATCAACCAATCCCTAAATTCTACTCCTGCTTCTGAAAGTCCATCAATCCTTGAACACCAAGCTTCCCAACCCCCTAAGTAAAATCAGCTCTCTGCTTTCTCAGAAAGACTGTGCCTTAAGAGTACAGCTCTGCTCGGGGCACTTGGGTGGCTTAGTCATTTAAGCAACTGACTCTTGATTTTGGTTCAGGTCAGATCTCAGGGTTGTGAGACTGAGTCTGTTGTCAGGCTCCGTGCTGGCCATGGAGGCTGCTTAGGAGTCTCTCTCTGCCCTTCCCCCCTTAAAAAAAAAAAAAAAAAAAAGAGTACAACTCTGCCTGATTCAGCGAATAGTAAGTACATTTAGATTTTGTGTTGGGTATTGAGTTGATTATCTTTTTTACACTACAATTATGACAGGCCAGTGTGAAAAGCAGTAGCATTATCCCCTTTAGAAATGAATACAAAGCTTAAATAAGTAAAGGCATTTATTTTTCTCAATTAACAAGAAGTCTAGAAGAAGGAGGAACCAGTAGGGATCAACGAAGTAGTCAAAGGCTCAGGTTCTTTCTATTTTTATGCTCAGCCATCACTGCTGACGTCTTAAGGAGAAAAAAAAAGAGGAAAACAGATTTTGGGTAGGTAGCTAACCATGACTGCCATGATAGTATAGCAGTTAAGAGTTCCGTTTCTGTAATTATTTCCCCAGGTTAAGTTTTTTGTTCTGCAGCTTTTTAGTGGCATGACATTGGATAAATTATTTAACCTTTCCCTAAATCTTAGTTTTGTCTGTCTTTCCTCTGTCTCTACGGAGAACTGCAGTAGGAATTAAATTATGTAATACCTGTAAGGTATTTAAAACAGTAACTGAGTAATAAATATTGGTATCATTATTACTATATAAATGGACTTATGTTCACTGCTATTGGTTTGTCATGAAAAGTAGCATCACAGGTAATATTAACTCTGGTGAGTTTTCTATGCAGAAGAGATAGAAGAACAAACTAAGGTATATTTTTGCCCTGACAAAACTGGCTTAACAACTTAAAAAAAAAAGTGAGAAAAAAAATTGCACCAGATTATGTTGATAAAAAGTAAGAATAAGAATGTTCGCATTTTAACTTCCTTTGACTCTAATCTACAAGTTTTTATTTTTTAAAGAAATCTAGTCTAAACATGGTGAAAATTGACTAGTCCAACTTACAAAAAAAACAAAAAAACAAAAAAAACCAAACACACATTTGATGAAAGTTCATGAACCTTGGCAAAACTTTTGTTGAACCTCCCTGAATTTCAGGTTTATTTGAAACTAGAACCGGGTGAGTCTCAGATTTTGTTACGAATGTTTCACAAAGTTCTACAAATAAAACATGATTTACGCAATAAGTAGGATTTGATCCTTACGTGTTACCGTCTCCTTCAAAATTTCTCAGTACATATGTCTGACTTTTTATGCTTTATACACTAATTTTCAGGCTAAATTCTCTTTATATATTTTTAAAGTTTATTGTCAGGAACAGGGATAAATATATTCTTATTCAATAAGAAAAATACCTTTTCATGGTAAGGTTTTCATTGACAACTCCCAGGAATTCACTCTTCCCCTAGGAAGGGTATAATTGCATAGGGATTTCTTCCTCTTAATTAAACTTAGATACAAGTATAGTTTTGCTTAATTTTTTTCAATTTTTCAATGGACATGTATTAATCTCAAATTGATCAGCTTCAGTTCAGAGTAGTTACTTTTTATGTATGTTTATATACAATGATTTTAATGTTCTACATTCTTCATTTATTGATAAACACCACATTGATTATTTACTGACATGTCATTTCTTATTTTAATACATAGGAAAAAAGTGACAAAAATGACATGATATATATTCTAATTTGTTCAGTAATATTGTGTTATATAGGACCCAAGTCAAAACATTTCTTTGTTTTTATAAAAACTCACCTTTTTATATCACTGAAAACAAATCAGTGACAAAATCCCTGTGAATACAGATTTCATAATTATATTAGGTGGGTACTGAAATGTTAATGGGTTAAAAAATTCCCCTTTTATAGGTAATATGGTATAGAGAAGACAATGCTTAAGTAATTTGTCAGCGATTCAATGGGTACTTCTCCCATTGTAAAATGCATGGTGAAAAAGATCATGTAAAGGCCCTTGAAAGCCCTGTAGTGTAACACATAGGTAAGAAAATAAATCCGTGAAGGGACACCTGGGTGGCTCAGTTGGTTAAGCGACTGCCTTCGGCTCAGGTCATGATCCTGGAGTCCCAGGATCGAGTCCCACATCTGGCTCCCTGCTCTGTGGGGAGTCTGCTTCTTCCTCTGACCCTACCCCCTCTTGGGCACTCTCTCTCCCACTCTCTCTCTCTCAAATAAATAAAATCTTAAAAAAAAAAATAAGAAAATAAATCAGTGAAGACAAACTGTATAATGTAAATTGAATTAAATACTAAGAAAAAATCATCCAAAAGCAAGAAGAAACAGGTTACTAGTTTTCTGTCTTATTACAAGTGTGTGCCTGTATTCACTTATTTATTTTTTAAATGATACTTTCTATAGCTTTTTACTGAAAGAAATAAAGATAGAAAAATGATCTAAAGTAGGAAGCTCAATGAACTTTCACAAGGTGAATATTCCCATGTAACAAGCAGTGAGATCCAAATAGAATGCTACCAGTATGTTAAAAATTTCCCTTGAGGGGCGCAGTCATTAAGCGTCTGCTTTTGGCTCAGGTCATGATCCCGGGGTCCTGGGATCGAGCCCCGCATCGGGCTCCCTGTTCTGCGGGAGGCCTGCTTCTCCCTCTCCCACTCCCCCTGCTTGTGTTCCCTCTCTCGCTGTGTCTCTCTCTGTCAAATCAATAAATAAAATCTTTTTAAAAAAAAAAAAAGTCCCCTTGAGCTCCCTTCTAATCACTACCCATCCCACGTTTGAAGAGTAACTACTGATCTAACAAAATGGATCTGTTTTATATGGTTTTGAAATGTACATAGGTAAAATCATACAGCACAGACTCTTCTTGCATTTGATTTCTTTCACCTACCATTACATTTTTAAGGTTCATTAATGTTTGAAATATAACAGTAATTTCTTTACTTCCACTGCTGTACAATATTCCACATTTTTTTTATCCATCCTATTGTTGGTGGACATTTTGGCTGTCTCTAATACATATTTTTATGAATTTCTGTTGTGTATGTATCTAGAGTAGAACTGCAGTGTCCTAAGATATGCATATATACAGCTTAGAGAATATTGCCATACAGTGGATTGGTAGAAGTGGTTTTTACCAGTTTACATTCCCACCAACAGTGTATGAACTATTGTTCCATGTTCTCTCTTTTCATCTTTGCAATTTTCATCTTAGCTGTGTTATAAGATATGCACATATTCGGCTTAGAGAATACTGCCATACAGTGGATTGGTAAAAGCGGTTTTTACCAGTTTACATTCCCCCACCAACAGTGTATGAACTATTGTTCTATGTTCTCTCTTTTCATCTTTGCAATTTTCATCTTAGCTATTATGATAGGTGGCTAGTAGTAGCTTATCGTTTTTAATGCGAGTCCCTTTTCATATGTTTGTTGAGCAATGACTGTGACTTGTTTTATTTATTAGATTGGCTGTCTTTTAAAATTATTTTAGGAGAACTTTATATATTCTGAACATGAGTCTTTTGCCAGAAATATGAATTGCTGATATCTCCTTCCTCCTTGTGGTTTGCCACTTCACTGAGTGTTGTTTTCTGATAATTGAAAGTATTTGATTTTAATGTAATCTAAGTAAGCAATCCGACTTCCTTTTCTAGGAAGCAATATTTTCTTTTCTAGCAAGCTTTTCTATATTCTATTTATTTGTTTTGCTTAGGCCAAACAATACATAATGCCCAGATATAGTAAGCATGTGGGCAGCTGGTTTGTGACTTCTAGGCAATTAACAAAAAGACGAAAGTGCATTTGTGAGAGAAATATAAGCAACATTGTGTTTTAGATAGACCAGTGATATTGACTGAAATAGATTTAAGGGAGAGAGCCTTACTGCAGATAAATCAATGAGAGAAATGTAATCACTTGTGTGAGAGATAATATGCCTAGAAACTGAAGCAGTAGCAGGGAAATTAGAAGTGAAATAATTCCAGGATTTAGACAAAGTAGTACACCTTGGAGGTGACTAAGGAAAGAGAAAAAGAGAAATCATGAATGTTGGTTATCTGGCTTGGGTGATTAAATAGCAATATCATTAACTAAGACCAGGGGCTATATTTTGATGAGTACATTTGATGAAAGTTAGTTTAGTTTAAGCTGTATTGAGTTTAAAATGCGTATGGGATGTGTATGAAAGACAGATCTGGGTAATTGTTTTTTCTTCTTTCTGTGCCTCTTCATTTTTTATTTTTTTAAAGAATTAACATGTATTAAATTGCTAATAAGACCAAAAGACAATAAAAATATATCTGCTTCACTCCTCTACCCACTCATACAGTCAAATATGAAAATGAGTGACAGCTTACCCACCCAAAATCTTACCGCTTAACTGTCACTCCTGGTGCCCATGTGGACCACACTTACTTAAGTCTTCTTCATGGATAATCAGATTCAGGATCCTTGATCCAGAAACAAGTCCTGTTTCCACATGGTGTTCGAGGCTCAACAATCAGTAAATCTTGGTAAGTTTCATCTACTGGACTGGCTTTGGCCTCGTTCCTTTGTTTTTGATCTGTTCTATTCTTATGTCCATCTAGGTCTGTGGCCATTCCCTGAATCTGTTGCCATACAGCTCCCTGTCAGCCTTCTTCCTATCATTTCTCTCCTCTGGGGAACAGGGTTCTCTCTCTTATGTATAGATAGACCTTTTTGAAGTCAGAATTGAATATTTGCTGATAAATAGATCCTTCCAACTGCCCCCTGCCTACTGTTTACAAACCCCAATGTTGAGTGTTCAATGTCTTTTTTGTGTAACTAATTTCACTAACTTATGTTACTTGTTTGGACCCTTCAAGCATTTTGGTTTGCTACTCCAACAAAACAAATGCTTTAAAAAAAAAAAGAACCATTACAGATGAGACTATAAATTTAGAGAAAACTATCCAGCATAATTAGCATGTGAGTTATTCAGTAACTCAGCTGATGCTGCTGCATTGAGCAAAAACTGATTTCCCAAAGAAGCCATATAGAAAGAGGAGTCAGATTCAATTAGTCTGGAAAAATAGTTATCCTCAAGAGAAATGCTAATTTCTCACTGAAAGAAAGAAAGAAAGAAAGAAAAGAAAGAAAGAAAAGAAAGAAAGAAAG
>NW_023270454.1:57960500-58010204 GCF_011800145.1 Mirounga leonina
AATAAATAAATAAAATCTTTAAAATATATATATACATATATATATTTATATATATATATATACTTCCCGACACTTTTTGAAAAAGCACTTAAAAAAGAGGAAACAAAATAAGGGAATTAGAAGAATCTGAATATCTCAAAGACTAAAGATCTTTTGGTGAAAAGTGTTAAGGGAAATGATAGCTGCTTGCAGTTTAGGATTATGATACCTTGGCTAAGATGTTATATAGTAGCCGTTACCATTATATCTTGGAAGGAAATCAGAACCTAGATTTTCCTTGTATTTCACATTTCACCTCGTTCGACCTCCAACCACACACAGAGTCATGCCTGCCCAAGTCTGGATGCACTATTTGCTACCCTAAAAGTGAGCAGTGACCCATCCATCAACTCAGTAGCCTTGCCAGTATAATTAACTCACATTCTTAAGAAACAAAATAAGACTCTGAAGAAACATCAAACTCTGAAAATCTACAGGACTTTCGTTTTTAGGTCTGAAGATATAATCTGTCTTTGATTGTGATATAATAAGAGACTGCAAATGAGAGTTTAAGGTCAGTGTAGCTAGCGAAGTCTCATAATAAAGCCAACATCACAGCCTGCCATCTGACCTTTGTATTGCACATATACACAAGCTAGATGGAGAAACAAGGTGGGCAGAGCTGAGAACTGGGTCAGGAGAAGGACGAGAAAGAGACAATAACAGAGTCTGGGATCTAAAGAGCCCAAACATTATTTGGTTTGGCTTTCAGACATGGAAGCTTAGCAACAGGAAATGTCAGCTTATTAAAGACTTCACATGGCATCCTCAGACGGCAGCCATCAGACCCCTTGGCGAGGTTCCCAAGATCACACTGAGGGGAGAAAAACAATATGAATCAATATGAATGTCTGCATTTCCTTTCTAAGAGAGAAGAGTTTACGAGGCTGGCTCATTTGGCAAGCTGTTAACAGAACTAATTTGATTGCATTGGCAAGGATAAGAGGACGCATGAGGACATCGCTCAGCTCTGATGCCAGCTTTGAATTCCAATGATTATCCTCTATACTGTTGACCCGATTATCACTGAGGAGATAGAGGCTGGCTTGGGTTGGCAATTGCAGAAACATCACCAAAAGAAACCACTGCTGATTAAAGTTGGCCATTTGCATGTGTAAAGAAAAACGTTTTTTTCTCTGTCAGAAGCAGGCCAGAGCCACCCTCAGGCCTGTTATTTTGGGGGTCAAATTACAAAAAAGATGCATTTATCATGCTTGTCACACCTGTGAATATACCACTTGCACTATTCCTCACAGCGTGTAACTTTGCTCTTAAAACTGCTGGCTAAAAGCCCCTGCTATTAGGCGATAGATCCTCCTCGTATCTAAAGCTCAGAGCCTATTAAAGCATTTGTTGTATTACAAAACTAGTTTCTTCTTGCCCCGAGGAGAAAGAAGGACACTCAGCTCTCTAGTTACATGGCACCATGTGTTTCATCCCCTGCAAAGGAACAGAACACTGAAGGAGAAACACATTATAAGTTCCATGAACATCTCTGTTGACTAGTCCGTGTGTTTTGTTTCCCTTGGCATACTTGATCAGCAGCTTCACTAACCAGTTTCTACAGCCTCTGAAGTTTTGTTGCTACTAAAATCCATGGCTAACATAAAAGAGCAAAGAGAAATCAATATACTCTATCTTAACTAAGATTTTGAGGATATTCCCCAAACAACTTCCTCACTCGTTACAAAACGCATATGCCCCTAAAGCCGCAGACATGGATTCATTCACAGTTGAGGACGTCGCCTTTGCCTTCAATACCCATGCTGGTATCCTTTTATTCTTCTTGGCTTCTATCCCTTTTAAACACACCATCCTTGGAAGGCCAGGCCAGGCAGATTTAGTCACTGAGAAAGCCCACAGGGATCTGCTAGAGGCAGGTAGAATAAAAGGGCATCTGTGGCTAAGCAGGGACTCATGACCTCAATTTCATCCCAGATGCTTCCAAAGCTTCTTCATACCTAGTGAACCACAATGAACTGAGGAACCACTGTCAATTTCTCAAAGAGGCTCAATTCTGATGGCCTGGGTTATTGCTTCAAGAGATATCTTCGATTCTAGACCACACTTGAAAATAAATATGGTCTGCTCCTCCAAGGAAAATAGATTTTCTTTATTTTATATATGCTCACCTGTCTCAGCGTTATCACTCAGTGCTATAATGATAACTACCTAACTTTGCTCACATACTCACTACTCCTTTTTGTTTGTATAGAATAGGTGATAAGTTAAGGATCTAGAATATATCAAAAGAGGTGATTCATTTAATGGCATGAGTCATATTCATATTGTTCATTCGACCGACAGTACTTATGTAACTCACACTACATGTGCAAATCACTATGCACAGTAAGAAGGAAGTTAAAAAATGCATGAGGAAGTTTCCAAGCATTATTTAAGGGAATAAATATATTTTATTTTAATAGGCCAAACTACTTCACTGAAGGCTAAAACTGACATTTATTCTTCATGTGGTGTGAGCCAAACATAGGTATGTAAGTCAAGGCTGTTTGTGACTAACAGAAATAATTTCTTGAGAATCTAAATCAGAAACAAGAAATTAAAGTACACTGCAGAGCTCACACAATTTCTAGGAAGGCCAGAGAACTAGGTTTAGAAGCTATGTACATAATCAGAACTGACACCATAATGCAGAACTGTCCAGTGAAACCATCCCTGCTGCTATCAACAAACAGACCCTAGTCTTGTCTTTAGAACTTCAGCTATTGGCCCTGGAAACTAAAGAGTTTCCTCTTCCCATAGCAAAATGAATTGTCCATGGCACCTATTTCTTTCAGTCATTAGATCCTGAATCAAAGTTTGGGATCAGAGTATCTGACTGACAGATCCTAATTCATGTGCACACATCCTAACTGCACATAAACTTGGAAAAAACTGTATTCAGCATTTCTGTCTCTAAATTAGGAGGTGGACATTGCCAAAATCCAGAGATAAAGAATAATCATTTGACTTTTTGGCAAATAATTAGTGGCTTTGCTCCAAATACCCAGAGCCTCTGCTGCTGTTCTTTTATCAGGGTTTGCTACAAACTTCCTGGAGATCTTTATTTATCACAAACCTATTAGTAACAATTCCTCAAGACATAAGTTGCATCAATAGCCAGAACCAGGTGGGAAACTTCTCTTGCTCTGAACTTGACTGAAAATTGGTAGCTGTGGTAGCAATCCGGTAAGGGATCAGAGAAATACACTCAAATGAGGTACGTGTCCCCTCCAAAATCTAAAGATGTAATGAAAACGTTGTGCTTCTTTCTTATTGGTATGAGAATAAGGTGCAGCAACTCACCCTGTACTGTGAAAATCACAGACTACTGTAACAGTATTACTGATTTTTTTCTCTTGCCTCAGTTTCCAACATGAATTTATGAATCCTGTCTTTGTTTAAAATATTGATATTTTATTCATCATGTATTATTTGGCACTAATGATGTTTTTCTGATTATGCATTAAAATATTTTCTATCTTGATTACTGAGTTTTTTAGTGCCCCCTAAACTGTATACCCTCAAAGAATGCCTCACTAATATTGGGTCTGCTTTAAGTTCATTCTCAGGGATATTCAACTTTCCTATTTCCAGGAGCTCCTATTATATTAAGGGAAACAAACAGAACATGTTCTCTGGAGAATGTAAAGTTCTGGGTAGGGGTATGTACATATGAAATAGGATAGCAGGGAGATAGCTTGTGCTCTTTCTCTCTCTAAAATAAAGAAATAAATCTTAAAAAAAAAAAAAAAGATAAGCTCTCCCTCCTTGCCTCAGCAACTAAGGTCTGTGCCCCATTACTTGGTCTCTGACCCTTGGGGATTCTGGTCTCCCCACTAAAATCTGGTACCCAATTTAATACATTAATTCCCACCAGCATCTCTGGCCAACATGAAACACTCATGCTCATCCAGGCCTTTAACTATAGTCAGTTTCCAGAATGCCCTGAGGGCCAGTTACAAAGTCAAATCTGAAAGGAGAGGGTTTATGGGCTTATACATCTAAAAGTAACTATTTTGTAGTAACATATTTTGTAATTATATATGTATATATTTATATATATTATTACATTATCATTATATTATTACATTATATTTGTTACATATATAATTTTTATAAATACAAAAATCTGAAGAATGCATACAGAAATAGATTATCAAGAAACTAGACCAAATAGGGAAAAAGGTAATTTAGACTGAGCTGAACTTATCAATACATACGTGCATTTACCAGAGTGTCTGAATTCAGTGTGCAAGCTCAAGCAGCTGGGAGTGGTCCTAACTTGTTTGCCTGGTTGTTTTTGTTGAAACCTGGACTCAATAGTGATCTGAACTACGAAAAAATGGAGATGTCAAAAATTCCTTGGAATAGTGTGAAGAAAGAATCTACACACTTAGGGAATTCTACCCATTGGAGTGTATTCATCACATGTGATTTATCTACCAACCCTTCACCTTTCCCCTTAAGGCTCTGAAGACTGCTGTCAAGATACTAAGGAATAGGTTTTTGAGAAACGTATTATTTTATTAACCATATATTTGTTAATGTGGATATCTTCAACACAGGCTTAAATAGAATTACTATTGCCCGAACAATGTCCTTGCTCCCAAAGTTATATCCAATTTACATCAGAAACTAGACATAACTATCATATGGCAGGATATCCCCCCACTTTATAATTGATGTGAAAAAAAATCAATATGGAAAATTAACTCTCTTGCTTTAAGGACTGGTAAAGTTTCTCCTAATAATATTTTATGTACCTTAATGCTTTCACTATAAGGCAAAAAGCTTATTTATTTTTATTTTGCAAAATATTATAAATTGAAAGGATTTCATTGCAATGAGTATGTCTAACTATTTTTCCAATACCTCAGAAGAAGGTAATAGCTGACTAACTAACCAGCCTTCATTTCTAGGAAAACATATCTGTTTCACAGGGCAAATATTTAAACACCAAAATAAATTCTAAATAAATATGTCTGAGCCATAATAAATACAAAAAATCTTTTTCTGATAGATATAAGTTTCTTGACTCTGCCTTGAATCATATAAGGCCTCTCACTTCTGCTCCAGTTGCTTCAAGAGTTCACAACTGGAATGCCCAATTAACACATCAATACTCCAGAGGTCACCACTTCAAAAGCTGAGGCCACACTCTCAGACCTCACCTCGATATAAAGTCCTCATCATCTTCAAGGCTCCTCCCATAATTCTGAATTATAGGCATATCAGATTTATATTGGTTTTTACCTTTTCACTTTCTCTAATATATCACTGCATTTCTCCTATTATTCGCAATAATATTTTTAGATCAGTTTTTGCTATTTCTGTAGGCATTATTTCACTCTCCCCTTGACTATTAGAGATTTTTACAGAGTATGTTGTCCTCACTCTTTTCCTCTGTATTCAGAATTATCTTTTCCAAAAGTATTTCCCATCACCACGCACTTGCAACTTACCTTGAAATTAGTAGTTGCACTTCACTGCTAGGCAATTAAATTAAACCCCTCTGCCAACCTTCAAGGATATGCAAAAACGTATTCTCTTTCTTCTTCAATATGGCTTCTTGCTTTAAGAAAATGTGCCTCTCAGAGAAGTACCCCTCGAAGACCTGCCCAGGGAAGCCCCAGCCTGCCAGGAGGACACATACGGTCCTAAAACCACCACCCCTATCGGCCTCGGAAGGCTGGAGGGGCCTTGTCCCTAAGTCCGCGGAAGAAAGAGGCTGGTGACCTCTTCAATGGGAGACTCTTTGAGAAGTGGCCCGGAAGGCTCGAACTGGAGCTAAATGCGGAAGAGATCCGGCCTCAAACCTCCCTCGAGGAGACTGAAGACGAGGCAGGAGAGCCCCCAGCCCCACCCCGGGAGGCGGGCGAGGGTCCCATTCCACCTCCCCAAGGTCTTCCAAACTGGACTAGGTCAACGTTAACCCGGAGGGAGGTGGCACAGCGGCCGGCCCCCAGAAAGTGGCGAGAGCCAGCCGACCAGGCCCGTAGCTCGGCCCCTGGGCACTGGGCCTCCCGCCACAAACGACTCATCTCTAAGCCAGCAGATGGCCCCCTGGTGGCGCAGCCCGCGCGGGGGCCGAAGGAGCGGTGGGCGAGGAGGGAACCATGGACTCTCGGGGAGCACGGCCCACCCAGCAGCCCCTGCCCCTCAGCGGGGCCCGCACCTGCCTCAGACCTGAGTGAGGAGTACTTCCTGCAGGAGCCGAGGGTCTGGGCACCCGGCCGAGGGGGGTATCTGGAGCAGTTTAGGACTTCGTCTTTAAAAAGCCGGCCCTGAAGAAAAGGCCGCCTACCTCAAGTTCAGCTACTCCTGAAAACAGCCCTCCGGGACTGGCGGGTCCCCTGAGACAGGGCGTGGGAGGCGGGTGCGCGGGCCCCGGAAGTCCGCCTGACCGGACGCTGGAGGAAGTTAGTCCCCCCGGAGGAAGTCCGGGGGTGTCCTGCGCTGCGTCCACCTCCGTGTGTTCCCGCCCCGGACCTGCTGCTGCGCATGCGGCCCACTGTGGACCTGCTGCAGAACAGCAGAAAGACCAGAACCCCACGCGGAAGCTACACCAAAAGAAGAGCCTGTTGCAGTGTGAGGCTCTCCGAGGAAAGTGCCGGCAGATGCGAAAGCTCGTGGACGTGGACGGGTTTGAGAGACTGTGTACCAGGCGAGGAAGGAGGCCCAGAGACAGAACGAACTTGCCAAAGCCGAGATCCAGAAGATCCCGAAAGACCTGAACAGCAGACCTGAACTCCATGGAAAAATCTTTCTCCAACCTCTCAGAGGTGTTTGAGCAACCAAAGGAGTTGAGCAAAGGCTACTCACTAACGAATGCTTCCTAACCAATGAAGGATCGCTGAAGAAGTACATTGATTACGTGATAAGAACCGAAAACGAAGACCAGAGATAGCAAGCACTGAGGGCCCACACAGGAAATAAAGGCAAGCCGGTAAATGAGAAGATTGCCCATGTCCGGAGCAAGGCCCAAGCAGAGGCCTTGGCCTCCCAAGAGAGCCTGAGGAAGGAGCAGGTGCACATCCACTTGCTGGAGAAGGCCACTGAGCAGAAGAGTGTTTGGTTTTAAGATTTATTTATTTATTTTAGAGAGAGAGAGAGCCAGCGGAGGGTGAGGGGAGAGAGAGAATCTCGAGCAGACTCCCTGCTGAGCAGGCAGGGGGCTCTGCCCAGGACCCTGAGATCATGACCGGAACCAAAACCAAGTGTCCCAGGCTCAACCCTCTGGCCGCCCAGGCGCCCCTGAGCAGAAAACCTAAAACAGTGAACTGACTAGAGTCAGTGATGACTTCACTTCCAAGATGGAGAAGATCTAACATGGAAGTTCCAGACTAGTACCCATCCTCTCTCCTGTGTCTGTCTGATTCTGTTAGAAGGTTCCGTGCTCTTCTCTCTTAACTTCAACTTGTTTTTAAACTAGATTGCTTTAAAATTCAGTTTCCCTTAAGTTGAAAAAGAAGAAAGAAAGAACCTGACGTTTCCTGTAATACTTCTTAATTTTTGACTGTTGCCTTCCCTATTCTTCCTTGCCTCTACCTGAAATAGAGTTTTTCCTTGACTTGAATCTACATGCATTGCTTAGCTATTTCCGACTTCACGTCTCTGTTCTCTGTGTTCTCCTGTGTATAAAGTGCCTTCAAGCCCATTACACTCACCACATGGAAGCATCCCTGGGTCTTTTCTATATGTGTGTACACTGTGTCTTCCACACAAGATTGTCTCTTTCCTAAGTACAGATTCTCCTATTTGTTTTCTAATACTCTCAAAACACAGGAATCAAACTACTGTATGTTACCCTAGAAATAATTCTAGTATTTAACATAAGGCCCATGGATCCCAGAGAGTTAATGAGTAGGCTTCAGAAAATCCATGACCCCCTCCCTGCCACAGGATTGTATTACACAACAAAAAATATTAAGAATCACTGATCTATTCTAGCACGAATAACTTTACAGATGAAGAAACTGACATCCAAGGTCAGAAAACTAAATTACTTGAAGGGAATAGACTTTTTGAATCCTGTTCCTTTCAACTTCTGAACTCAGTTTCACATACTCTTGGGGGTATAAAATTCCATGAAATGTCTTCAAAATCCATTACCCTGCCTGCAGGCAGAATTTGTCATAAAAATCCCAGCAGATGCAACCCATGATACTGTTAAAGATCTCTTGGGAAAGGAATTTTGTAATTTCCTTCAGTTTACTTTCACACAAACATAAAATCAGCCTCTTAGAGCAACCAATACATTATATTACTTTTCTTTCTTATATCCTGAAAAGACACACACACACACACACACACACACACACATATACACCCTAGGGCTTTCATTTAGGAGGAGATCAAGTAAAAGTGTAATTTACCTTACTTACACTCTCTATCAAATATTATTTCAACTTGAGCTTATTTGACTATGAAAATTAAGCAAAACAATATTAGTTTTTATAATTTTGTTGCATAAAAACTCAGGTTGATAAACTCAAGGTAATCCACAAATCCTTCAACTAAGGAAACAACTATTTGTACTGTCAAAGTGACACATTTATTCTATCTTTGTGAGGCTGAATTGGAAATGGAGGTCCCTGCCCTGGCCTGTGCTCATGGAGTAATAACAATAGTAGCAAAGTTTCTAGACAAGCTATCATATCCCTAAGCCATCTCCAGGCTACAGAGGGCCTCTCACAGATTGGGTGGGACTAGAACATGATTTTTCTTCCTTTATTTTATTTTATTTTATTTTATTTTATTTTATTTTATTTTATTTTATTTTATTTGAAAGAGAGAGAGATACAAAGACAGAGATACAGAGACAGAGCAGCGGGGGAGGAGGCAGAGGGAGAGAGAAAAGCAGACTCTCCACTGAGCAGGGAGCCCAACGTGGGGCTCAATCCCAGGACCCCCGAGACCATGACCTGAGCCGAAGGCAGATGCTTAACCAACTGAGCCACCCAGGCACCCCGATTTTTGTTCCTCTTAAGTTTGAATGCCTTCTGCAATGTCCAGGAATCCCTACCCTTCTCTCATACTCCTCAGACACTGCTGTCACTCTGCAACAAAGAGTAGGATTTTGAGCGATTTGCACTTCCTAAGTTCAAGTGAAAATATTTATTTATTTTAAGATTTTATTTATTTATTTGACAGAAAGTGAGACAGCAAGAGAGGGAACACAAGCAGGAGGAGTGAGAGAGGGAGAAGCAGGCCTCCCGCTGAGCAAGGAGCCGGATGCGGGGCTCGATCCCAGGTCCCCTGGGATCATGACCTGAGCCAAAGGCAGACTGCTTAACAACTGAGCCACCCAGGCGCCCCAAGTGAAACTATTTCAAATCATTCCCATTTCCATCTCCAAATGTCTATGGCACAGGAAAACAATAGAAAAGATTGAACATGAGGAATAGCAGTCAAACTAAATCTCTTGACAGTATGATCCCTCAAAATAATGTTGTAGGTCAGTTTATGTACAGAATCAAAGGGGCCAAGTCTAAAAGTGGCAAACCGTTTTGCTTTTTTCCCAGCCTAAATCATTATTGATGTTACTGGGCGGGGGGGGGGGATAAACTGACCAAGCAAGTGTAATCCTCAATGCATAGGGTCATACTGTAAGAACAGACAATTTAGCAGCTGGAGAGAGAAGAGCTGAGGGAAATGGATCAAACAAATCCTAGCTACTGCTAGGAAACCATCTAGAAGATTGATTGGGAATTATAAAGTTCAAAAAGGGAACTGAAGCTTGACCTGTAACAACTTTGGGAAAGGATGTAGAGCAAGCTGACAGAATCATTGAAAAGGAGGATTGCTTGGATATGGATATGGGAATACGAAGTTGAGTAAGAGAGTTGGCATGGATAGATGTCTGGGAATAAAATCGCCGTCTCCTTCAGCAGGTTTCACATACAAGGAGAAAGGTGTATAAGTAAAATTAAATTATGCTGTTCCTTTCCAAAGGGAGACTCTTCTTTGAGATCTCTGCCTGTCTGCCTTCCTGAGGTCCTGACATACCCAAAGAGATTGTTCAAGGTGTGCTTTGTTGCATTTTAGAAGATAGTCTAAACTCTAAAACCACCATGATTGAGTACTGCCCAAGCACTGAAGAGTGGCTAGTCAAATGCTGCTATTTTCTCAGGATGCTTTCTTTGTAGGCGGTACAAAAATGGCCATTTTCCTTTTTTTTCAGTGACACTATGGTAGAGTGAAGTGGTTGAGTGGATATTCATGACATAAGAACTATACTGCTTTTTGCCAACTGCTGTTCTTATCATTTCAAAGTGTTTTTGAATAAGGTCTGAAAAAGGGAGATGGGGAAGTTTCATATAAAGAGGCAGTCTGTGTTTAGATTGCCCTTTCTAGTTCTTGTTGCACAGGGAGTGAGAAATGTCTTCCTGAAAGAAAGTCAAAAGGCATTATCATTTCTTCCTCAAGCATCAGTTCCCTACCAACCTGCACAGAAAATTGGTAGCAAAAGAGGGAGTGTTGGGGGCGGGAGGAAAAGAGGGAAAACATTTTTAGTGTATAAGCAAAGACACGTATGCACCCAAACAGGAAGGCAATGTTGTTTTTCAGCATGAAAGAGAAAGGTAACTTTTTAACGTTCAAGTGTGATTTGTTCTTGAAGTTTCTCAGAATATTTTTGTAGTCCTTTTAATTGAGCTATAATTGACATACAACATTAAATTAGTTTTAGGTGTACAATATAATGATTTGATATTTCTATATATTGCAAAATGACCACCATAATAAATCTAGTTAACATCCATCATTGTACATAGTTACAGATTTTTTCCTTGTGATGAGAACTTCTAAGATTTACTCTCTTAGCAAGCCTCAAATATGCAACACAGTAGTTTTAACTATAGTTGCCATGTTGTATATTACATACCCATGACTTATTTATTTTAAGGAGACTTGTAACTTTGATTCCCTTTACCCATTTTGCCCCCCACCACACACACACACTTCTTTGTCTATGGGGTTGTTTTTGTTTTGTTGTTTTTTAGAATCTACATATAAGATCATATGTTATTTGTGTTTCTCTGTCTGACTTATTTCACTTAGCATAATGCCCTCAAGTTCATCTATATTGTTGCTGGAGGCAAGATTTCATTCTTTTTTATGGCCAAATAATATTCCATTATACGGAGATAGATAGATAGATAGATAGATAGATAGATAGATAGATAGATAGATGTCAGATAGATCAATAGATCACATTTCTTTATCCATTCAACCAGTGATGGATACTTGCTTCCATATCTTGGCTATGATAAATAATGCTATAATGAACAGGGGTGTATATATCTTTTCAAGTTGGTGTCTTCATTTTCTTGGAATAAATACCGGGGAAGTGGAATTATTGGATTGTATGATAGTTCTGTTTTTAATTTTTTGAGGGACCTCCATATCATTTTTTATAGTGGCTGTACCAATTTACATTCCCACTGACAGTGCACAAGAGTTCCTTTTTTTCTATGTACTCTCCAAATTTGTGTTTTGTTTTGTTTCGTTTGTCTTTTTGATTCTAGCCATTCTAACAGTCGTGAGGTGGTATCTCATATTGGTTTTGATTTGCATTTCCTAATGATGAGCGATGTTGACCATCTTCTCATGTACCTGTTGGCCATCTGTATGTCTTCTTTGGAAAAATGTCTATTCAGATCCTCTGCATATTTTTAAATTTGATTGTTTGGGGCTTTGTTGGCTGTTGAGTTGTTTGAGTTCTTTAAATATTTTGGATATTAACCTCTTATCAGATATATGTTTTGCAAATATTTTCCCCCATTAGAAGGTTGCCTTTTTATTTAGTTGATGGCTTCATTTCATAGCCTTTATCCTTCTACATATACATATACATAATTTCTCCCATTGTTAAATCCCAAGACCTCTTCATTGCATTTTAGTTGAACAGGTAGCATGCAGTGGGTCAATAAAACCTTAAAACTTGACCACAGTATCTAATAAAATTGACTTCCCTAAGCCATTTATAAACTCAGCAAACAGAAAATGATTTAATAAGTTTTCATACACAGTTAAATTTTTTATACTTCATTAAATCTCAGATGCAATTTTAAAAATAAATTAAAATATATTTCTATATAATGTTTTAGTTTGCTTTTTATATATTAAATTATTGATACATAGTAAAAGACATTGTCAAATAAAGCTTTACTTTTACACATCTAAATATACTTTGGTTTCTTGCCTTTAAAAATAAATGGCTCTACCGTGAGAGACTATGGACCCTGAGAAACAAACTGAGGGCTTTAGAGGGGAGGGGAATAGGGGGATGGGTAGCCTAATGATGGGTATTAAGGAGGGCACGTATTGCGTGGAGCACTGGGTGTTATATGCAAACAATGAATCATGGAACACTACATCAAAAACTAATGATGTACTATATGGTGACTAACATAATAAAATAAAATTTAAAAAAATAAATAAATGGTTCTGACTTTTTCAAAAAGGATAAAATTTATTATCCCTAAATTAAGTAAATTAAAGGAAAACTTAAACCTTTAATATATAACAATGGTCCAAAAGTGAAAATGAGAAAAGCTGAAAAAGAGAATGACTTAGGATTATTCTTAAAACACAAATGGTGGAAAGAAGAAAAAAGAAATGATGCTTTCTTGCTTTCTAAGCAGAATTCACAATCCTGGGGCGCCTGGGTGGCTCAAGTCGTTAAGTGTCTCACTTTGGCTCAGGTCATGATCTTAGGGTCCTGGGATCGAGCCCTACATTGGGCTCCCTGTTCCACGGGAAGCCTGCTTCTCCCTCTCCCACTCCCCCTGCTTGTGTTCCCTCTCTCACTGTGTCTCTCTCTGTCAAATAAATAAATAAAATCTTTAAAAAAAAAATTCACAACCCTATAATTATAATTAGAGAAAAGACTTGTTACAAGAAAATAATTAACAGGACAGATACAAAAATATGAAGTTAAAAAATTACTCAGAAGCATCTGAGTAATCTTAGAACTAAAGAAGAGTAGTAAGTGTCTTTTTATGTCTTGAAAGATACAAGAAAATGGTAAATAGGAAAAATGCCTTTATCATATAGCTTTTTAAATGGTCTAGAGATGAGCAAACATAATTTTTAAAATCCTGAATGAAAAGTTGATAAACCCAAAAGTAATTATTTTTTTTCCCTGCATAGTGACACTGAAAAATCTATTTCAAGCTGCAAAGGTATTTCTCTTGTCACTGCCTAAGTGAAGTACTTGAAAGAAAAAGAGACAAGTACTTCAATTTGTAGTAGACTAACATCCCTATGTAGGAAAGCAGTCATAAAGGATGTCAAAAAAGGATTACCACAGGTGGCTCCCATCAGACGTCTTAATTTAAATTAAAATTGGTGTGCCAAATGAAGTTTTAATTTAATCAGATAGCTATTATACTCTCAGAATCACTGATTAGGAAATGATTTACTATCTAATTAACTCAAAAAGCCATAAATGTACAATTATTTCTTAATTAACACATTAGGTGTGACAGGAATCTCTGTGTATTTTATGTTAACATTTACTGAGATAACTCATAAGAAATTATTTTCATGGATATGGAAAATAGCCTTTTCAACATGACCTTCAATGGAGCCATTCAAACAAAAGCCAGGGACTTAACCATCTTCAACATTATTACTTTTTTTTGAATTTAAAGAAAAAGAAAAAATTACAATATTCCTTTTATGAGTAACTAAAGGTTATTTAGTTGTGGTTATAGGTTTTTCTGTAAGTATATACTTTTACTTTATCTCTAAGAGCTATAAAATGACAGACTCTCCATTCTAGAAAAGAATCAATAGTCATTTCTTGTCAAATCATCAATTTTAATCAATATCTTTTGAGTGATAACTGTGTGCCCAGAACCAGAATAGCGCTCAGTGAAATAAAAGGCAGCATGACACACAGTCCCAACTAGAGGAGTTTAACACTTATTTGAGAATATAAGCCTACTTATATGAAAATGTTTTATGGTAAAAAGTAAAAATTTCATGAATGTTGGTAAAAATAGATTTCCAAATGTAAACAAAACAAAAAGCAAAAAGAAGAGTAAATTTCATGGCTTTGGATAAATAGTATCTCAAGAAAGCTGAAAGAAATGAAATTGATGCCCTTAAGAAAAAAAGGGAATGACATCTAAAAACACAGGAAAGCATACAGTCATATCATCTCAAGGTTACAAGGATTATGAAAGTGTCCTAATTGAGCCACCTTTTCATGGTCATGCTTAAAGGCTAAAAGACCAACAGCTGTGTGTGTGTGTGTGTGTGTGTGTGTCAGAGAGAGAGAAAGAGTGAGAGGAAGAAAGAGAAAGAAGTACACACTAATGTTTAGTGAATGCTAATTTTATGTCAAGGACTCTTCCAAACACTTAATTTGTTATTTTATTTAATCATTACACAACCTATGATATTTTTAGTATTATTTTATTCTGATTTTATGGGTTTTTTAAAAGCTGATTTTATGTTTGAGGAAACAATGTTCCAAGGGGTTAATTTTCTTGTCTAGGTTAGTTGGTAAAAATTTTAGCTAACATTTGAACTCCAGCAGCTTAATTCCAGATCCTACTCTTTCAAATAATATGCTACTGCAGGGCCATATGGCCTAAGGACATGAGCTCTGGATCAAGGCTACCTGGGTATGAATTTCTGCTCCACTATTGGGTCCTGGCACTAGTTACTCAAAAGCTCTGAGCTTCAGTTTCTTTGTCTGCAAAGTGGGAATAACAATGATAGTTAATTCACTAGATTGCTAAATAAATTATAAATAAAATAATATAACGGTTCCTCATCCATACTAAGTACCTAAAAATGATATCAGTGGTAGTAGTACTGCTATATTAAATCTTTGTAAAAAAAAAAAAAAATTAAATGTTCCATGTAAGAAGAGATGGATTAATTGAAAACAGAGTTTTGTTCCTAAGGTGAGCAATGTTTATTCAGCTTATTGTGCCCCCAGAATCTGTGATATTGTTTCTAACGGCAAATATGTCTATCCTGGTTCATAGAACAACAATCACTAACCACTCTAATGAGCTCTACTGTCTTCATTGAGACCTAGTGTCAGGCACAGTCCACACACTCTTTAGGGAAGCTCAGTTTGGTCCATTAGCACCAGATGACAGCCACTGTTCTTGAAGAAGTCTGTTTCATATTTCCACTCAGCAGCAGCTAAGACTTCCATTTTCATTCTGTGGTATAGAACTGAATCAGAAATGATGTCAAACCATCATGCCAATATCAACGTGCCACCAGGGGGCTTAGGAATTCCAGCAATAGCTACAATTCTAGCCTGAAGCCCTGCTCACCTCTGATGGTTTGACCCAATCACTTCATAAGCCAGTGCCCCTCTTTTATGCCAGATTCTCTTTTAGAGTCTTCAGAAATCAGGCTTTCCTGTTTATTCAGGATCAACTTTCATTTCATAGACACACATTGTTTGTTTGTTTTTTTGTTTTTTACTTGTTATGTCCCTATATTTTTCCCTACTTGTGTCTCTCATATTTGTGAATATAAAGATTGAATTGTTTTCCTTCATGGTTTCTATTAAACACACACACACAAAGGCACATGGTAAGTTTCTCATGCAGATCCACTAATTTTCAAATGTTAATAACAAGTAAGAAGGTAATGAATATAGATGGATAAACTGTCATATAAAGTAGCTAATTCTGGGAGCGCCTAGGTGGCTCAGTCAGTTAAGTATCTGCCTTCACCTCATGTCATGATCTTGAGGTCCTGGGCTTGGGATCTCAAGGTTCTGGGATTGAGTCCTGCATTGGGCTCTCTACTCAGCAGGGAGTCTGCTTCTCCCTCTCCCTTTGTGCTCTCTCTCCCTCTCTCAAGTAAATAAATAATTTTATTTAAAAAAGTAGTTAATTCTGAATAAAATATAGTGAAAATTCAATAGGTTTTCAAACATGATTCTAATTTTTTAAATGAAAATTTAAAAGTCAAACATGAATATAATATAAACATCTTCCTCTAATTTCTTATATTCTGCCAATATCAATTTTTTTCAAAAGCAAATGGAACAAAAGTTAGTGAAATAGTCATGCTAAAAGAGTATCTCCATTAGGTCATTTAAATGTAAATATCTTTTGAAAAAACTCATAGATTGCACAAAAAATATTATTTTTATTTTTTCTGACTGTATTCACAATGGGAAAGAATGTTGAAAGCACAAAGGAAAAACAAACAAAAATTGCCTATAATATGTTCACTTAATATAATGAACATTTAAATGTTAGTATAAATGATCCTACTAACATTTAAATGTTAGTATAAAAAAAGAAAATTTATCTTTGGGTGCACAGAATCATATATGAGGAAATGTAGTATATATTTCACTATCAAGATGTACTGAATGCTTGTTCTTGGTCTCTTTTTATTATGCCTCTATGTTACTACTTCTATTTGGTAAGATACATGCTTACCAAGAGTCAGTTAATTTTTATTCCCAAAAATGTTAGTGGGAACTATAAAAAAAAATCACTGACTAAATAAGTACAGCCAAGATAACTATAAAAAATTGAGGTGGGGTGATACAGATCTGGAAACAATCTTCTTTCAAACTGCTTTTCTACTGTTTTTAAGTTCTTGCTCTAGTTAAAAAAACTAACATTAGTAATATTTGATGATGAATTGGTTCGTTCATTCAACAAACATTTAGGAGCATTTTGATTGTGTCAAGGAATAATTTTGGGGAATCAAGAACAAATAAAGCAGTACAAATTCTTGTCCTCATAAAGCTTGAGTGGAAAAGATAGGCAGTGGATAATCCCTAAATATGTATTTGTGGATGGTGTATGAATCAATTTGCAGCACTCTTAGAGTGACTAAGAGGAAGTACTGTTTACAAAGGGTACTCAGTGATGACCTGTTAAAACAGCATGTGAGCTGGGGCCCCTGGGTGGCACAGTTGATTGAGTACCCAACTCTTGGTTTGGGCTCAGGTTGTGATCTCAGGGTCATGAGATCCAACCCGGCCTCAAGCTCCACGCTCAGCATGGAGTCTGCTTAAGACTCTCTCTCCAGCTGCCCTGCCCCCTCCCCCAAAATAAATAAATAAATCTTAAAAAAAAACAAAAAACAAAAAACAGCATGTGAGCAAACACTGGAAGGAAGAGGGGAACAGCTACGTGGCTCTGTGAGAGCAGAGCTTCCCACGTGGGAGGGATAGCAAGCACAAAGGGCCAGTTTAGGAACCTTAAGGAGGCCATGTGACTAGGGAGCAGCGAGAGAGGGGAGAGCGGGAGCAGGTAAGGTCAGAGAGCCAGATGGAAGTCCAAAGCAGACACAACTTGACAGAAAGCAATGAGGAATGAGTATTTTTCTGTGTGAGGTGAAAGCCATTGGAAAGTTTAAGCAGAGTGGCCAGATCTGACTTCTTTTTAAAGAATCATATGGGCAGAGGGGGGGAAAAATGGCAGAGGAGTAGGGGACCCTATTTCAACTGGTCCCCAGAATTGAGCTGGATATCTACCAGACCACTCTAAGCACCCACGAAACCAGCCTGAGATGTAAGAAGATCTGGATCTCTACAAGCAGAATATCGCAGGCGGTTGGTTTTGAGGTCCAAAGTGGGGAGCCATGATTCCGCGGGCAGATTATCGGAGAATAAACGGCAGCAGGAGGGTGCCTGGCCGTGGGGATCCTACACCGCTGGTGAGCAATAGCTTAGCATGCTGCAGACGGGGCACAGACTCGCAGACCGGTAGCGGCAGGGAAAGGACTTTAAGGCAGCCCCCGGGGCAGAAACAGGGAGCGGCGGGGTTGCGCAGGCAAACTGCAGCCCCCAGGACGGAAACCTGGAGCTGCGGGGTCGCGCCTGCGAACTGCAGCCCCACCCCCCGGCCAGAAACCCAGAGCAGCGGGGTTGTGCCCACACGAACTGGGAGCGGCTGGCAGTTTTAGAAGCACAAAGGGCAGAGACGCGCCCAGCCTGGAGGCAGGACTGGGAGCACTGCGGAGGGGCGCACAACCCAGGCTGCTGCAGTTTATAGCAGCACGGACAGAGATGGAGACAGTGTGGCCTGGAGAGCTCACTGAAGTACAGACTGTGATCTCTCTGCTCTGAGGCAGAGGGTTGGAAACAGTATCTTCTGCTCTGACTCGCTGAAGAGACACAGAAAGCTGCCAAAGAACAAAAGCCCCCAAAACTGATTCCCACTGAGCCCATCCCTCGCCACAGGGGCACAGGGCAACTCCCCCCCGACCAACAGGGTTGCCTGAGTAACAGCACGGCAGGCCCCTCCTGCAGAAGACAGGCTGGGAAAACAAGAGGCCAGCAACCCTAAGGTCCCAAGAAAACAGGTGCATCTTGCTTGGGTTCTGGTCAATAATTTGGACTCTATACATTCCCTCAAACACCCATCAACAGAATGACTAGGAGGAGGAGCCCCCAAAATAGAAAAGACTCAGAGATTATGACTTATGCCGCAGATTTACAAAGGGATGCAGATATAACCAAGATGTCGGAGATGGAATTCAGGCTAGCAATTGTGAAGACAATGGCTAGAATGGAGAAATCAATTAATGGCAACAGAGTCTCTAAGGGCAGAAATAAAAGGTGAATTGGCAGAACTTAAAAATGCTATCAATGAGATCCAATCCAATCTAGATAATCTAACAGCTAGGGTAACTGAGGCAGAAGAGAGAATAAGCAACCTGGAAGACAATATAATAGATAAAAAGGGAAAAGAGGAGGCCAGGGAAAAACAACTCAGAATCCATGAAAATAGAATCAGAGAAATAAGTGACACCATGAAGCGTTCCAATGTCAGAATTATTGGAATCCCAGAGGGAGTGGAGAGAGAGAGAGGACTAGAAGATGTATTTGAGCAAATCGTAGCTGAGAACTTCCCTAATCTGGGGAATGAAACAAACATTCAAGTCCTGGAGGCAGAGAGGACCCCTCCTAAGATCAGGTCAACACCCTGGCATGTAATAGTAAAACTTGCAAATCTTAGAACCAAGGAAACCATCTTAAGGGCAGTTAGGGGGAAGAGATTCCTTACGTACAGAGGGAGGACCATCAGAATAACGTCAGACCTATCCACAGAGACCTGGCAAGCCAGAAAGGCCTGGCAAGACATATTCAGGGTACTAAATGAGAAGAACATGCAGCCAAGAATACTTTATCCGGCAAGGCTTTCATTTAGAATGGATGGAGAAATGCAGAGCTTCCACGACTGGCAGAAACTGAAAGAATATGTGACCACTAGGCCGGCCCTGCAAGAAATATTAAGGGGTGTTCTATAAAAGGAGAGAGACCCCAAGAGTGATATACAACAGAAATTTACAGGGACAATCTATAAAAACAACATCTTCACAGGCAACATGATGACAATTAATTCATATATTTCAATAATCACTCTCAACGTGAATGGCCTAACTGCTCCCATAAAACGGCACAGGGTTGCAGATTGAATAAAAAGACAGGACCGATCCATATGCTGTCTACAAGAGACTCATTTTGAACCTAAAGATACATCCAAACTGAAAGTGAAGGGATGGAGATCCATCTTCCATGCCAGCGGACCTCAAAAGAAAGCTGGGGTAGCAATTCTTATATCAGACAAATTAGATTTTAAACTAAAGTCTGTAATAAGAGACACAGAAGGACACTATATTATTCTTAAAGGGTCTATTCAACAAGAAGATCTAACAATTGTAAATATCTATGCCCCCAACATGGAAGCAGCCATCTATATAAGCCAACTGTTAACCAAAATAAAGAGTCATATTGATAACAATACGTTAATTGTACCTCAATACTCCACTCTCAGCAATGGACAGATCATCTAAGCAGAAAATCAACAAGGAAACAAGAGCTTTGAATGATACATTGGACCAGATGGACCTCATAGATATTTACAGAACATTCCACCCTAAAACAACAGAATACTCATTCTTCTCGAGTGCACATGGAACTTTCTCCAGAATAGACCATATACTGGGTCACATTCAGGTCTCAACCGATACCAAAAGACTGAGATTATTCCCTGCATATTCTCAGACCACAATGCTCTAAAACTGGAACTCAATCACAAGAAAAAATTGGCAGAAATTCAAACACTTGGAAGCTGAAGACCACTCTGCTCAAGAATGTTTGGGTCAACCAAGAAATCAAAGAAGAACTTAAACAATTCATGGAAATCAATGAGAACAAAAACACATCAGTGCAAAACCTATGGGATACTGCAAAGGCAGTCCTAAGGGAGCAATACATAGCCATCCAAGCCTCACTCAAAAAAACAGAAAAATCCCGAATTCACCAACTAACTCTACACCTTAAAGAACTAGAGAAAAAGCAACAAACGACGCCTAAGCCACGCACTAGAAGAGAAATAATTAAAATTAGAGCAGAAATCAATGAATTAGAAACCAGAAACACAGTAGAGCAGATCAACGAAACTAGAAGTTGGTTCTTTGAAAGAATTAATAAGATTGATAAACCAGTGGCCAGACTTATCCAAAAGAAAAGAGAAAGGACCCAAGTTAATAAAATTATGAATGAAAGGGGAGAGATGACGACTAACACCAAGGCAATAGAAACAAGTATTAGAAATTATTATCAACAAGTATATGCCAATAAACTGAGCAATCTGGATGAAATGGAGGCCTTCCTGGAAACGTATAAGCTACCAAGACTGAAACAGGAAGAAATTGACAACCTGAATAGGCCAATAACCAGTAACGAGATTGAAGCAGTGATAAAAACCTCCCAAAAAACGAGAGTCCAGGGCCTGATGGATTCCCTGGGGAATTCTACCAAACAATCAAAGAAGAAATAATACCTATTCTACTGAAGCTGTTTCAAAAAATAGAAACAGAAGGAGAATTCCAAACTCATTCTATGAGGCCAGCATTACCTTAATCCCCAAACCAGGCAAAGACCCTATCAAAAAGGAGAATTTCAGACCGATATCCCTGATGAATGTGGATTCCAAAATCCTCAACAAAATCCTAGCTAATAGGATCCAACAATACATTAAAAGGATCATCCACCACGACCAAGTGGGATTTATCCCTGGGATGCAAGGGTGGTTCAACATTCGCAAATCAATCAATGTGATGGAACACATTAATAAGAGGAGGGAGAAGAACCATATGGTCCTCTCAATTGATGCAGAAAAAGCATTTGACAAAATACAACATCCTTTCCTGATTAAAACTCTCCAGAGTATAGGGATAGAGGGAACATTCCTCAAGTTCATAAAATCCATCTATGAAAAACCCACAGCGAATATCATCCTCAATAGGGAAAAGCTGAGAGCGTTTCCCTTAAGATCAGGAACACGTCAAGGATGCCCACTCTCGCCACTATCGTTCAACATAGTACTAGAAGTCCTAGCAACAGCAATCAAACAACAAAAAGAAATAAAAAGTATTCACATTGGCAAATAAGAAGTCAAACTCTCTCTTTTCACAGACGACATGATATTTTATGTGGAAAACCCAAAAGACTCCACCCCCAAATTACTAGAACTCATACAGCAATTCAGTAATGTGGCAGGATACAAAATCAATGCACAGAAATCAGTTGCTTTCTTATACACTAACAACGCAACCATAGAAAGAGAAATTAGAGAAACGATTCCATTTACAATAGCACCAAAAACCATAAGATTCCTCGGAATAAACCTAACCAAAGAGGTAAAGAATCTATCCTCTAGGAACTACAAAACACTCATGAAAGAAATTGAAGAAGACACAAAAAGATGGAAAAATATTCCATGCTCATGGAACAGAAGAATAAACATTGTTAAAATGTCTATGCTACCCAGAGCAATCTATACCTTCAATGCCATCCCGATCAAAATTCCAATGACATTTTTCAAAGTGCTGGAACAAACAATACTAAAATTTGTATGGAATCAGAAAAGACCCCGAATCGCCAAGGAAATGTTGAAAAAGAAAAACAAACATGGGAGCATCACGTAGCCCGATTTCAAGCTATATTACAAAGCTGTGATCACCAAGACAGCATGGTACTGGCACAAAAACAGACATATAGACCAATGGAACAGAATAGAGAATCCAGATATGGACCCTCAACTCTATGGTCAAATAATCTTTGACAAAGCAGGACAAAATATGCAATGGAAAAAAGACAATCTCTTCAATAAATAGTGCTGGGAAAATTGGACAGCCACATGCAGAAGAATGAAACCTGACCATTCTCTAACACCATTCACAAAGATAAACTCAAAGTGGATGAAAGACCTCAATGTGAGACAGGAATCTATCAAAATCCTAGAGGAGAACATAGGCAGTAACCTCTTTGACATCACCCACAGCAACTTCTTTCAAGATACATCTCCAAAAGCTAGTGAAACAAAAGCAAAAATGAACTTTTGGGACTTCATCAAGATCAAAAGCTTCTGCACAGCAAAGGAAACAGTCAACAAAACAAAGAGGCAACCCACAGAATGGGAGAAGATATTTGCAAATGACACTACAGATAAAGGGCTGGTATCCAAGATCTATAAAGAACTTCTCAAACTCAACACCCAAAAAACAAATAATCAAGTCAAAAAGTGGGCAGGAGATATGAACAGACACTTCTCTGAAGAAGACATACAAATGGCTAACAGACACATGAAAAGATGTTCATCATCATTAGCCATCAGGGAAATCCAAATCAAAACCACACTGAGATACCACCTTACACCAGTTAAAACGGCAAAAATGGACAGGGAAAGAAACAACAAATGTTGGAGAGGTTGTGGAGAAAGGGGAACCCTCTTACACTGTTGGTGGGAATGCAAGTTGGTACAGCCACTTTGGAAAACAGTGTGGAGGTGCCTCAGAAAATTAAAAATAGAGCTACCCCATGACCCAGCAATTGCACTCCTGGGTATTTACCCCAAACACACAGGTGTAGTGAAAAGAAGGGCCATATGCACCCCAATGTTCATAGTAGCAATGTCCGCAATAGCCAAACTGGGGAAAGAGCCGAGATGTCCTTCAACAGATGAGTGGATAAAGAAGATGTGGTCCAGATATACAATGGAATATTACTCAGCCATCAGAAAGGATGAATACCCAACTTTTACATCAACATGGAAGGGACTGGAGGAGATTATGCTAAGTGAAATAAGTCAAGTAGAGAAAGTCAATTATCATATGGTTTCACTTATTTGAGGAACATAAGGAATAACATGGAGGACATTAGGAGAAGGAAGGGAAAAATGGGGGGGAATTGGAGGGAGAGATGAACCATGAGAGACTATGGACTCTGAGAAACAAACAGGGTTTTAGAGGGGAGGGGGGAGGGGGGATTGGTTAGCCCGGTGATGGGTATTAAGGAGGGCACGTACTGCATGGAGCACTGGGTGTTATACGAAAACAATGCATCGTGGATCACCACATCAAAAACCAATGACGTATTGTATGGTGACTAACATAACGTAATAAAATTTAAAAAAATAAATAAATTAAATAAAATAAAAAGAATCATATGGGCAAATAATAGATATGTTAATTAATTTAATTTCAGTTAAAAAATAAATAGAAAAAAAACCCTTACAGAAAATAAATTAAATAAATAAATATATAAAACACTTTTGTAAAAAAAAATAAAGTATCATATTGGCTGCTGGGTAGAAAAGAAGGGGCAAAGGTGAAAGCTAGGAAGTTAGCTAGTTAGGAGACTCATGCTTTTTGGAATAAAGTGGTAAAAATTAAGGGTTGAGAAGCAGTTGAATTTTGTATATATTTTAGTTTTGCTGAGGGGCAAGATTTCACAATTACTTCCAAGTTTTGGGAACCTGCAAAAACTAGAATGCAGTTTGAAGGATGATGATGATGGTGATGATGATTCAAGAAGAATGACACAAAAGAGGTCCCTGCTTAGGAAAAAAGAAAACTCCTCCATCAAAAAATTGATAAAGAATAATACATTTTATGCTTACACGGAAAATTAAAATTTTAAGACAAATATGTCTTTTTTTAGTGATGATTACTTGGCTAAATTTCCCTATGGATCAACCAGTTATGAACCTAATCACATCAGATAAAGAGGTTTCTATGGTTTATTACTGCTAAATAATAAAAGCAACACTAGGGGCACATTGTTAGCACAATACTTTGTTAAGCAGATGGTATGTGACTTCAAAATGCACTTTTTAATGTAAGGTTACTGCTTCTATACTTATTGTTTCTGTCATCTTTTTTTCTTTTTTCCTTTATGTAAGAAAAAATATCACAAAATGAACACACTTTGCCTTTCTGTTCCTGGACGCTGCCTCAGTCAGCTCCTGTTGAAAAGTTATAAATTCCTTGTTATCATCACTCCTCAATCCCTTTGTACCATGCTGGCACTCCAAACCACACTATAATCAATACAGATATGTGTTGTAAAATTATATTTCTATAACAGAGTCTATTGAATTCCACCCAAGTAAGAGAAAAAAAGTCCAAGTGTTCAGAACCTTTTGTTTCCTATATGGAAGAGGTTGTTGATGCCTCATAAACACTGCGGAGTTTGCACAGTGGAAACAAAGGTGAGGATTTAGTAGATAACTGGGTAACTACTTGGACAGGGAATAGAAAGGGCAGTTGTCTGCATGAGACATCAATACCTTCAATAGTTCTCTGCGGATTCCTGAAGCTTTTGAACACCCCAGATAGGATGTGAGAGCTGTGCAAAGTCATCTGGAGAGCAGAACAGCATGGCTGCATCAGTCATTATAGAGTCAAACTTTAAATTTTACACTAAAACTTGTAACCCAGAATGACAAGAGGTTCCTTAAGGATAGAGATCACCAGAAGAAAAGAGCTAGAAATGAGAATGACCTTCTGGGAGATAATGGTACCTAGCATTAACCCTCCCAACTTCTCTTACAGCATTATTTATTGTCAAGTAAGTTTCAGATACACACTTATATCAAACTTAAGACGGAGGAAATAAAATTTCTGTCATCAAGGCATTTTTTACGTCCATGTGGACTATGACTGCAACACTGCTCTTTAGGATAAATTTGCTTCAACCACAGGGAGCAATATTGAAACTGATCCACTGAGAAACATATTCCTATATAAATTGTTTTTGTTGTATTCATTTCCACTCAAGCTGCCATGACTTAATAGCTGTAACAGACTCATGATATCATGTTGTTTCCAAGAATTGCTTCACTTGAAGGTCTGTAGCACACAACTAAAATATTGAGTGTGTGAGAGTCATGCATGAGCTATAAAAAGCAGAAGGGAATTAGCATCAACACCAATATCTTGGCTGAGTGTCTAAATGTTATCCTTTGACAGTGGCAGACTATTAAACAATTTTTAAATAAGACATTTTTTCCACCACAAGGAAAATATTCATTTATACTTTACAACCCAGGATTTAAGGCTTTAAAAGAAAATATGCTGTCTGTACCATGGATTATCTAAAGGCATTGGAAAAACCTGCCAATACAACTGGCTTGAGATTGGAAGGTTTGAAACTGTTTTTAAATAAAAAATGGTGTCTAAGAACAAGTGAGTCATAGACAAACCATCTTATTCTAAAGAAAATTGGAAGTATCAAAAAAACAAAGATCGCATAAGAAAATATGAATAAAGAGTAAAAGAAAGATTACTTTATTCTTATTAACCTTTGCTATTCTGTACTATGATCTTAGACATTTCAGTTATATTTTATTTGATAGTAAACTCCATGTGTTTTGCAAGCCAATCTTGTCTCCCATGGCTTTTCATTCGTCTGTGGAATATATTTTACAAAGGTAGTATGATAAGAAGTGTTCTCAGTAGCTAGAGAATTCACAGTGTGCCTTCATTATCTAACAGAGTTTCCCAGCACAGGCACAATTGACATTTGGGGATGGGTAATTCTTTGTTGCAGGGCACTGTTTCTGTTCACTGCAGGATAGTTAGCAGCATCCCTGGCCACTATGTACTAGGTACCAGTAGCATCTCTCCAGTTGGACAACCCCAAATGTCTCTAAAAATTGTTAAATATCCTCTTGGGGCAAATTCACCCTCAATTGGGAACCACCGACCTAAATCAAGAAGCTATGCAATAAAAAAAAAGAAACTATACAATAAAAATTTTGCCATGTATCTATATACAATATGTACACTTGTCCAATTATACCTCTGCCATGAATTCTTTAAGACTTTATATAAAGAAATTAACTTTATTGCACTAAGAACAAGTTAGTGTCAAGCAAAATGTCTTATGTGGATCATGGACTTAAATAAAGGAGCTCGTGCATTCTGAACAAGCAGAGCTGTACATGCGGTCTCTAATCCTTAAATTCACATTGTGTGAACTCACGAAGTCTCCAAATGTGGCTGTCAAGATACTGAAAAAAGAAGAGGA
Organism: Mirounga leonina; assembly: GCF_011800145.1. NCBI lineage: Eukaryota > Metazoa > Chordata > Mammalia > Carnivora > Phocidae > Mirounga > Mirounga leonina. The sequence goes on from NW_023270454.1 coordinate 57,986,875, forward strand.
AGTGAAGACAGAAATTAAAAATAAAATGGAATGAAAATCTGAGTGAGGAAAGAATGGTAGAACTGTGAAATCAATAGAGTTGATGGTAATCAGAGGGCATTGTGGGAAGCTTTTTTTTTGGAGACGTAAAGCTGAAATAGCAAGCAGATTTAACACAATTTAGAAATAGTCTCCAATCACAGATAACTTATTTCTCTCAATATATTGTGATGAATAAAATAATACAAAAAAAGTCACCAGAAAGAGTTTCTACAAGAGAATATGCTTGACATATTCTCTTGCTTATACAAGTGGCTTAAGATGCTATCTTCCAGGAAGTCTCCGGAGTTTAAGGACCTTTATCCTTTCAAGAGAACTCTCCACAGATGAAGAATCCTCGAAAGCATTTCAATATCAGAATTAAGTTGGATAGTATTTTGAGGAAGAATGTTAGGGAATCAATAAATTGTATGTAAAGTTTGTTTCCTAGTCTGCCTGTTAGTCTTACTCCCTCGAAGTCGAGAATGTGAGAAACACACAAAGGGAGACAGTCCCCAAGAAGGGCTATGCTCAGAGAGAGAGAAGCAAACTGGGCTATCAGACTTCAAACGTGATTGGGAGCTGAGGCAAGCTGTTTGTAACAGACACTGCTAATTCAGACCAAATACCCCTTTAAGCAGAACTGCACCCCTTGGTTGAGATCTAATTATTAGAAATACTCTACCCCATCTCCCACCCCCAACCATTAATCTTTGATTTGGGCTAAACTAAACCAAATGACATTCAAAAGAGATTCTATTTCTTAGATTCATAGACGGCGTTTACAAATGAATTTTGCGGCTGGATGCCAGATGGATGAATTTAGGAATAAAAGGCTTCTATCTACAGAGTAGATAACATCTATATTAAGTTTAGAAATAAAACATCAGACAAAAACATTGAAATGTGATTTTCTCACCACAGTGAAAAAAATAAGGAAAAACTGAGGGCATGAGAGATGGTGGTTTACTCAAAAAGGACAACTCATGAACTGGCCCACCTACTCAAATTGGAACTGTCATTTACATTTCAAACAAGACACTTCGAGGTTTGCTTTGATGTGGGGAGGGGAGGGGAGCAATTTCCCTGTAGACTCAAATAAGGACTCCAGTTGCTTTCAGGGTCATCTTTCCAGGCCTTAGATAATTATTTCCCAAAGTATGTTCCATGGAATATTATTCCCAAGAGAGTCATTATGAAAAACCGTTCTTTAGCAAATTGGCACATGTTACATTCCCTATAATATGGATATATACCGTGGATAATATTGTGTACCAACATATTACAAGTGTTTTCATCCACCCGATGTACCAGTATTGTTAGGCTAATTTACCTATAAGCAACTTGGCCAAGACCATACTACATGTAAATGAAAAGGAAACCCAGTACTGTTCCCCTGTTGCAGATTTAGAAAGTACATTAAAGTAGCACAGATTTTAAAAACCTTTTAGTAAAGAAAATTGTTTAATTTATGTGTACCGATATTTTCCAAATTATTTTGACCACAAAACCTTTTTTTCTCATAACATATATTTAGGTTATGCAGAACACTCCAAAAAACACAAGTCTTAGTTATGTCTAATATCTTTTCAAGGTCTAGCATATTATAAATATAAGGTTAAAAAGAAGTTTATCAAGAGACATGCTTATATAATCTGTTCAGAAACAGCAAGTTATATTTTCCATCTGTCCATGAGATTGTGGTTCTTCAATTTTGAAACTAGATACTGAGAGTGAAATGAGCACACTTCATGTCCAGTAGAATAATATTGAAAAGGGATCAGTTAAATAGCAATGCAGCATATGTCCAAGGAACTGACACAAAAGCCTGTGCCTGCAGATCGCAGTGATTATGTGGCCAGAGGGAAAGCCCTGATTCTGTGGTCTGTAGCCCTTCCACTCTCTGCTTACCGCCCCGATGTTGCCAGGTTTTCCAACTGCATGGTTGGAAGCCCGAAGTTTTCTGAAGAACTAGACAAATTTTGCTTTTGCTAGCCTTTCTTGCACCTAACAGCTATATAGCTAAAAATGTCGTACATGTAAGCATGCAATTCATGTTACATGTGTAAAGCACCTACAATTATATAAATGATCTTATGCATGTAAAGCACTTCAAGTAATGCTAATCCATGGCAAGAGCTAATAATGTGTAATAGTGTGGATAATATTGCATGCCAACATACTACAAGTTCTGTCATCTACCCAGTGTAGTAATAGCAGTATTCTCACTTACATGTAAGCAACTTGAACAAGATCACACTATATGTGAGTGAGAAGGCAATTGAGTTTTGTCCAAATACAAATTTATTGTTCTGAACCACTGCCTCCTGCAGGAAATCTACCTGGTCAAATCTCAGTTCCAGCTCAGGAGCTAGGAGCTGCTCCTCCCACTTGCAGCAGGTGGCTTGAGGGCACAACAGAGGGGTCTGCTCCCCTTATACTTAGGGTTTAAGTGATTGGTCACTTGTTGTTTCAGTTAACAATTCTAAGATGAAAAAGACTGGAGTTGGGTGATATTTTATTCCTCCAAAAGTCTATCTTCTTTTTCGCAGAGTCAGTTTTATACAAAAATGAGTTTTGAAATAAGATGGGTCAAAAAAAATACTATTTCATATTTTTTAGCATTTTGCAGCTTATGAAACAATTATATACCCAATTTGTCCTTTTCAACTCTAAAAATACTATGATATAATTAGAAAATAATTATATTTTTATAATTTTACATTTTATAATTTTATGTTTTATAATTATACAAAAATGATATTCAAGAACATGGATATAAACCTTGAGTACTATGTGTCATAAAAATCTATGTAGATCTACCATACAAGTAAGTTTATATTTAGAACTTCTAAGAATTGGGCGCCTGGGTGGCTCAGATGGTTAAGTGTCTGCCTTCGGCTCAGGTCATGATCTCAGGGTCCTGGGATCGAGTCCCGCATCGGGCTCCCTGCTCCTTGGGACCCTGCTTCTCCCTCTCCCTCTCTCTCTCTGTCTCTCATGAATAAATAAATAAAATCTTTAAAAAAAAAAAAAAGAACTTCTAAGAATTGAGAAAATATACTTTGAATGATCACTCTTCAATTTTCCTTCCAAATGTTTAAAAAATTAGATTTCCAAGGAAATACCAAGGCAATTGGTCAGAATAAAGTGTCTTACAGGTTGACCATTTTCATTATATTTGCTTTCTAGGTGAATGAATCTTTTACTAAGAAAATAGGGTGTTGAGTGCCCTGAGTTAGAAACTACAGTCATGAACTAGAGACAAAATTTTCTAAGTATTCCACAATCTAAAGAAAGCCACAAAGATCTTCTCTTTTCCAGGGTCACCAGTCAGCCTATCAACCTCCACTCCCCCTTTCTTCATTTATATGACCATCACCTGTAGGAAGCCTTGGAAAAATGACTGAACCTGTGGGGGAGATCACTAAACAAACTGAAGGGTTACTCCAAAATCTTCTTAAAATCTTATAATCTTCCTTACACCTCTCTAAGAAAAGAAATTAAAAAAAAAAATTAGACTGATCTCAGGGTGGAGAAAGGGGGCAGAAGCAGAATACTATGCACTCCCACCATTTGTTATGGCAAAAATGTATGAATTTTCTGGGGATTAGGTGAACACTACAGAAGGTAGATGGAGTTTAGCCATCTTACTTGAACCCTAAGAAGGATGCTAGGGTATCCTTTCCTAGGGCAAAAGAAATTAAGAAGAAAGAACAATGAATCTACCAGCAGGGTCAAGTGCTTAGAGGAGTTGAAAGGGATCTAGCTGAAGGCTGATTTCCCTTGTTTGGGAACTGTGTGTGTGTGTGTGTGTGTGTGTAAGAGGGGATTTCTTACTGGGTTCTCTGAACTCACACATCCTTCCCAGGAGAAATCCAGAATTTCAGCACAGCCACAGAATAAACATGAATCACGTGCCCTTTTCTTGAACTCCTCCCTGACACTAGACAAGAGGAAACAAATTTGGTACAAGGTAGAGGGAGCCAAGTACCACATAACTAAGATGTGTTCTGCACATATATACCCATGCTCTAAGGTAAGGGACAGGAAGGAGAAGTAAAAGAACCTGCTAGGCTTCTTTCCCACCTTAGAACTGGCTGGGGACACGTGGGTGGCTCAGTTGGTTAAGTGTCTGCCTTTGGCTCAGGTCATCATCCCAGGGTCCTGGGATCAAGTCCCGTATTAGGCTCCTTGCTCAGCGCGGAGCCTGCTTCTCCCTCTGTCTGCCACTCCCCCTGCTCGTGCTCTCTCTCGCGCGCTCTCTCTCTGTCAAATAAATGAATAAAATTAAAAAAAAAACAACTGGCCAGTGGTAGGGGAAGGCAAAGAATGTCATCAGTTTATCAGTGACTAACTTTAGATCATGAGATACTTAGAACTTTTTGTTTCTAACTTTTTGTTACATCACATAGGGTTTCATACACTTTAAAGCGTCACGTTCTATACCCTGTATTTATCAGAGTGAGGGCTCTGTTGTGTTCCTGAAAATTCATTATCCTCTGTCCTCTCTCACCAGGAAAATCAGAAGTAAACATATAAAAATTTGACGTTTTTGTCAATACTCACTGACTTCTGTGCATTTTAGTATATTTGGATCAAAAATATTCAAAATAATCTTAGTGCCAGTTCAGTGATTAAATTCTAAACAGAGAGTCATTAATAAGGGTGATATTTAACTTCTTCATTAGAGCTAATGGTGGACCTGGATGCAGCAATTTTGGAAATCAAAAGAGTGACATCTGAAATTAATGCATACCAGGGAAAGAGAGCAGGTGATAAAGAACACTACTTAAGATTGAAATTTGTTACTGGGCAGTGTTGAGGTCTGTTATGAGCTGGATTATGTACCTTCCCATATGTTGAAGTCCTAATTCCCAGGACCTCAGATTGTGACTATCTGTATTCGGAGATAGTGTCTTGAGTAGGAAAGAAACAAAAACAAAACAGTCTTTTCCTCCTGAGTAGGGAAAACCCAGTCCTTCCTCCTGTGTGTCTCCTCTACTCTCACACCACCACCTCACACTTACAACACTTCTGACACTAGATGTGTGAGGACATCCCCACCAAGCAATTTTCTGACACCTGCTGGCCGTCCTACCATTTAACTCATCTCTGACTCTATCTACTTGGAGATGGTGTCAGATCCCACAGGTTAAGGGCTCAATTGCATGAGATTGGCTCCCTCCTTCAGATGCCAACAGCAAGTAGCAGGTCCCCAGGTTACCTACAACTCCTGTCCAATTTGGCTACTAATCAGAGGCTACCATGACCCTCTCCTTGGGTTTAATTAATTCACTAGAGTGATTCACAGAACTCAGGAAAACAGTTACATTTACCAGTTTATTAAAGGATATGATAAGGATACAGACAGACAGATGAAGAGATACATAAGGTGAGGTTTGGAGGGTCCTGAGTGTTGGCGTTTCTGTCCCAGGAGTTGGGGCACGTCATCCTCCTGGTACATGGATGTATTCACCCACCTAGAAGCTCTCTAGACCCTGTATTTTTGGGGTTTTTATGGAGTCTTCATTGTGTATGCATGATTGATCATAAATTCCATTTCCCGCCCTTCTCCCTGGGAGAGGAGCTGAAAATTCCAAGCTTCTAATTATGGCTTGGTCTTCCGGGGACCAGCCCTCATCTAGGAGCCATCCAGAATCCCATCCAGAATCACTGCATTAGAACAAAAGACACTCGTATTACTCAAGAAGTTACAAGGGTTTCAGGAGCCATGTGTCAGGAACTGAGGGACAGGGGGAGGAGACCAATATATATATTTCCTATTAGATCACATGTCTTTAAAAAGGTATCTAAGTTATAATGAGGTCATCAGGTTGGGTCTTAATTTGATATGACTGGTATCCTTATGAGAAAAGGACATTAGGACACAGGCATGTACAGAAAGAAGACCATATGAAGACACAGGGAGAAGATGACCATCTACAAGCCAAAGAGAGAGGCCTCAGAAGAAGCTAACCTTGGGGGCATCTTGATCTCAGACTATAATCCTCCAGAATTGTGAGAAAATAAATTACTATTGCTTAAGTCACCCAGTCAGTGGTATTTTGTTATAATAGTGTTAGAAAACTAATACGAGACCTATATCACAAGATTCTGAAAACATAGTAGAGTTGCAATTTTGACCAAACCAGATTATCTAAAAGGACAGGAACATATTACCTTGGAGATTAAACATAAATCACACTGAGTGTTAATAAAAGTGAGTTTTCTAACACTTTTCCTGTTTGAAATACATTTCAAAATTTAGAAATAAATTTTCTTAGTGTTTTAGTGTTATACTTTTTTCATGCACTTTGAGTTTTTATTGGTTTATTTTCCCAAGGATAGAACTCTTGGGACATAACTGATTTTCAAAAGCATTATTAATAGCCAACTCAAACAATTGCAAAATCATCAAGACTTATATGCACTCTGTGGGAAAAATGAATCCATTTTTTTAAAAAGATTTTATTTATTTATTTGAGAGAGAGAGAAAAAAAAAACAGCATGACAAGGGAGAGCGTCAGAGGGAGAAGCAGGCTCCCCGATGAGCAGGGAGCCGGATATGAGACTCGATCCCAGGACTCTGGGATCACGACCTGAGCCGAAGGCAGTCTCTTAACCAACTGAGCCACCCAGGCACCCCTGAATCCAATTTTTTATAAAAACTTTTTTTCTTAAGAAAAGTCAAACAGCTACATATGACAGGTTTATGAATCTAAGCTGAGATACAGAAAAATAGTTACAATGAATGAGTGGATAGAAATTCTACATATCCCAGGTGCTCATTATTATTTGTATTTAATGACAAAGCTACTCTGAAATTGATTAATAACTTATTCTGGTCTAAGATACAGCAAGGAATTACTCCCACATATTCAAGGAAATGCTGAGCTGTTTCTAGTGGTTTAGTTTTGGTCTAGAATTCCTTCTCTAATGTTACATGAAAAGCCCTTTTAGATAGACTTGGAAGACCTAGATTCATATTTTGATCCATAAGTTAACATTAGCTGAGACATCTTTACACATTGCTTTCTTTATCCTCAGACTTTCTCCTGATTTTAGGTTCACCTTATAAGAGACTTGGAGTTAAAGAATATCTCCTATTTCCAAGTGTGATACAGATTATCCATTTTATTGCTCTCTAATGTCAAGAAAAGACATTAAATACATATATACATAGCACCTTTTATAAAGAAAGGGAACTTTACTCTCTTAGCTGTCTATAACGGATTTCCATTCCAACATGGTGGCTCTTCTTGTCCTTGATCAGTATCATAGCTTTTTCTAAGACTGTACGTGGAACAGATAACTTTCTACTCTTCCATACCGATTTTAATCATATCCAATATGCAATTATAACTTCATTAGTAATGGGAAAAAAAAATGTCAATGTTTCTGTGTTTGCACATGGATCCCACATGTCTCATAGAATGTGCTTTAGGAATATAATGTTGGAGATACTGTGAAAGAAGTAATTTCTGTACAAAATAAGAGATGACTCCAAAGATTATGGGTTTTTTGCCTTTTAGGAGATTCACTAGCGTTGTGTCTGACCTTGCAATATTATTCAAATTGTCTTTTATTAATTTTTTTTAGATACTCAGCTTCTAAAAGGCTTTTGAACTAGTCTTAGCATCTGACTGGTTCCATTATTAATTAATGAATTGAATACAGCTGTTGATATGTGCTCATTTTATGTTTGTATAAAAGTCTTGTTTTACATTTTGGAAATTATACTTTAACAACTTATAAAAATGGTGTCATTACAAAGAGGGAGTATTTCACAGAGTAAAATTTCACCTTTAAATACTTTGCCTTTGAGATATTGTAAATATTTTTCTTTTGGACCAAAAGTCTTCATCATGACAGTTCTCTTTTGCTTGAAGCATGCTTGCCTACAAAATAATAGACTTTAAAATTGTAGCTAAATTTATTAGAGAAATTCAATGATTCACAAAGAAAGAAGTGTTATGACATATTTATAACTCTGCCTTTCCAATATCTTCAGCATATGTTGAAATTTGTAATTCTATACTAGTCCAGAAACTTAAGTACTTACACAGGAGAAGCCCTATAGACCTCTCCTCTAGATAAAGATTTCTTGCTTTTGCCTGCTATCTAAAAATGTATTCTAAAGCTCATTACCCAGTATACTTCTCACTATAAGGTCTGACTGGAAACAGAATATGTCTCTCATCTTCCCACCCTGAAAGTAATAAAAATACAAAAATAATAATGACCAGAAGCTACTTCATATTATTCTGCAAATTAATTTTACTGGCAGGCACTAGTCCTGAGATCAGATTTTTAAAAATCTGGGAAAAAAAAAAAAAAGAACCTTGCACAGGCAGAAAGCAACAAGATGGCTTTCGAAAAGCAAGCCCTTGTTTTAAGAATTTGTTGGCTTAATAAATGAAACAACCTAAGGCTGAACACATGCCATAATGATTACATTTTGCCGGAAAAGCCAGTGCCTCTGGCTTTTTTGCTTTAGAGCTAAAAGTAATCCTCTTTCTGGTCTGTAGTTGCAGCTCTGAGTCATTCCTTCTACCAGAGATAAGGAGTAGAGATCAGGAAATAACAGGCATATAAATATAACTAACTGAAACAACATGCAACTGACCCAGTCAAGTTATAGAAACAGTCTGTGATTGACAAAACGGCTATTTCTTTATAATATAGTGAAGATTGATAAATAGTTTCTTATGCCTAAACTGTTGTTTAATTTAATAAAGCCAGTCATATTAATCTGGCAATCCTCCTGGGCTGGATTGAGACTGTTATGAAAGTGGCTACGGATCCTTTCCAGATGCCTGTGGTAATGGTAGTGATGTCCTCAAAAGTTGAATACATACATACACACATACATGCATGCTAATTGATTAAATAAAACATTTATTTTAGGTGTTAAAATATAACTGCTTAAATCAAAAGATAAGCAAAGCACATGCTCTCCGTTTAATCTAGGTTTATTTCTACCCTCCTTCATTTTAGTTAAAAAGTCTTAAGTATAACCAAAATTGGGGATCTAAATTAAAATTCTGATTCTATTTTAAAGCACTAAGAACAAATCTGGGCAGTGACATCCATGTCTAGTCTGCAAATCATCTGACTTTCAGGGCCAAGGATGACAAAGTCCCACTTCATAAGTATAGTACTTAAATATATATATAAAATTTATGCTGGTATTTCTGGAAACTATCAAATTCAATATATATCTTAAATTATGGTAATAATTAGCATTAACATTTTTGAATGCTTATAATGTGGTTATAATGGAATTTGGTTAAACACTTTGTATCAATCTCTTATTTTTTTCACACTATAGATACTATTATTTTATTCCAGTTTATAAATAAAGATATTGAAGCTTAGAGAGAGTAAGTAACTTGCCTAAAGTCGCACATCTATGGCAAAAATGGTAGGAACTCAGGGAATCAAACTCCAAAAGTAGATTTCTAAACATTAGTCTACATGGACTCCTTTGGCTTCATGTGTTATCTTTGTAAATTAATCTTGGCTAAGAAATGCAATTAACATTTAGTTACCTTATTCCTGCATGATCTCTCACTGCAGGACTGGTGATAATTATAATTAACCAAGCCAACAGAAAATTACAGTTAGAGAAATCTAAACTTTACCATAATTAATTAATTTACAACTAGTCATTTCTTATGGCTATGTTATAATTTAGAGTTTTTGTTTCCACAAGTAAATAACATAAAGAAGCTCATAATTCATGATTTTATCTTCACTGTACTCATAACACATCCTCATAGGAAATTAGTATTTTTTAATCAAAGAAAATATGTGTTTTAATTTCCAAGAATTCTGCTACGTTCCCAAATTCTCAGTTGTGTTTGCATTCACCCATTATAAGTTCCACTGTTCCATATTTTTAATGGAAGGCAGTTAAATTCCCAACTTTTTTTTTTACTATGTATGTTCTCTTAAAAATACATTTCTTACTTTAGATATCTAGAAAGCATATTAAAGATAATCAACATTTTGATTTTGATTTGATTTTCTACCCCAGGTGGCAGGGAAACGTCCCATGATCTGAATCCTCTCAAAGTTTTTGTTGCAGCTTTTTTTTGAAGTTTTAAGAAGTTACGACTTCCCCCACACTGGTGCATTGGCATAATACCCCCACGCCTGCAGGTCCCAGCACCATTGTTACCACACTGTTTTGATGGGCTCCACATTCGCAGCTCTCCAAGGATCCGTGACTGAGTTGAATGAAAGCTTTGCTACTTGGCAGAAGTAGCAAGAACACATAAAACCTGCCAGCTGTCAAGGATGTAAATGGTGATTTTGTTTCACTTTTTAATGAATTAAAGCAGGATTGAAATCAATCCAAAGACAGCATGTTTGGCCTTTTAAAGGGAAAAAAAAAATGGAAGAGTGGGATGTTTTCTTCTCTCCTGGCAATGGTGTGCAGTGAGGTGTTGATGATTAGTATGGGTAGTCAACACTCCGGGAAAGCTATCTAAAGGCTGTTTTTGTTGTTGGTTTCTTTTACCTCTAATCAAATGCACTCTATTGGCCTGAGGCAAAGAGACCCTCCCCATTCTTTCTTAGAAAAATTTCTATACCTCTGACCTTCCCCAAAGGCAAAAAATGAGAATGTTTCCTTAAATGTTATTATCTCTCAAATCATTCAGCAGGGTGCATGTGTTTGGGGGAGAATACCCTAAAAACTATGTATTTTTTATTTTATTTTTTTATTTTTTGCTTTCTATTTCCACAGCCAGCAATGAGTGCAATTTATTTATACAACTGATTCACTGAATCACAACAAGTACTCATAGGAACTGACAAAACACAATTGCACATCTCTCAAATGCACTCAGAATTACATTATTTTGTTAAGAGTTATAAGGTATTTTGTATAACCATTTAAGTTTTACCCAATTATGTATTCACCTGTGTAAGAAAATGTGCAAAAAAATGTACAGGTTTGCTCTTTCGTTTGCACCAAAGTAGTAAGATCTTTAACTCTCCATACTTTAATTTTTGCTTTTTAATATGAAAACAATCTTCTGGTGGCGATTTGGCAAAAAGCACGAGAAAAGAGATGATTTTACTGTCATTCGACCTTTATTTGCATTTTTTTCTCGATTATGTAATAATACAGATTTGGCATTCTCCCATCTTCTTCCCTGAAACAAATGTACTTTTTAAGTTCTGCCCTGTTTCTCTCTGGAATTATCAACTGCCACTAGATTAAAGATGATTATGTCCCTTTGTCTCTACATTTGTGATTCACTTTATGAATCATTAAGGTCCACCCAACTCTTATCACCAGTAGGACATCATCTGATCACATGCTTTATTTGACAGAGAATGGATAAAACAGAATCAGGGAATTTTACTCTCTTTGATAAAGAACACTTCCACTTAGACTTGAGCCAATTTATTTAAGCTTAAAATGGCCTTTAGCCTAGACAGTATAGAGATCAAGTAGTCAGAGCCTTCTAAGAAGGAACCAGTGCTACTTCCCAGAAAACTGATCAAAATCAGGGAAAAAAAAAATCTTGATGGCAAAACTGAGATTGTATCCATTCGAGGCAACAATCCACTCAAGGCTCAGTAATGGGTCAAACCAAGCTCTCTTGTATCCAACCACTTCTAAACTGAAGCCAGGACTTGCTTAAACAGTTTTGTTACTTTTGCTTGCTTGTGAAACCTGGTGGCATTTGTCTTTTATGTCACTGTTGCCTTGGTTGGAGAGAGCGTCTTCAAAAGTCAATATCCCCTTCTTCCCTTTGCAACATGGCAAAGATTGCCGTAAGTGACTACGAATACCTAAGGAAATGTAGTAAGTTTATAGTCATCTCTTGCACTACCCACCAGATATTTGTAATTGCTATACACTGTAGCATATAAAAATTCTAAAAGTTTATTCAGGCACCATAGCCAAAAAAGGGATATGCTTAAGTTGATTTAAAAGAATGCCTCACAGTTTCCCAGTTTCAAAACATTGAACTCTTCTCAATATGCAGAAGAATGAAGTCAAAAAACCCAAGACTTAAAGTCAGAAATTATATGTTGAAATGCTTGATCTTAAGTTCATATCCCTCATCTGTCATGTGTCAATGAAAATAATAGCATCACAGGATTGTTCTCCATCAGCAGAAATAGTATGTGTAAAAACATGTTATAAACAGTCAAGTTTGCTATTATATTTACTATAGGAGCAAAGAGGCTTTTTTTGAAAAAATAATTTTTACCTGAAGACATAAAATATCCTTAACTATGAATATCGAGTTAAAATTTTCTTTGATTTTTGGTCAGTTGATTGTACAGATATAGGTACTTCAGTTGTAGCAATGCACACACAAAATTATTCCTTAATTTGTTTATCAGAATTCAATTATTTTGCTTTGAGTCTTTTATTTAAGAATATAGCTAATTTTGTCATTGGGTATAAAGTTTTAAAAATTTGCTACTAATTGGGCGCCTGGGTGGCTCAGTTGGTTAAGCAACTGCCTTCGGCTCAGGTCATGATCCTGGAGTCCCGGGATCGAGTCCCACATCAGGCTCCCTGCTCAGCAGGGAGTCTGCTTCTCCCTCTGATCCTCCCCCATCTCATGCTCTCTCTCCCTGTCTCATTCTCTCTCTAAAATAAATAAATAAATAAAATCTTTAAAAAAAGAAATAAATAAATAAATAAATAAAAATTTGCTACTAATCAATAGTTTGTTAAGGACAAATCATATTTTAATGGTATGTTCTTTACCCACAGGCAATCTCAAAACACCTTTTAATTGCACGAAAATCCTTTTTATGTTCTCTGAAGCTAAACATAATTAGACAAGTTGCCATTTATAACTTTAACACACTGTAAGGAAACATTTTTTAAAGAAATAATTAAATTTTGCTCTATTTTATTTATATAGATCTCTTCCAAATCTCAAGTTAAAGTTAAAAACTGATGTAGGAATGTAGTTGAGAAAAGATTTAATGGGTAACATTTCAAAACTATACTAAGTACATAATTTATTTAGGGTTGAATGACCATTATTTTAAAAAGCACAGCATATATATTTCACTTGGAGTTATAAGTAGGCAGAAGAAGGAAAGGGAAAAAAGAAATGCCTAAATACTATATAGCTGGGAGGCATTTGCAGTAGGTAAGGACACAGAAAATCTACCCATGTGGTTTCTACATCTGTTTTAAAAACTAATCATGTGAGCTTAAATGAGTCCTAAATACACATAAATCATAATACATAAAGCAGAGTTTAGCTTTCTGACATTTAAACATACCTGAGTACATGTGACTACATTATCATTTTGTTTGTACAATAAAATATTAAAGAGGATGTAAATATAATTAAAATAACACATAATCATTAAATAATACCTAGTCATAATGGTATCTAAATAATTACTGTGTCAACACAGTAATTATTTACACATACTGTGTAAGTATTTTACACATACTAATTCACTTAATTCTCACAAAAATCCCAGGAGAAAAAATACTATTATTATTATTCTTATCATTTACGGACGACAGAGCTAAGACCGGTAGAGATAAAGTAACTTGCCGTCAATGACATAGCTAGTAAATGGCTGTCTACTTTTAAGAGTCAGCTGTTTTCTTAACCTCCTTAAAATTGATTTATAACTGCCTTAAAATACAAATCTGTTTATTGACTTTACGGAATCACAATTTAGTGAAAATTAACACACACAGACACATGCACAACATGCATATATATAATCAGCTTTAGGGAAGGGTGAGATAATAAGAAATGTAATGGAAGTGTTTCCTAATCATTGTTATAATAGCAATAATATAAGGCAATAATATCTCACATGCATTGAGTACTTACTACATGCCAGTCACCGTACTGAGTCACTGTACTCAGCACTCTGGAATAATTAATCTATCTGTTCTAAAAAAATCATACAAGATAGATTCCATTATCTCCAATCTATAGGAAAATGAAATAAAGACAGCATACGTTTCCCAAAATCAAACAGCATTAGCTGTGGTAGAACCACAGTTTTGAATCCAGGAAATCTTATTTTAAAGCTTATATTTTTTGTGGAATTTAAGAAAGAAAACAGATGAACATACGGGAAGGGGGGAAAAGGAAAAATGGAAACAAACCATAAGAGACTCTTAAGGATAGAAAACAAACTGAGGGTTGCTGGAGGGGTAGTGGGTGGGGGGACGAGCTAGATAGGTGATGGGTATTAAGAAGGGCACTTGTGATGAGCACTGGATGTGGTATGTAAGTGATGAATCACTGAATTCTACTCCTGAAACCCATATTGCACTGTATGTTAACTAACTAAAATTTAAATTAAAAAAAAAAAACCTTATATTAAGTACTACACTATTTTACCTTTCTATAACTTCTTTACTGTTTTTCATTTCCTAAATTATTTTATAAATGTTTGCAACTTATCTTTGACAATATAATGTCCCTTGAATAGGTCAATTTGTTTATTCCTCTCATCCAAATATTGGTTTTACATTATTTTTAATTAGCCAAATCCCAAATAAACCTTGTCAAGCCCTTAACTTCAAAGACGAAGTAATTCATAGATTTGAAAATTTATTTACTCCCAACCTCTGAAAATATTATTTTGAAAGAAATGTGTTAGTCTTTGGAATTTTATGTGTTACTGTAACTCTTAAAATTATTGTTTCATTCTCCTCTGAACTACCACACTTAAATATCAACAATCTTTAGATTCTTTAAATCTCTGTATCATTACTTTCCTAAATAATTCTCCAACACTGATATAATGTACAATGCTGAAATTATTCTCCATTACCGAGATTATGGTCAGGAAATTCTCAGGATATCTATCCCATAATTACCTTCTGAAGGTTGAATTTTAGTCTGTTTTCAGACTTTGCATATGTTAGAAAAAATGACCCAGAAATTTTATTTATGTTGTTAAAAGGAATAAATTGATGCATTAAAAATATTATTCCGTGGCTTTTAAAAGCCAATTTTATTATATATTTGGAAAGAACTACAGGCCAGTCTCAAATTCTCCCCATCCTATGTCATGTGTTTTTTCTGATCAAAGTTTGGTAATACTAAAATTAGGAAAACAAAACCTTAATTATATTTAAACTAGAGGTTTTAATCATTGATTCCTTTCTAATCAAGTTAAATTATCTAGAATCAAAAAATTACATTAATCAAAATACAGAACTGCAATTGTAAAAGACATAGTTCACAGATAATAAATTATGTCAAATATTGAGGTTCATTAAAATGTTTAAAGGCAAATATAATTCCTGTGAATTATTTTTGAGGTATAATTGATATACAACATTATGTTAGTTTCAGTTGTACAACATAATGATTCAGTATTTGTATATCTGGGAAATGATCACCACAATAAGTCTAGTCAACAGATCCATCACCATACAGAGTTACACAATTTTTTCTTGTGATGAGAACTTTTAAGATCTATTCTCCTAGTAACTTTCAAATATGCAATACAGTATTAATAACTATAGTCACCATGGTATACATTACACCTCCATGATTTATTTATTTCATAACTAAAAACTTGTACCTTTTGATTCCTTCACTTAATTTACCCAACACTTACCCCCAGTCTCCGGTAACCACCAATCTATTCTCCTTATCTATGAGCTTGGTTTTGTTTTTTAGATTCCACATATAAATGAGATTATGTGGTATTTGTCTTTCTCGATCTGATTTAGTTTTTTATTTAGCATAATACCTCAAGATTCATCCACGTTGTCACAAATAGGAAGATTTCATTCTTTTTTATGTCTGAAAAGTATTCCATCATGGGTGTGTGTGTGTGTGTGTGTGTGTGTGTGTGTGTAGAGAGAGAGAAAAGAGTAAGCAATGTTGCAATGAACACGGAGGTGCCTATATCTTTTAGTGCTAGTGTTTTCACTTACTTCGGGTAAATACCCAGAAGTGGAAGTGCTGAATCATATGGTAGTTCTATTTTTAATTTTTTGAGGAATCTTTATACTGTTTCCCATAGTGGTTACACCAATTTACATTCCCACCAACAGAGCACAAGGGTTTACTTTTCTCCATATCCTCCCCAACACTTGTTATCTCACATCTTTTTTGGAAATAGCTATTCTAGTAAGTGTATGTGGTATCTATTGTGGTTTTGATTTGCATGTCCCTGATAATTAGTGATGTTGAGCATCTTTTCGTGTACCTGTCAGCCATCTGTATGTCTTCTTTGGAAAAATGTCTATTCAGATTCTATGCATATTTTTAAATCAGATATGTTTTTTGCTATTGAGTTGTATGAGATACATGTATATTGATACATATATATAGTGAGATATATGTTGTATGAAATATATTATATCATGTACATTGATACATATATATAGTGAGATATATGATTTGCAAATATTTGCAAATATTTTCTCTCATTCAGTAGGTTGCCTTTTCATTTTGTTGATGGTTTTCTTTGTGGCTTCTGTCCATTTTTGCAATGAGCTTACTCTCTCTTGAATAGGTTAATTGAACAAAAAAATTTTTACAAATAGTTTAAGAGCAGGAATTTTCTAAGTCAATTCTGAATATAAAGAGGATTTTCTAGGCCCTAAATCAGATGGCTGTCATCTAACAGGTTTATCATTGGTGACTCATTCAGTATAACTAGAAGCAGGAAATAAGTAGGAAAAAAATTACCATTGTTTTTCCTCTGCAATGAGAAATATTAAAAAAATATCAGTGAAGAAGCATAGAAGGAAGAATGAGAAGTCTAATGGCTTATTGGAGTACCAGAAGGAGAAGCTACAGAGATTAGGGAAACAAAGTATTCAGACCTAATGGTTGACAATTTTCCAAAAATTATGAAAGACTTATATCCTCAAAGTCAAAAAGCACAATGACTCCAAACACAATAAATAAAATGCACCCAAGCATATCATAATTAAATATTAGAGGAAAAACAAAGAATAGAACTTTAAGGCAGCCAGGGCAAAAAAGAGATCAACTGTGAAGGAACATCTACTGTACTCATTGCTGACTCTTCAACAAACAACAAACAACTACCTGTGGAGCATTTTCAATGTACAAGATGGAATAATGGTAAAAATGGGATTATGTGTACAGTGGAACTATTTATTAAGATGAAAGTGATATAAAGACATATTCAAAGAAATGAAAATTATGCAAGTTTATTACCACATACTTTCTCCAAAGGAACTTCTAGACTTTAGAATTTAGATAATGTACTTAAGGTAGTAGGAGAACAATCCCAGAAGATTAGGATGAAAAAAAGCAATGGTGAGTAGATAAAAGGTTAAATATGTGGGTAAATCTAAACAAATATGAAAGAAGAAGATGTGGCTTATATATACAATGGAATACTACTCAGCCATAAAAAAAGAATGAGATCTTACCATTTGCAATGATATGGATGGATTATGCTAAGTGAAATAAAATCAGACTGAGAAAGAGAAATACCATGTGATTTCACTTATATGGAATTTAAGAAACAAAACAAATGAACAAAGAAAAAAGAGACAAACAAACAACAACAACAGAAACAGACTCTTAAATACAGAAAACAAAGCTGTGGTTGCCAGAGGGGAGGTGGGTGGGGGGAATGGTACACTTATTTTGGGTGCTGTGCAATGTATAGAACTGTTGAATCACTATATTGTACACCTGAAACTAATATAACACTGTATGTTAATTGCACCTCAATAAAAATTATTATGAATTTATTTATTTATTTATTTTAAATATTTTTATTCATTTATTTGAGAGAGAGAGCACAAGTTGGGGGGCAGAGGCAGAGTGAGAGGGAGAAGCAGGCCCCCCGATGAGCAGGGAGCCCGATGTGGGGCTCCATCCCAGGACCCTGGGATCACAACTTGAGCCAAAGACAGATGCTTAACTGACTGAGCCACCCAGGTGCCCCAATTATTATGAATTTAAAAACTATTAATGGTATAAAATAATCTTTTCTCCTCTGAGGATAAAAAATGATAGAACTAAAGTAAAAGTAAAAAATAGCATATAAGTCATTCTAAGCTTTTTGTATTATTTAGGAGGATGGTAAAGATGTTGAGCAGCTTTAGATTTTGCCAAGAATATTAGTTAAAATTTATAAACTGGATCAGGTAGATTGCACTAAAATACACAGCAGTAACAAATTACAACAACAAAAGATTACTTCTCTCTCATTTATACTTTTCATGGGTTGTTTATGGCTCTGTTCCATAGCCTCTTCTTTCCAAATCAAGGCTAAAGGGGCAACCTCCTGCCTAATATGCCAGAAGGACAAAAAATTGGCAGATACACACCTTGACCATTAAAGTTGAGTAAATATACATCTCGAAGGCAGCTTTCAGGAAGAAATTAACTGATCTCTCATCTTACTCAGAGATTTTAACACAATCCTGCCAGTATTTATACGAAAGCCCTTCCAATAAAAAAAAAAAAGTTGGACGAGCATCCAATTTTTTCCCAAAACTATTGACTAATTTCCAATCAATATTTACTGAGTATCTTCTCCCTAGGAGTTTTTAATCATATTGGAACACCTTTTATGCATTTAGCTTTGCTTCAGAATTATCAATTCTTTTCCATTGGTTTGTCCTATCATACTTTTTGTAAATTTTAATTTTATAATATTTTAATAAATCCCAGGGAATGTGCCTTTTGTTATTTCTTCTTTCTAAGGAAAAACTGTTACTATAATCACCGGTTTCCAACTGTTGATATGTTTACAAAATTCACTCTTTCCATCTGTAACTATTTTACTTATTTTTAAACTAAGTATTAGATGTGTACATCCTAGTCTTTTTTCCTAGACACTTTGCACATGTCATGTCTCTCTTAAGCACCTACTGGGCAGTCTTTACCTATAGCTGCAGTTCCTGGGGCTTCTGGTAACCATTCCCTTTCCTCACCCCTTCAGGTGTAAAGATAGTAATGGTTTCCAGCTGGTGTTGATTCTGGCTTTTTCACTCCCTTGTTGGGTTCCCTTTAACCCCACCCACAAGTCTATAAATCGTCCTTTCATTAAACTCTCTTCCATCAACCCCATTGAATGATGTCAACGTTTTCCTTCCATGTCCCTCACTGGCATGGATATGCATTATATTACAAGCCCTATTTCTTCCAGGGAAAGTAATGCTCAAAGGTGAAGTCATTTTCCAAGCTTTCACAGCAGATGAGGGAGGTGAAACTCACATTTAAACCCATGCTTTCAAATGCCAATTTCCATAGATGTCACCACGTAGGTTGGTAGATAAAGACTGACCTATAGCTGATACTTGGTCTATTGAAAACTTACATATAATAAAATGTATTTTTGCAATATTTTAGAGCAAGCAATGACTGTTAGGAAAGTATTATATCAGTATTACGGTTTCTTAGCTATCTGGCAACAACAGTATTTTTCTGAGAGCTAGCCATATCACAAGAAGATCAGGGACATTTTAAGAGTGGGATTTAGCACAGGAGGCAGATAATCAGCAATAGCAGATTTGGAAATGTGAACTTCTTTGGAAATGGATGTCCACAAAGAAAACCTGAGAGTTTGCCACTTGTTAGCCCTCTTTCCAATTGTCATAAATCCAGGGCAAAATTGCCAAAATCTCAATGTCACAATTGATGCAAACGGGAACATGTGGTGGTGGGGGGGGAGAGAGGATGGGTATTCCACCCTGTAATACTTGGTTAGTTTTCTGGAAAATAAAAATAAATTTGCCAAACTTAATCTGAACTTCCTTGGCTTTGTTGAGCCTTTCATCCATAATTAACGTGAAGTTTCACCATCACTGCAAGGCCCACATGTCTTAATCCTGCTTTTTTTGTGGTTTGATGATAAAAACCACAGACCGTCAGAAGTGCACAGAAAATTCAATAGAGCTTTAAAAAAAAGGTTCTGGTCGTCTTTTTTTTTTTCCTTTGCATATAGATTTTGCAGTCTGGAATAGGACAAAACTGAAATTTCCAAGGAATCTTAATGAGTTAAATCCACTAGAATGCAAAATCACTGAATCAATTCAACCAAGTTCATCCACTTGAAACTACCAAACACAAAATTCTGGTCATGATATTACTATTTACCTGTACTGATGTTGAAGATCATCTTCTAATGTTTTTTAGCTTTACTAAGATATAATTGACACATAACACTATATATATACTTTTTACCATTTAGATTGACTCTGGCACAGATCTAATGCTTTAACCAATTCAGTCCTCTTTTTTTTAAGATTTTTTTTTTTTAAGTAATCTCTACACCCAACGTGGGGCTCGAACTCACAACCCTGAGATCAAGAGTTGCATGTTCTACTGACTGAGTCAGTCAGGCAACCCACTTTAGTTCTTAAGAGTACTATTATTAAAATCATTCTACATATGTGAAAACTGAGAGGCAGAGAGATTCATTAACTCACACAAGATACAGGTAACAGAGGTAGCAGAGGAGGAATGGTTTCATTCCAGATCTTGAATTTAGTTGGAGGCAATTCTCCAAGGTTGCCTTGTATTGCTGCACATTTTGTGAACAGAGGCATCGGCTGCTTTTGTCCCAGACTATCTTTTCAAGGGTGTTTGCATAGTAAACAGCTTTGGAAGTAGAAATTGTGAATTTTTACCAAGCAGAGAGAAGATTTAATTATGGTCCAGGGTAATAAAGTTTGCATCTCCCTCCATAGAAAAGGTCAGATTTTTCTTGCAGCTAATTATAAAAGATTTGAATTCTATTGGGGCGCCTGGGTGGCTCAGTTGGTTAAGCGACTGCCTTCGGCTCAGGTCATGATCCTGGAGTCCCGGGATCGAGTCCCGCATCGGGCTCCCTGCTCGGCAGGGAGTCTGCTTCTCCCTCTGACCCTCCTCCCTCTCATGCTCTCTGTCTCTCATGCTCTCTGTCTCTCATTCTCTCTCTCTTAAATAAATAAATTAAAAAATCTTAAAAAAAAAAAAAAGATTTGAATTCTCTAAGCTTGAGATTTATAAGCCATGATGTAAATCCATTATGTGCAGCATCCATATTGACCCCTCTACATTGCCTCCATGGAACTATTTGATTACATTCCACTAGGAGCTCACCTGGAGCTTGGAACATCCAAGATGGTCTCATTCTCATGTCTGTTGCTTCAGCTGGGGTAGCTGGAAATGTCTTGGCAGAGCCATTCCGCCTTGCAAAGGGACTGAACTTCTTATGTGATTCCCAGAACACCAAGAGGATAGCAAGCATAAGCTGCCAGACTCTTTTTTTTTTTTTTAAGATTTTATTTATTTGGCAGAAAGAGAGAGAGAGCACAAGTAGGCAGAGCGAGAGGGAGAAGCAGGCTCCCCGCTGAGCAAGGAGCTTGAGGCGGGGGCTTGATCCTAGGACCCCGGGGGGATCACGACCTGAGCCAAAGACAGACACTTAACCGCCTGAGCCACTCAGGCGCTCATAAGCTGCCAGACTCTTAAGGGCTAAGTTACAATCGGCAAAGCTTCACTCTGCCCCATTATATTGACCAGAGAAAGCCACAAGGCCAGTCTAGAGTCAAAGGGAGGGGAAAGACATCCCACATCTGGGTGGCTAGGGGCTATGCAAAATAAAGGAATGGGTAGAATAATTAGCAGCCATCTTTGCCGACAATCCGCCACAGGTTAAAAAAAAAAAAAATCATCTATGTTTTCTCAAGTAATTTTATGGTTTTATTATATGTGTTTGTATGTTTGATCTGTAATTTAATTTGTTATAAGCAATGTGTTAGAGATAACACTTTAATTTTAGCTAGTGAGCTCTTCTGAAACCAATTAAGTAATGGATCTTTTTCCTAATAATTTGGATGAGTCCTTCATAATGATTAGTTTCCATACATCCTTGTCCACTACTTAAATCTATATTCTCTAGGACAAAGCCTGTCTTAATCACAATAGATGTGCTGGTACAATACCTGTTTTAATTCAAAATCTTGAACTCCCCTCAGACAAGCTCCTGTCCCTAGACTTGCCTATCTTAGTGCACATGACCAACTAAAATGTAGGAATTATCAGTGAATTATCTCAATAAGCACATACTTTAATCCAAACCATCCATCATTTCTCACTAGACTACTAAAATAGCCTCTCACAGGTCTCCTTTGTCCTACTCTCCAGCCTTTAATAAATCTTCGATACGGTAGACAGAGTAATCATTTAACATTATATATTAGATCTTGTTATGCACTTTTCTCAAAACATCTCAGGGATTTCTATCTCACTCCAAATAAAAGAGTAAGTTTTCCTCGGCTTATAAGATCCCTCTTGGCCTTATACCAGGGCCACTCCTTAATCTTGTTTTCTTCCACTTCCTTTCCTCACTCAGCACCAACCACCCTGAGCTCCTTGTTTCTTGAGTGTGCCAACTTGTTTCCAATTTAGTACTTTTGAAATTCTCTTTCCTGTACTTAGATTCTCTTCCATTAAACACTTGCATGTTTAATGTGTACTTCTCATTTCTCATCTCATGCGCACCTCTCCTGACGTGTTCCTTCCTCAAACAGGCCTTGCCCGACTATCCCATCAAAAATAGCCTCTTCCATCATCACTCTCTATCTCAGAGCCTTCTTCCTGCTGTAATAGCATTCGTCATTGCAGGATACTATATTAAATGTGTGGATTTGCTTATTATCTGTCTCTTCTACCAGGATATAAGCTCCAAGAGAGAGAACGAATTCTTCTTTCACTCCAAGGACCTAGAACATTATCAAAAGCATGGTAGGGGTTCAAATAATGTTTGTTGAAGAAATGATTAAATGAGACTGAAGTAAACTTCTTAAATAAGACCATTTCTCCAAATCAAATTTGGTTGACCCTATATCATTTATAAATAAAATGTATGAGAAATTACATTTTTATACTTTCAGAACCCTTACTTTCTCAAGATACATGCCTTAAGTATAAAAAGAAACCAGATTTACCTAACCTGAATGTTTTCCATTCCCAAAGTGCATTCTGTAAATCATATTCCCATTGCATTTTTTCATGATTTAATACGTTAATTAGACACAAACCTTTTGAAGCAGTGCAGAAAAGAATCGTCAGATGATGAAGATTCAATTTCTAAATATAATGTCTTCTAAGGGCTCCTGGGTAGCTCAGTTGGTTAAGCATCTGCCTTCGGCTCAGGTCTTGATCCTGGGGTCCTGGGATACAAGCCTGTGTCAGGCTTCCTGCTCAGCAGGGAGTCTGCTCTCCCTCTCCCTCTGCGCCTCCCCCAACTCATGCTCTCTCCTTCTCTCTCTCAAATAATTAAATAAGATCTTTTAAATAAATAAATAAATAAATAAATAAATAAATAAATAAATAAATAAA
>NW_023270454.1:58010214-58060902 GCF_011800145.1 Mirounga leonina
AAATAAATAAATAAATAAATAAATAAATAAATAAATAAATAAATAAAAATAAAATCTCTTCAGAAAGTCAATACGGAAGGGAAAATAATGGTGTACGAATTATATGAAGAATGGAAATTTTTATACAGAACGGAAGTAAAATCAAAGCAGATCATTTTAGGAATTCTGTGTTTTGAGTATATCCACATGGATTTCATAAAAACACTAGAGCATAACTTTATTGAAAAGTAAACCTCCCTTCAAAAAAAAAAAACTTAGATTATTTCTGGCAAAAAGATCTGGTAGCTGTTACTCTTTGCTTGGAATTAGCAAGCCCTTGTATCTTTCCTTCTATCACCACATCCAATTTGTCTATATTGTCATTAAGTGAAAATTTTTTACCAAACCGGAGATGTTTTGCCTCTAATCTTGACAAACTTTTAACACCCATGAATCCATTCTGATAACTCGAATTCCATAGCACTCTCAAATGACCCTAACAGTCTTTCTTCCTTCTTTTGCTGTTGTAATAGCCTATTGATATGTCATATATACTTAACTTCTATTTGACATCTGCCAACTTCATTTCATACAAGGTATAGTTCAAAAGTAGACGTCCGAAAAGTGCCTGTGCATACATTTAGTGCATGTGTGTACTGTCTTCAAAATATCTCATAAGTAGTAATGCTGATGTACTCCTCTGTCTTATATCTAAAAAGCTTGGCCAAAATCAAGTTTTTATGAAAATGAAAAGTTATCTCTTTTTTTAAATCATCACATTATTTAAAATCTTTGGCATTCCTTTTCTTTTTGTCAGATGAAGACTAAAGACAGAAAAAAATATTCTTCCATCATGTTTAGGTAAATTTAAATGTTTTCATGAAAAGGAAGAGTGAATGAGGGCTTAGCGATGTAAAGTAAAGGTGACTATGTGTATGTGAATATATACATTGTCTGGCACTTTTGTCAAAGATAGCCAAGGAAGAAAAGACAGGGAGACATTGTTTTGTTGAGCCACAAAACAATACTTTGAGGTGTTCTCTTTGAATCATTTTTCAAATATCACGAATGATTGTTAAGAGAGAGAGAAGAGCGTGGGAAGATAAATGAAGCAATAAAACAATATTAAGGTAGTCAAGTGTTGAGGGCATGAGTATATATCTTCTAAACGTTTTAAAAAGAAAAGAATGATCTAGTGGTTACACAGAAGAACAGGAGTCAATGTCCTCAGGCTGAATTCCCATCTGACTTGTCAGTGAACTTGGAAGGTGATTTTAGTAAATGGCACTGCCTCAGCTTTTGCCTCTTCCACCCTGAGCAAATAATGTTGATGGAATCCATAGAACTAAGTCAGGAAAAAAAACTTTACATAAATATCTCTTCCAGCTATAACAGAAATAAATCCAGAAAATACCTTGCCAAAAGAGGATAAGAAACGTATCCTCTATCTCATTAGGCTATCTATGATAAAAATGCTTTGTTCTGCATGTCTTATTAAAACATTTTTAAAGATGAATTTGAGTATTTGATTTGGGTTAATCAAATGCCTTATTAGACAATCCATTCTATTATTATTGCTCTTATTCTTATTTTCATTTTATTATAATGTCTTTTTGTCATTTAAAGGCTCTGGACTCTGTATGTATCTCAAACAATCTCAAAGGGCTAGGTCTTTAAAATTTGCCAAGTTAATCTATTTTCTAAGACTTGGACTTAGAATTTCTAAGACTTTTGCTTAGACTTTTTGAAAATAATATTTTTATGAAAATATTGAATATAGTTGAATACACTGAATATTTTATTGGGACTTGTAGCTGCGTATATACAGTCCTTCAGAGGCCATCAGGACATTTACCATGCAAATGCTTAGTCATATTAAAGTCTTCTCCACGCAGCCTAAAGTGGACACTCTGTGGAAGTCTATGTCTCTTTCTCTGAAATGTCCTTCAGAGGACCTCAGGTTGAAATAAACACATGTGGACTAGTCATCATCTTCCGGTTGACTGTCCCAGGAGGAAGATCAAAACTAGGGTGTGTTTCCCTAGCCATTTGGATTTTGAGGGGAATCTTCCGAATGAATTAAGAAGATATTTTCTTGCATTCTGATTTCTAGTGCTAAAGTAACAATGGCCACTTCTACTGTGAAGAACTGACTGTTCCTGAAACAAGATCTGCACTTCACCTTGGTCATTTTGCCCTGAGACCAAGTAAAACTTCATGAAAACAACAAAAATGAAATCAATAAGGACAACAACAACAACAACAACAAAATAATACTAAGCATTTGTCGGGCACTTTGCTAGTTCATATATGCACATTATATAAACACTTTCATTATTAAAACATTAGTCAACAAGAAAACACTTAATTCAGCAAACACTTACTGAGGACCTTCTCTGGGCCCTTACAACCGAATGAGATAGTTACTATTGTTTTTTCCATTATGTGGATGGAGGCACTGAGTTTTAAAGAGTATAATATTTTGCATAAAGTCACATGCTAAATATGAAGTGGAACTTGACCTCAAGTGTTCTTGATGCCTGAGACCAAAGGTAAAACTCTTCACTGCCTCCCATGATGCCATCTTTAGCTACTGAGCCTGTTTCTCCCACCTCACCTAGGTCTCAGATATACTTCTTGTATTTTTTTGGAAACAAGCCCAGCCAAACATTCACTGTGACAATGTAGAAAGGTCAAAGGTCAGGATGTATTTTTTTGCATACCACTTCTCTCAAGCCACTGTTTGCAAATTATTGCACAAGGTGCCATGATATTCCCTGATTGCACCAGAGGCAATTCCTTAACAGATCCTGTTCCTACAATAACAGCCACAGGTCAGAAAATGAGGGAGTTACGGAATGAGTGGTTTGGGGCCTGTGTTTTTTGGCCTGGCACTGGTGAGAGCGTATAATCTGGATAGATGTTGGCTTTCTAAACAAACATAACCTCTGGTTGCATCAAAGGAGGAAATAAAGTTTAAACTTGGTCTCTTCATTAAATAGCTTTGCAAGACTAGGATTTATTGAACTCAAAATGGGCGTTAGCTCTGATGAGCAAAAATGATGATAGGAAGGATAGAGCTATTGGAGTCATTTTCAAGTCTTTACTTTTCTCAATAATCAGATGGATGTTTCGCCCAAGAGTGTGTCCAGAAAAGACCCTGAAGTATCAAATAAGAAGTAGTAAAGTTGGGTGTGTCTGAAAAAGTTTTGGACTGGAGCTGAGTTTCGACATAAGGGCTGTGTTTTGTTAAGAGTCTTTTGGGAGACCCTTTTCGACCAGATGCTAACATTGTGATAGCGGCAATTTGCAGGCCTCAGCTCTTCAGACGAAACTGCAACAATTCATGGAGGCAAAAGAAAGAAAGTACTGATATGAGGGAGAACTACCATTTTATTGATGGTGAACAGCTGCCGTCAAGGAATACCGTGAAGCACAGTAGGCCCAAATCGTACTTGCGTTAAAACGTGTTAAACTGCGGGAAAGAAAGCAAGGCGGGGGTGGGGGCGCAGGGAAGCACCTGGCTCAATTTGTGTTCAGTATAAATCCATCATATTGTGAAAGGACACGAGAAAATGACTTCCTAGCATGAAGCTGCCTTTCATTTTCAAGTGCATAATGCAATCTATATATAATTAAGAAAAAACTAAGCCTCCGAAATAAAATAAAACAGTTCGTGTATGAAAAGATTTTACACAAAAACTAACTGCGGCTCTTTAATTTTAGTCCTACGTGCTTGAAAGACACCATTAATAAGTAAAATGAGGATGCAAATATACCCTGTTCTTTATGCATTGTATTAAAATATATAGTTTTCTGCACTTTAAAAATTTCCAAAATTATACTATCACTACAAAGGCAGTAGCCTAATTTAAAAAAATGCAGAAAAACACATGTGTGATTTCACTGCATTACAAAATGGCTCTATTCTGTACTGACACTGAGCAAAGAAATCTAAGGTGTCATATGATCAGTACAGGGTGTTTTTCTTTGACTACTATTATTGAAGGACATCTGATGTCAGATACTGATAAAGACTTAGATTTTCTCGTGCATTTATGCAGCTAAAATATTTGCTAAAGCATGTCTGTGATTTTATAAAATACCTACTTATTAATAAATTATTAATATAAAACTAAAACTAAGCACTAGTAAAGAACCACTTATTAGTGCTGAAAGAAGAAAAAAAGTGTTGAAAGATCTTAGAACAGACCTTTCTGCTACAAACTCAATGTACATTCCTAAAAAACATTGCATTGTAGAAAACACTGCACTAAAATTAACAGGGTTACTGTGCGCTAGAGTTAGAAGTCAACCCCTGGAATCTTTACAACTTTGTAACGTAATTATTATTATTTTTTTAAAGATTTAATTTATTCATTTGACAGAGAGACAGAGAGAGAGAGAGAGAGAGAGCGCACAAGTAGGCAGAACGGTAGGCAGAGGAAGAAGCAGGCTCCCTGCTGAGCCGAGAGCCTGACGTGGGGCCCCGATCCCAGGACCCTGGGATCATGACCTTAGCTGAAGGCATGCGCTTAACCCACTGAGCCACCCAGGCACCCCTGTAACATAATTATTAAACAACACCAACCGTCTCAGTAATTATACTAGCACAGATACATCTCCCCAAATATTTGCAAATAGAACCAAGTCCACAGTTGAATTTGTCTTCTTAAACTCTGGGTTTGTGTTTTTTCCTGTAGATGTGGCTATTGGAGGCCAGTATTACTAAAAACTAAAAATCTGATCTGAGAGGTATATATCATTTGATTTCTTTAAACCCAGGGAAAACCTTCACAGTTCTTCCCATTACACTGCCAGCTTCCACAGATAGCTTAATTCTGTAAAATATGACCGTTTTTGAAGCGCATTAAACAAACACATAGTGCAACAGAACGGAACAGTTCACTGTAATGTGTTAGGAGGGGAGATGGATTTCACACAGGCTGACCAAGTGGATAGAGTCAGTTTTTGTTTTCTTTAAAATCAGCTTCGTTAATGTAAATTTGACATACAATAAAATGCACACATTTTAAGTCAATGAGATTTGACAAATGTGTTACACTTGAATAATCACTCCAATCAAGATCCTTGAAGTTCTGTATCTTTTGAGTCCGTTACATTTTTGAAGGAGGTGTTAGTCTCTGGCATTCTCTCTGGGAATGAGCGACTGGTTTTAATTTATTATCTTGGTGAGAGAAGAGGAACTGCTTCAGGGGGCTTCTACTTGGCCTCTGCTATTACAACAGCTCTTCCTATACACGTCAAGGGAGCAGTGAAAGGGTTCTGCTGATGGCCTACTGTATTCATCCCAGTGATGCATTCAGAAACCAGGGGAACACAGCAGGTGGGTCTGTGAGCCCAACAGTTCCAGTGTGAGATGGACCTGCGTACACTTCCATTTATCACCCTCATATATGCCTTCTCTAACAGGCATGTTGCTACAGCACATTGGGGTGCCCCGTATCATCAGCAACTCCAGCAGTTCTGAAAAGATTTAGGCTCTCCTTTGTCCGGTGTGCATTTACTTGAGTAAATGACCATAGGTCCTTTTATAAAAGACTGAGGTAATCACTACTGTACAGACATACCATGGTGTTACAGGGTCCTTCCTCATGGATATCTGGCTTCTCTTCCAATTGATAGGTTCTATGTCTAAGAACTAGCTAAGGTCTGGAAACTGAAGAAATGACTGTGACTCTCCACTGGAGTGGATGACCTCAGTCCTCTGCCTACCCATCTTTAATCTTGTAACTACATATCTCTGTCATTTAGTCTCCCCTGCTCCACCCTAAGTGCCATTGCAGCCTTTCTGTCCTAGAAGGTAATTCTGCCCTGTTGCTTCTGAAAGGTAACTGCTTCCACGGGCTCTGTCTGTTCTGCGATCTCAGCCCCCGTTACTATGAGGGAGCACAGTTTTGTTAACAGCCTCTCCCATGTCAGTCCTGGAGAACTGATACTGAACTGATGCCTTCCCACTAACCCATTTAATTATGACCTTGATAAGCAGAGTAACCTTCATGGCATCGAGGAACAGAATCAGCTAGTAGATCTTCTGGGCTGCTATAGCATGCCCACTTCTCTGAGCCTTTTGATCGTCTCTTCCGCGGTCTGGCATGGCAATTCTGGCATCTCTGCTTTCTTGAACGTGGGTCATCATTTTTCCCAAGCTTCCCAGAGCCATCCTAGTATGTATTAGGACACTTATGGAAACATGAGTTGTTGTCCTTTGTGGCCTTTGCCAGGGTGTTAATTCTGAATTATGAGAAACTGCCCTCATATTGACCAAATCTTCATTTTCTAGCTTTATGGTCTTCTCTCCTCAATTCAGCACCCTCAGGATGCACTTCCAAGCATATCTGACACCCAGGTCCTGCAGTCCTAGGCCATGTGGTCTCTCTTCTCACTTGGCAGGCCCAGCACTTCCCCAGTTGGGGTAATTAGATTTGACCCTAATTATCAGTCTGGAGCCCCAGAGGAGATATCAGGATAGATCCCAGAGAATGCAATCCTTCTGGTATCTGAGCTCACTTGAAGTCTTCTCTAAACAATCTTCCATCAAGGGATCTCCCATTGAGGGGGGCAGGGCACTTGGGCATCACGTACACACACATTCATCCATATATCAGTATGAACTAAATATGTCACCGGGACAGATTTTTTTTTTTTTAATATTCTGTATGTTCTTTTTTTTTAATGTTATGTTAGTCACCATACATTATATCATTAGTTTTTGATGTAGTGTTCCATGATTCATTGTTTGCGTATAACACCCAGTGCTCCATGCCGAACGTGCCCTCTTTAATACCCATCACCAGGCTAACGCATCCCCCCACCCCTCTCCCCTCTAGAACCCTCAGTTTATTTCTCAGGTCCGTAGTCTCTCATGGTTTGTCTCCCCCTCTGATATCCCCCCCTTCATTTTTCCCTTCTTGCTATCTTCTTTTTTTTTTTTTTTAACATATAATGTATTATTTGTTTCAGAGGTACAGGTCTGTGATTCATCAGTCTTACACAATTCACAGCACTCACCATAGCACATACCCTCCCCAATGGAACATTCACTGAGTCAGAATCTGTATATACGTATATACATATATTTGTGTATGTATATATACACACACACATATATACATATGTATCTTAAAGGAAATATGTAAAATAAATTTCAATTATCCACTCAATTTTGGAGTTATAATTTATATCATGCATGTATATAGTATAATTTTCAAAGATATTATATTGTCATTTAATTACTTAGTATTCTCTGGTAAATACCTGAAATCAAACTGGTATGCCAACTAAAATTAAAGAAAAAATCGATTCTCCATATGATGGCCTTTCTATCAAACTTCATTACTTTATCCGTCTTTCATGTTTTATAAATGTCATGAGTTTTTAGAATGGGCCCATCTAAAAGACACTGATTCAGAAACCTTGATTCTATCTTAAAGTGTTAACCATTTTTGGTCTCCCCTTCTTATTAAAAAGTCTATCATCATAAAAAACAATGGATTTTATCAGAAAACATTTTTTTAAAAAATTAATTTTAATTACATGAGCAATATTACAATTCAGCACAACAAAGCATAGTGTTCTGTAAAGTATTTATATGAATGTACATATTATTTTTAATGCTGAAAATTCTAATTTGGAAAAAAGGCTATGATATGATTGTAATAGGAGTGCTCCAGAAATTTGTTTATCCTTTAACACATCTGTGACAAAAAAAGAAAAAAAAAAAAACTAAGTTATTAAGAAAGCATACCTAAGTAGAAAATGAGCCAAATGTCTTAATTATGCAGACATTCTCTTCATTTAAAGGTGGAATTATAGAGGCAGGCACTGATGTCCCTCGACAACAATGACAACAACAAAAAAGTATATTTTGAGGATTTAATTCTCATCAGGCAATGACTTTAATTCTAAGTGGGCAAAGGTTTTCTTTTCCAAGATCAAACGTGGTGCTAAGGAATAACTCTTCCTCCTGCTGCATAGTTCTGAGGTTCAAAAGATTACCAGGTGGCTTTTACTAATGTATGGAAAGCAAAGGATTTTTGCCTCAACTAAATGGTACTTTTCCAATCTATTTGTATGAGGGATTTAGGCATTGAAGTTCCAGATTCACTTTAATAGGTGTGACTGGATTTCCATTTATAATTAAAAATGCACCTTTTAGCTGTTCTCTGAACAGTGACTCATGGGGTTTTGATTTGTTAGAATGTAATAATGTAAAAAGTGTCCTGGCTAGCCAGTTCTAACATACTATGTTGCTGCTTTAAGTTGTCCTGCCAACAGACTGTCCATCTATCTATCCTCTTGAGACAGGGATTGCATCCCTCTGTGATTACTCCGAGTGGCCACTAAAGGTCACTCTTACTCCATTTTCTCGGTCCAGTTTTGAAACTTGAGCCCAGGTATTACAATCTGTGAAACACCCGTTTTTGCACTAGAAAAGGATGCATTTGGGATAGAATTTTTGGTGAGCCAAGCAGTACGGGTTAGCACACCCATCAAGTTCAGGAAGGAAAAAAACCTACCTATGTGAGCCAGAGGTTTGAAACAGACGGTTTGTGTTACCCACATTAACACATTTCTAAGGAAGTTATCAAAATTCATAAAAAGTTCATTTTAAAGTAAATACTGGGCAGATGTGAAATTCAAGAATAAATTCTGACTGAGAATGAAAATATCTGATTTAAAAGAGAAATCATTCATTTTTAGGAAACACGTTTAAGACCTCAAATGCTTATTGAGTTAATAAATTATAACTGATCTGATTTGAAGAAGGGGAAAGGGAAGGTTAGAAACAGCACTTGCCAAAAATTCAGCAGCTTAAATCATCTGCAAAAGTAAAGGCATTACATAGAAGAGTTATTTCCTTTTTTGCACATAAGTGTTTGGGATATTTAGGAAATGCCTGTTTTAGAAGTATTGGATTTCTTCTGTATGTGAAAGTTCTGCACAATTTACAGGAGACTCATTTCAAATAGCCAGCATAGATGCCTAATCTCACTAGGAAATAGGGTAACATAAATTAAAACAATTAAAGAGTTCTTTAACTTCAAACATGACAAAAAAAATTTTAATGGGAAAATTCCAAGTATGAAGATTGTGGAAAATAAAATACATCATGTTTTTCTGGGATTGTAAGTATGCAATGATATTTGGCAATAGCTAGTAAAAAAGAATGTTTATTCTTTTAAACCTAACAATTTACTTCTAGGATATACTTAGAAACACTCATTTGTCCAAGGAATTATGTACAATAAGCTATAGTGATAAAAGTAACAGGACCTAAATGGTCATTATTTAGAGACTAACTAGATAATTCTGTACTACAGAATACCATTCATTCGTTTAAAAAAAATCTTTTATGAGCTATAACGGAAAGTTTTTTAAGACATTTGAGTGATGAATAACACAATTGCCATTAGATAACTAGAGTAGAAGAGTATTTTTAAAATCTCAAAATTAAAATGTTAATTAGAACCATATGAAATTGTTAATATTCAGCTATTTTTGATTGACAAAGAAGGCAATTTCATATGGCTCAACCTGTATATAGATATTAGAAAGTAAACTAGCTTTTTTCATGAGTACCCAGTTAGAAATGTTGATATGAGGGAAACTTTAGGTAGTTAAATTTTTTTTTTTTTTTGCAAAGAGAGTGTACTCATGTATTGTGAAAATAAAAATTATAATTATGTGATTTCCCTCCCCCAAATTTTAATATTTTAAATCCTCATTTACATTTATATGTATATATTATATGTTATATCATATACGTGTGTGTGTATATGTGTGTATGTGTGTGTATACATATATATATATATATATATATACACAAAATCATACTAAGCAAAATATTAGGCTGTGCTGTTGGTAGATGTCAGCTGAAGTCAATATGCCCCCCAATATAATATGTTGGATAAGAGTAGCTTAAGGTTCTATTATGAGTTCTGCAGAAAAGCCAATCCTCTCTTTAAGACCTATCATGCAAATTTATAGGGCTGACTTTGCATGGGAACCTCTCACTCAGATCTTATAACACGTGGTATAGGTCCATTCTACATATCATATATCAATAATATATCGACAAATTTTGAGCAGCAAAGGCAACAGGCTTGGCCCTTTCCCTTTTTACTCACACAACAATCCCCACAATAGCATAGAACTTTATAGACGTTTCTGGTATTTGAGAAAGGTAGGGGGTTGACATCACAGCAGATAATTATGTTTGAAGAATGTATTATACACCCTTTCTCTTAAAAGTTTCCTTTTTTACTTCTGTCCACATAGGCTCTGACTTCCCCGCTTATTTTTCACCCCTCCTTCCAACCATTCTTTATGAGTTGTCACTAAAAAGCCCAATTACCCATCACTCTATTAGAACAATTCAACTCTTGCCAAGAGCCTGTTTCAAACTCAGCCTGACATTTACCTTTTCTTATCCCAACCTTCCAGGATTCTCTGATGAACGATGCCATCTATCCTTTAATATTATCTACTCTTTCTAGAATATAACTGTGAATTAAGTTGCAGTTTTACCTTATACTATTTAACTGGTATATAGATTAAATAAAATTTAGCCTCAATCTTCATTGGTCTCAGAATCTGGGAAAAAATAAATGAGTCTATAAAAAAACGTTTAGAGGTTTGATAAATTTGGGTAACTTTGAATAAAAATGAGTTAAATGGTTTTCTTAACTACACTTCTAAGAAGGTTGAGAATGTTTATTATGTGTGGGGATTCTTCAACAGATGGATCTAGTATATATTATTTCAAACTTTTTTGAAGACAAAACTCACAGAGAGTTCTATAAAACTTACAAATGAAAAATGGAAAACACCCAGTTACAGTACAATGCAAAAATATGTATATTAAACCACTAATATAACATAATGAAGGAAAAAAAATCACTAATTGCTACATGGGATAAAGATCAGAAAAAGTTTCAAAAAAAGGTAAAACTTAAATGTAAAGTAATTTTCTGAGATCTCCCTTGCTCCAATTAATTCTACAATTAGTTGTCAGAATCATCTTCCTAAAGCACAGTTCTAATCATGTTATTTCTGAGTTCAGCACCTATTTCTTTCCCTACATTGGGTATCAAACTTAAGTTTCCTCTCATTCTTTTTTTTTAAGATATATATTTTTCAAGATTTTATTTATTTATTTATTTATTTATTTATTTATTTATTTATTAGAGACAAAGAGAGAGAAAGAACATACGCGTGAGGGGAGCAGCAGAGGGGGAGGGAGAGAGAGAATCCCAAGCAGACTCCACGCCCAGTGCGGAGCCGGACTTGAGGTGCAATCTCACAACCACGAGATCATGACCTGAGCTGAAACCAAGAGTCGAATGCTTAACCGACTGAGCCACCCCGGTGTTCCAAGATTCCTCTTGTTCTTGTCCAACTTGCTAATACAGTTCTATTTTCTTTCTCCCTCCCATACAGTCTTTGAACTCTACAAACTAAAACTGGTCACTACCTCGCATATTATAAGTGTTCAATAAGGTAATCTTCTTAATGAGGCCCAAATAATCATTCCTAATGGAAGCAAATTATAGTGAGCTTGGTATTTTTTTTTAAAAGACTTAACAAATAATAATCATACAAAACAGGCAGGGAGTTATTATTATCTGTGTGACTGGAATACTCAATATACTTTTTGTTTTTAAGATTTTATTTATTTATTTGTCAGAGAGAGAGAGCAAGAGCACAAGCAGGGGGAGCAGAGCGGCAGGCTCCACGCTGAGCAAGGAGCCTGATGCGGGACTCGATCCCAGAACCCTGGGATCCTGACCTGAGCTGAACGCAGACGCTTAACCAACTGAGCCACCCAGGCGCCCCTCAATATACTTTGGCCTCACTCTGATCCTTAACTTTTATTCAGTGGAGAATAATGCTCCTCTATCCCCGAGTGAAAACTTCAGTTAGTTGCAAGACTTTTCTGCTGATGCTTAGTTAAAAGATGCCTTATGGCCACAAGGGGCGAGTACAGTTTAGTAAATAGCGCCACTCTAGGTTTAACCTAGCATTTAATCTTTTTGCAGCTGAAACCAGCCTTGGGCTAGAAGCTAACAAAGACGAGGCCACAGGCCTTCTGCTTCTAAATGCTCGTACCTCCCCTCCTCTGTCACTCCGCTGTGCTGTTTCACTCCTACCAGGATCTAAAGGGGTCAGGAGGAGGAGAGGTGGAGAAGGGCAGTAGTAGGACACTTCTCACTTCACAGCGAAGACTTCCTATTATCTAGACTTGGCAAAATCCTAAAAAGGATTCTCTCTCCTCTCCAGACTCGTATTCTGAATCTAGCAGGATCCTGGAAGACGCGTCTATTTCCTCTGACTGGTCTACTGGGACTCTTTTCTCATCCTTGGGTTTCTAGAAGTAACCAGCCAGTCTCTTTCTCCTGAGATTTCTTCCCTCTTCCAGCCCTATAGAATAGTACCCCAAATTACCCCTCAGTCTTGCATGGCCCACTTCCGGGTAGAGGAGACACTTTGGAATTGCTTGCACAGTGAAACCGAATCAACTCTGGGCATGGGGGTTTCCCCTACACCTAGGCTTCCCCCACCACACAAGCAGTTTGTCAGCCGTTCGATTGTTCTCAGGATTTCCTGAACAAGAGACGGATCCAGTTCAGAGTTCTTTCTGTCTCACTCCTGAGTTCTCTTTTTCTCCATCCTCTGGACTTTCTTCTATTTTCTCGTAGGTAAAGAGAGTCAGTAGTCAGGTTCCTGGTTATTTCTTATGAGAATTTTCATATGCACATTTATCTTACACATTGATAGGTAATATATAGAACCTCAGTGGAAATTTAAAAAGGAAGGATCATGTTCTCACCTGCCCTCCCACGCAGGCTCACACAAGAAAAACAAACAAACAAACAAACAGAAGTTGGTTTTCTAGACCTTATCTAGAGGTTAAGTGTTTTTTTAGGAAAAAAAAAAAAATGTGCAGCTGTTACCCTGGTAGGAGAGAAGGAGTGCAGTTGCCTGGGAGGAACTAACTGGGCAAATTACACGCGGTGGCCCTGAGGGCACAGGGACCGAGTTTGTCCCTGGGTTTGGCACTGTGTAGGCCCTGATAATGACTAAGATCAGACCACCCAATATTTGGACGGGTAGAAAAGCTTACAGCACCTTTAATTTGATTTAGAGAAGTAAACGAAGGTGGCATTTGTTTACTCAAATGTTTTGGTGTCAAATTTATACTGGCTCCACAGAGAGAAACCTAGGCCTCGTGCCTCCTTCTCCTGTATTTTCCCCAGCCCAGCATGTTTAAACACCCGAGTAAAAAGGCGCACGCATCCTGTGTGGCACTTCATAGAAATGGATACTGTGTGGGTTATTTTTAATCTATGGTGTAAGCATTTTACCTCTTTTGCAATTAAACCACAAACGTGATGAGAACTCATTAAGTAAAAGTAAAAAAAAAAAATTAAAAAAAGTTATATTTATGTTTTTAAATCAATTAAGACTTTCCAAAAGTGAGAATCGTGACCTAAACAAATGGACATTTGACTTACTGCTGTGCATGGTGAGAGTACTTACTGGCTTATTTGCTAAAGAACATTACAAAACCTCCACACTGGATATGAATAAGATACGTTAAAGCAGAAATTAATTTGTAAAGAGAATGTAGTCATCTCCTTATTATGTCTACTCTAATAGCACCCATTAAAACAATATTGCTATTAGTTACAAGTGGAAAATATTCGCATATTCCAATAATGACATATCAGAACTTGGTCCCTAGAATGTACATTGTTGTCATTTCTATTCAGTATTTAACAAGTATAGGATCTAATCCATAAAACTTTCTCACATAAGTATAATGTCGGTCCCCAAAAGGAAATCAGTCTGCTGAAAAGAGCTCTTTTCCAAAATGACATTTATTTAAGGAAACAATCTAATTCCTCACACTTCTCTCCAAAAGAAAATAGCCAACAACAAAACAATAAAAATGGCAAAAGTTTCACTGGAGTCCAGATCATCAGTAATTTGTGCTTTTGCCGGTAACTTAGGATTTTACTTGCCTTCTCTATGCAGTTTAACTTAATAGAGACTATTGTTTCAAACTTTCCCTTACACAGAGATTTCGTTTCAAAAGGTAAAAATGGACTTTTCTGACCAGGTGCTATCACAACTAAATATTTTCAAAGCATTTAATTCAATATTTAAGGAAATAAATGTTCTCATTTCATAATCATTGGTACCTACAATACCCATGTCAATTTGAAGATTTCTCAGATTACCATAGCTTCCAATCTCTGCTTTTTACTAGTGATTTTATCTATCCAGTGTTGTATCTCTTTTCCCCATACCAAAATAATTCTATAATCCTGAGCAAAAGATGTCATTTTATTAATTATATTCTTCCTTAATGACATTAATGCTGTCATTTTCTTAAGGACATTGCTTATATCCCAGACTTTTTATTATTTCTATCCTTACTGATCAAGTTAACATTGAAAATACGATGTAATAAAGTGTTTGAATCAATCAGAAATATGACAAAATGGAATGTGTGCTGGTAAAAACTGTTTATAGTAAGAACCACCATGAAATTTATCTTCATAAAATCCTTACTGACTATAAAAAGAGCCATGAGTGTTAGTAGAAACAAAATAGAGAATCTATAAGAACCCACATATTAAAGTCCTCTGCTTTTTAACAAAAACAACTCTGTAGTAAGTGGGTAGGGAAACATAAGATCTTATAGAAAATGTGCTTCACCAACTGCATATTTATATACAGAAAAAGTACCTTGACTTTTTTTTTTCTCATTAAACTTTTGTTTTAATGGGTCTCAAAATTCTGCGACAGAGTTTTGGTCAAGTTGTTTCCATTAAAAAGTACTGATTTTAAAAACTAATAACTTAAAACTGCCACACACACACACACACACACACACTAATGGTCCACAAAACATTCTCCTTTCCTTCTGAAGGTTTTACTATGCATTGTTATCATTAACCAGTCTTTTACTATTAAACTTAAATGGCCAACTGACACAAACAGTTCTGAGACCATTCTTCCACCACCGATTAAGACTGGGGTGGCAGGTATTGGGGATAATTTCTTTTTCACATTTACATCTTTTGTACACCTGGCATTGACTTTTGTGTGTGACATGAAGTAAAGCTCAGAAGGCTAAATGAATAACTTAGTCTTTAGAGTGGTGCTGTCCCATATAATAGCTATGAGCCATTGATTCTTGAAAAACAATTTGCGAAATCAATTCCTAAGTCATACTAGTCACATTTCAAGTGCTGAGCATAAGCATGTGTTGCTAATAACTACTATATTGGACGGTGCAGAAATAGGACATTTTAACCATCACAGAAAATTTTATCAGACAGTGCTGTTTTAGAGAAAAACAGAGGATGACATCTTTTTTTTTTTTTTTAAAGATTTTATTTATTTATTTGACAGAGAGAAACACAGCGAGAGAGGGAACACAAGCAGGGGGAGTGGGAGAGGGAGAAGCAGGCTTCCCGCAGAGCAGGGAGCCCAATGTGGGACTCGATCCCAGGACCCTGGGATCATGACCTGAGCCGAAGGCAGTCGCTCAACCGACTGAGCCACCCAGGCACCCCAGAGGATGACACCTTAGTGACCTTGTAAGTCACCTTGTAGGCAACAGTTTGTTTAATAGGATACTAAAAGTGTGAACTATAAAGAAAAAATTATATGCAAATAGCAAATTAAAATAGACATTTCTGTTTATATACTTTCATAAAATTATAAAAGTGAAAAGAATTTTAGTGCTATATAACTATAAAACCATCATTATATAAATGGATGTCATTAATTTAATTTGACATGTGAGATGTTCCACATAAATTAATTTGCTATTATTAGATTTAAGAGGAGACAGTTATAGATTCAGGCCCAGTTCTATTTTCAATATTTTTTCATACCTTATTTATTTATTTATTTATTTATTTATTTATATTTATTCATTTATTTATTTATTTATTAAGATTTTATTTATTTATTTGACAGAGAGACAGTGAGAGTGGGAACTCAAGCAGGAGGAGTGGGAAAGGGAGAAGCGGGCTTCTCACGGAGCAGAGAGCCCGGTGCAGGGTTGCATCCCAGGACTCTGGGATCATGACCTGAGCCAAAGGCAGATGCTTAATGACTGAGCCACCCAGGCGGCCCTTTACCTTATTTTTTAATTGAAGTACAATTAATACAGTGTTATATTAGTTACAGGTGTATAATATAATGATTCAACAATTCTATACGTTGCTCAGTGCCCATCAAGATAAGTGTACTCTTAATCCCCTTCACCTGTTTTACCCGTTCCCCACCCACCTCCTCTCTAGCAACCACTAGTTTGTTCTCTGTATTTAAGACTCAGGCTTTTTTTGTTTGTCTTTTTTTTTCTTTGTTTGTTCATTTGATTTGTTTCTTAAATTCCACATATGAGTAAAATCATACAGTACTTGTCTTTTTCTGACTTATTTCACATAGTATTGTACCCTCTAGGTTCATCCATGTTGTTGCAAATGGCAAGATCTCATTCTTTTTCATGGCTGAGTAATATTCCATTAAAAAGACTTACACACACACATATGCATGCACACGCACACACACACACACACATCCTCTTTATCCATTCATCTCTGGATGGACACTTGGGTTGCTTCCATATCTCGGTTATTGTAAATAATGCTGCAGTAAACATCAATATTTCTTGATATGAATTTCACTGATACTACTATAGAGAATGAATACTCCATGCTTGTATTATTCACTAAATTAACAAACTTAAGCATTTGTCTACTAGTTTAGGATAATCATTATCCAGGCCCCGGCCAGTACCTCCCCAAGTTTATACCATCTTATTAAGTAGTACCACCATTCATTTCATCTGGTTGCCGAATTAAGAATCTAGTAGTCAACCGTGATTCTTTTTCTCCCCTCGCACACACATTCAGTTCATTTCTGGGCACCGTCCACGTTCACTATCATGTTTATCTATCAAAAGGAAATTTTTTGAAGTAACAATCCAGACTTAAAGATTCGGCAATTCAGTGGAATTTGTTTTTCCCTCAGGCCCTTTCTTGATAGTCCTATAATGAAAAACAAGAGAAGATGGTAAGAAGCCAAAGTTTCAAACATTTCAAACAGACATTTCAAAGTTCAGTTTGTGCCATATTGTTTTTACCATGCTAAATCTTTTACCACTCACTTGGAAGTGAATTTATTACGTTCAAAGAGGTTGCTCAGATGTCTGCTCTGCTTGGTTTTCAGCAGTATAGGGAGGCTGAGATGAATAAAACTCATGGGAGAGCACATCAGAGAAGGGACTCAGAGCAGTAGTCTGTGGAAGCTCTTTACCCTGGGACAAGATGAGAGGAGAGCGAGCCAAGCTGAACAAGAATCACACATCACTCTCGGACGGAACCTCAGAAAGATGGGCTCTGGGGCGGGGGCAGCACCACGCAGAGTGTGGCACAACTTCTGAGATTTCATCCGGGTATCACTGCTGCTGGTTTCGAATGCCATTAAAGATGTGAGGTTGCTCTTTGGCATCAGAGCAAAATACTTTGACTCTGGTTTTTGCCATTGTCTTCTGTCAGCAGTGGAATACAACAATTTAATCTTTATCTGATGGTCTAATATCAATAATAATAGTACTAGTGTCCAATAATACCAGTAGCCAATATATAGCCAATAGAACTAGTAGCCTGTATCAACCATTAGCCAATAAGCAGCTAGTAGTTGCTTACTCTATGCCAGGGACTGTTCAATGTGCTTCCTGTGCACTCAACGCCACATTCTCCTAACAACGGCAAGAAGCAGGTACTATAATTGTTTCATTTTATGGATATAAAGTCTGAAGCATAGGGGGAGTTAAGTAATTCATCCTAAATAACACAATCAGTGAGTGACATAACGTGGGTTAGTATCCAGGCCCCTGACTGCAGAATCTGTGATCTTAATCATTATGGGGGTTTAAATGGAAAGGCCTAGAGAGGCCAGGCAGGTAATGACAGGAGTTGAATTGGACTGACAAAGCCTGAAGTCTGAAATCAGGTATCGTGGGAATCTCTGGCAAATTGGGAAGGTTTGGGCCAACTCACCAGCAGACCATACCATACTTGTATTATATTTATTAAAGTGAAAATAATTTCAAGAGCTTAACTTTATCTCAGTTGCTTAGTTACAGGTACAGATACAAACCTCTCTTCTCCAAGTTCCCTAAAAAGTTATTACCCCTTCTTACTTCTACTCTTGATGGAGTTCTAAATATTTTGAAGACTCAGCTGCTAGGTTTCTGTAAGCTCTGGAGTTCCTGGATTTAGTGTAAGCTATATTCTAGCTCCTTCTAATATGCTATATTTTCTCTTCTTACCTTTGAGAATTTTCTTTTTTTCTTTGATTATTGTAAATTTCACTATACGGTATCCAGACATAGGTTTTTTTCCTTATCTTTCCTCTTCGGCATATTATAGACCCTTTCAATCTGAGGTTTTTACTCTTTTATCAATTCTGAGAAATGTTTCTTTATTATTTCTTCAAGTGTTTCCTCCTCTTGATTTTTGTCTTTCTTTCCAAAAATACCATTTAGGATGTTTCATTTATGTTTTTCTCCCACATATCACTCAACTCTTCTTTAAGTTTTCCATTTATTTATCCTTTTCTGATTCCTTCTGGAATGTCCCTTAAACTAAACTTCCAGTTCTGTACTTTATGGATTATTTATTTATACCAACTATTGTATTATTTATTTAATCTATTACAACTTTCACAATATTTCTGCTTGGTTCTTCTTAATGTTTCTTAACCATGTTGCATATTTTAAATAACTTTTCTTATCTCTTCTAGTTATAATTCTAAATTATATTATTTAATCATTTATTCTACTTTCTCTGCTTCCACTGGAATATGAATCCTAATTTATTTGCAGTTTTGAAATAGTTGTGCTCTGAAAATCTTTTTCTCCCTTTCTCCCTCTCTCTGTGTGCCTGTGAGATCATATTCCCCTGAGGTTATTGGATAATCTATCTGGAAATGCATAAGGGAGAAGGGAGGAGGATCCTGTCGTCCCTGCTGGCTCAGCATTTTGGTAGAAATTGGAACTGAAACCTCTCTTCTACTTTTTTTGTATTCTATTTTCCAGATATGATAGAGAACATATGCTCTGACCACAAAGCAATAAATTTAGAAGTTAATAATAAAAAATATAAATAAAATTAACTTATACTTGGAAATTTTTTTAAAATTGCCAAATAACTCAGAAGTTAGAAAGAAATGAAATTGGAAAATTTAAAAGAGCTAGAAGTATATGATAATAAACACTACATGTCAAAATGTATTGGGCTGCATAAGCCATGATTTAAGGGAATATTATTCTTTTAAATGTACAGATTAAAAAGTAAGAAATGCTATAAATGAATGAGCTAAATGTCTAACTTCTCAATTCAGAAAATGAGTAACTATGCATAAGTAGAGTAAAAAGAAAAAGAAAATGAAAACAGCATAAATTATAAAATTGAAAGTAAAGATACAATAGAGTATCAAAAATATAATCGAGTAGTGGTGATGTGAGCAAGATGGCAGGGCAAGAATCCTCAGACTTTCCTTCTTCCCACAGAGAAAATAATTAGACAGTAATACGCAGACCAATTCCTCAACAAATACAGGATATCAATTTTGAAAATTTATTTCAAGTAGACAAATACTTTGAAAACTGTAACTTACCACATCAGATTCAAGAAGAAATTCAAAGCTGGGGTGCCTGGGTGGGTCAGTCATTAAGCATCTGCCTTCGGCTCAGGTCAGGATCCCGGAGTCCTGGGATGGAACCCCGCTGAGCAGGGAGCCTGTTTCTCCCTCTCCCATTCCCCCTGCTTGTGTTCCCTCTCTCGCTGTCTCTCTCTCTGTCAAATAAATAAATAAAATCTTTTTTTTTAAAAGAAGAAATTAAAAGCTTGAATGGTCTTGGAAATACAAAAGAATGAAAGTAATAGTTAAACAAAAGTATCCTCCAAATAAAACTTAAGGCACAAATAGTCTCATTGGCTATTTTATTACACTTCCAAAAAATGGATAATCACTAACTTAGGAATTTTCTAAGACCATACTCCTAGAATAAAAGTGCCTTGTATAGCCAGATAACAAGTAAACACCAAAAGTGGCTTTAACCGTATTTAGTTGGCCTATATCCAGTCAACCTGTGTCAGAAAGTCAACCAATAAGCGACTGGCTTACACTTTGAAATTCAGTCAATTGGCAGCAAACTCACTACAAGTCATGCTTCTAAAACTCACATTAATCTACTTCTACCTGTGTGATCGACAACAACAAAACACACTTAGGTAGCCAATAGAAAACACACTTCAAAGATTAATAGCAATCCATTCCTGTCTCTGTAACCAATATAAATCTTGCTCTGAGAATGACAACTCACTTCTGCTCCTATGCCCAACACAACACAAAACAAACTCTTTGCCAAAATCTTACATAGGCAGCAGTTTACTTTTCTTGACAAGAGTATACATGATTCTCACAGCCCTTCAGTTTGTAACATTCTGTGGAACCCTCAAACCAATAAGCATGTTGACCAGATACCCTGTGCTTAAATACCTTGTCCTTCAAATTTGCTGCCAGATGAGCCTGATTAAAAATGAACACTCTTTTTGTAGCATTGTTGTTCCTAACATTTTTTTAAAAACTAGCATTTATAACCAATAGGTCTTTATATAATGTAATTAGGTCCAAATCATTGTATATGGCTATTAGACCTTTTGGTTTGGAGGGACATCATATGGTAAAGAAAATTAGATATAGGCCTTTGTACAAAGTCATTAGATTTTTTATTGCAACATCGATAAATTTTTTTTTCAGTTAAGCTGATTATCCTTTTCTTCCCTTTTGTTTGACTCTTTGTACAAAGTCTAGTCTCATGTGTTTTTATTTTGCTCTGGATTGTCTTGTGTTGAACATATAAGAGAGTGCTTCATAGGGGAGCTAGGAAAAACATGCTAGCAGATCATTAATCTTAATAGGCTGTAATGACTGAAGTCTTAAAGCAAAGACTCCTCATAGAGCAGAAAAACAAATCCATGGAGATATTCAGGATTTGGCTCCAAATTCTGACAAGAGACAGTGGAAACAATCAAGTTGTAAAATGCATGAGATTAAGATAACACTAGATAGTTCCAAATTGGCACTTGACAAACTCTTCCATGAGGCAACCCATCATATTTGGGACACATTGGCCTTTTTTAGTAAACAAACACTAAAAAGACATCTTTTCTAGGATAGAAAAGGATATGTCCAATTAAT
Source organism: Mirounga leonina (assembly GCF_011800145.1). Classification (NCBI taxonomy): domain Eukaryota; kingdom Metazoa; phylum Chordata; class Mammalia; order Carnivora; family Phocidae; genus Mirounga; species Mirounga leonina. Next base: position 58,031,512 of record NW_023270454.1, read on the forward strand.
GCCTCATCTGTAACTTTATTTCCTTGCCGAGGCCTGGGAAATCTTCCAGAGAGCCTTCCAATCCCTTTTTATAATATTTTAATTATACATACCTGTTTCCTCATAGTCATCTAATGTTATCTGATAACTGTTGTCCAGCATATTAAATGATTCTACATAACCTTTGTCCCAGTAGATGATACAACAAATGATTCAAAGCCAAAAATAGGATAAAATCACGCTGACTGAAACTCAATGGAAAATCCGACTTCTGCAAACAAAAGAGCATTTTTCAAGAGGAATTCGTAAAAATAGTGGAAAGCTGGAGTCCTTGCTGGTCTCATAGGCAGCTTTGGTTGATGGAAAAACAAAAAGGAGACCCTGAGAATTTTTTAAGCTCCCATTCTACTAAGAAACTGTTGATTGTTCTATAGCCAGGTGTATAGTAGCATAATAAAATATGTATATTTGGTTTTTGCCCTCTCTTCCTGGCACAGAGCTTCAAAATTCTTTGGAGTTTTCTGAATGATGGAAGTGTCTTTTCTAACTCATAACAAGCCCATCTTGACAATGAGTTTATGCCAGCAAGGTGACTCATGTTGGGCCCACAGAAAGTCTCAACAAAGGGGCAGGCCAAACAGAATAAGAGGGTTGAAACTTTCAGGCCTACCTCCCAACCACTGGGGAAAGACGAGGAGCTAGAGATTCAATTTAATTACATGGCCAATAATTTAATCCATACCTATGTAATGAGGCCTCAATAAAAACTCTTGAACAAGGAGGTTCAAAGAGCTTCCAGGTTGGTGAACACATTGATGTTTGGGGAGGGTGGTGTGTCTGTATTCCAGGAGCAGAAAGCATGAAAATTCTTCCCCTGCCTCCCCCTATCCAGCCTTGTCCTGTGATTCTCTTCCATTTGGAAACTCCTTAATTGTAGCCTTAAAATAAAACTGCAATCTCAAATATAGTGCTTTCTTGAGTTCTGTGAGTTTTCCTAGAAAAGTATCAAATCGGGAGGCAAGAGGATTGTGGCATCTCCAAAATGTGTAGATAGTCAGGAGTACAGGTAGCCTAAGGACCTAGGGCTTTCAACTGGTGTCTGAAGTGGGAGCAGTCTTGTGGGACTGAAATCTTTAACCTGTTGGATCTTGTGGTAACTCTGAGTAATTAGTGTCAGAATTGAATTGAGTTTAGAGCATCCAGTTCGTGTCAGAGAATCGGTATAAGAAGTGGTTTTAAACCTGTTTAATTAATCGATGACAATTTCTGTGAACACACCTTTGAAAACAGCCAATTTTTAGTGCTCTCACTCCAAATTATGCTTCTAAGACCATTATTATCCCACTCCCACCTCTGTAACCAACACAAACCACGCTTCTGTAACGTTATCACCCTTCTCCTGGACCTATATCCATCATAACCCAACGCAGATCTTTCCCCAAAAGCCATATGTCATCAGCTATTCGTTTTCAGTGTGACTATAGCTGACCATTGTAGTTCTCCGTTAGTGAAAGAAGGCATAAATTAAGCTTTTTGGTTAGAGGTATGGAGTGATGGTCTGGTGTTTTGATACATATGTAAACTCTTTCATAAATGGTAGAAGAAGGAACACTCCTCACCTTATTCTAAGATGTCAGTATAATTTTTAAAACACTCAGGAAATGATAATACAAAAAAGGAACTTCACAGACCTATTTATCTGATGATTATAGATGCAAAACTCCTAAAGAAAATATTAGCAAACCTAATAATTTTTTGCTATTAATATAGAAGCATAGTAAAAAAAACACACACACACATATTATGGTTAAGTTCAGTTTGTCTCAGGTATGTAAAGATAGCTCCATATTAGCATTAGTAGATTGCATCATACCCAACAAATACAGAAAAGCATTTGATAATAATGTAAAAGTACACCTAAAATTTGAAATAATTGTTTTATAAATTAAGAATAAGAGGCAACTTCTTCAACCTAATAAAACCATTTATGAAAAACTTACTGCAAATATGATTCCAAATAGGGAAATTTAAGAAGCATTCCATTTAAAATTAGAACAAACAAGTTACTCCTATCATCAATTCTATTCAATATTGTATTTTAGCTCAAAATACAGAAGACAAGAGTATTATTATCTAAGGAATGAAAAGGAGAAAATAAAATTGTTGTAACTGGTAGATGATATAATTTTTTACATAGAAAATCCAAATAAACTACAGATAAATTATTAGAAGTAATAGGAAAGTTTAGAAAAGTGGATAGATATAAGATTAATATATAAAAATCATTTGTTTTCCACATGCTAGTCATCAGCTGAGATCATTAATAAATATTTTTGTGATAGATGGCTATGTAATATCTAGAATGTAGGTTAAAATGAATGACATTGAAATTTAAAAACCAACTTCCAATTCTATATTCTTATTGTTTAAATTGGGTGGCCTTTTTGTTGTTGTTACTTACTGTTTATAAAACTTAAAACTAGAATGCTTCTACCTAGAGGTAATATACATCAATAGGTCAATAAATCATTGAAAAAAGAAGTATTTCATCTCATTTAGAAATACATTTCTAATAATATTTTATTTATGTTTAATATCATCTATAAAATCTTATAATAATGTTTTGTTTGTATGTTATTGTATTTATAATAATAAGTCAAATGATAACTCCAACCACTTCAGTAAACTCAAATGCCATTCACTCTTTTCTTTGCCCACGGGGACCGCCACTCTCTGTCCTCTAATTACCTCTGCTATGGCTTGGAAAGTGCCTCAAGCAGAAAGCCAGGGTGAACCTGGAGGTCACTTCATATGTTTCCTTTCTTTCAAGGATCACAGCCCTGTGCTATTTGGGGTCCAATACTTAAAAACAGTTGCTTCATGTATTTTGTCCAAATTTATAGTTCTTTGCTCAAGGGTAGACTGATACGTGTTACTCCCTCCTGGCTGCAAACAGAAATTAAGAGTAATGTTTTAACATGTCACTCTTTATAACATTCTAAAAACTACATCCTTTGCAAATATTTAATTTGCGAAGAAAAATTTTAGATACAAACTTTATGTACAAGTGTTGGAGTGGGTTGCAGAGATTAAGGGGAGGATTACCAGATTCATTTGTACATTTTTATTTGTGATACTTATAGATAAAAATCAGTAGGTTGTAGGCTATGAGGTTCTAAAAATTGGAAGAGAAGTCTCATGCTAGAAATTGATATTTTGGAGTTGTTGGCAGACAGTCTCATTTTGGAGTTCTCAAAGTAGATGAAATCACCTAATTAGACACAGTATATTAAGGAAGAAGAAAAGTACCTAGAAACTAGTCCTGAGGAGCTCCGGCATTTAATTGTTATTTGAAGAGGAGGAACCAGAGAAAAGACAAAAAATAAGGAGAAAAGGATGTAGGAGAGAAAATATGAAAATGCAATTTACAAAAGCCAGGGAAAAGTTATATGAGAAAGATGAGTGGTCCACTATGTTAAAAATGCAATGAGATTAAGTAAGACAAACTGGAAAGAAGCTGCTGGATCTAACAGTGTGCAATCATAAGTATATTTACATTGTGATGCTAAGTTTTCAGAGGGAAGTGTGGAGATTCAGAAAGGATAGTGCCATGTGCAAGATTGCTTAATGGTACAACAGGATGTGGTCCAAAGCACACAAAACAAGATTAGCCTTAGATAGGAGAGTTTTGGCAAAATTGCTTCTAGAGGGATTAAGAACAGTTTTCTTTAACCCTCTCTAATCCACTCACATGTCTAGATATAATCAAGAACGTTGTTAACATCAAGAGCATGTTTTTTAACAAAGGGGGAACCAACCCATTTTTGAGGCAAGAATGATGTGGCACCACTATCCATGCCTCTTATTTTCCCACCTTGGTTCCAGTACAGGATGTCTTAATAGTTTGGGAATTCCTTCCCTGGTTGTTTTGCCTAAAGTAAGATGCCATGTTAGTTAATTATCTTGAACCTTGACTTCACCACACTTTTGTTTTTTGTTTTTTGTTTTGTTTTGTTTTGTTTGGTTGGTTTTTGCCAAGCTTCTGCTCAGCGAAATTCACAAGGGTCAGGTTGGATCAGAGGGTATTGTTCAAACAAGAAAAAAGTACCAACTATAGCAGTCTCATTATATTATACAATAGTTCCCCTTATCCATGAGGAATGTGTCCCAAGGCCCCCAGTGGGTGCCTGAAACTGTAGATAGCATTGAACCCTATATATACTACAGTTTTTTTTCTATACATACATATCTATGATTAAGTTTAATTTATAAATTAATCACAGTAAGGGGCATCTGGGTGGCTCAGTCATTAAGTGTCTGCCTTGGGCTTAGGTCATGATCCTGGGATCCTGGGATCGAGCCACACATCAGGCTCCCTGCTACGCGGGAAGCTTGCTTCTCCCTCTCCCACTCCCCCTGCTTGTGTTCCCTCTCTCACTGTGTCTCTCTGTCAAACAAATAAATAAATCTTAAAAAAAAAATAAATTAATCACAGTAAGAGATGAACAAGAATAACTACTAATAAAAAAGAACAATTATTACAATATACTATAATAAAAGTTATGTGAGTGTTGTCTCTTTCTCTCTCTCAAAATATCTTACTGTACTGTCCTCACACTTCTTGTGATGATGTGACATGATAAAACATCTACGTGATGAAATGAAATGAGGTGATAATGTAGGCAATGTGACACAGTATTAAGTACTACTGACCTTCTGACTTAATGTCAGAAGGAAGATCATATGCTTCCAGATAGTGTTGACTGCAGGTAAGTGAAACCCTGGGAAGTGAAACCATGGATATGGTGGACTACAGTAGTACTTTTGTAAAGTTCTCATCCTCCCTTTCTCCTGCAAGCTCATGCACTTTAGAGCAGGTTATGCTTTCCAATACCTCCATCTCTCCCAAGCGTGTTATATTAGAAGCAAAAGCTCAATTCTTATTGACTCACTTCCCACTCAGGGAAGCAGAGAAAACAACCATTATTGGATCAACAGGTTTATCTTGCTTAAGAAGACAAAATTTAATAAAGAGCAGGAATAAACAATTGTGCTAGATATGTTTAGGATTCATTTATTAATTTCAATGTATCTTATTTTTATTTATCATCAACTTTATAGATTTTATTTATTTATTTATTTGACAGAGAGAGAGAGCGAGAGAGGGAACACAAGCACGGAGGAGCTGGAGAGGGAGAAGCAGGAAGCAGGCCCCCTGCTGAGCAGGGAGCCAGATGCAGGGCTCTCGATCCCAGGACGCTCTATCCCAGGATGCTGGATAACGACTGAGCCACCCAGGCACCCCTTATCAGCCTTGAAACTTGTGTCCCATCATCAAGTATATTTTGAAGTAATGTTTTTATAAATACTTTAGTTGCCCTTTAGATAGCACAATTTGTACACAATATTATGTTTTGTTTAAAAATTAACTTGTTAGAGGCGCCTGGGTGGTTCAGTTGGTTAAGCATCCCACTCTTTTTATTTATTTTTTATTTTTTTATTATGTTATGTTAGTCACCATACTGGACATCATTAGTTTTTAATGTAGTGTTCCATGATTCATTGTTTGGGTATAACACTCAATGCTCCATGCAATATGTGCCCTCCTTAATACCCATCACTGGGCTAACCCATCCCCCCCCCCCATCCCCTCTAAAACCCTCAGTTTGATTCCTGGAGTCCATAGTCTCTCATGGTTCGCCTCCCCCTCTGATTTTCCCCTCTTCATTTTTCCCTTCCTTCTCCTAATGTCCTCCATGCTATTCCTTATGTTCCACAAATAAGTGAAACCATATGATAATTGACTTTCTCTGCTTGACTTATTTCACTTAGCATAATCTCCTCCAGTTCCATCCATGTTGATGTAAAAGTTGGGTATTCATCCTTTCTGATGGCTGAATAATATTCCATTATATATATGGACCACATCTTCTTTATCCATTTGTCTGTTGAAGGGCATCTTGGTCAATGCATTTTAAATCAAACTTGTGACTTATATGTTCTTGCCAAGGAGAAATATTCATAAATGATATTTTATGTAAAAAGAACATAGATTTATACATTTGGTGTTGGAAAGTTTAGGTGGATATCACTTTATGGCTATTATTTTCCTTAATGAAGTAGGAAGGAAGGTAACTTGCTAAGAAAATTAATCAAAATAATTTTAGACATAGTGCTAAAGTTGAAGAGAATGGGATGAATTTAAAAGGTACTCTCCAAAATTAAGAGAGACATGACTAGAAAAACAGTGAGAAACTAGGTGATCATTAAATTACATTGGTACCAATCTTCTGTCGGCTATATTTTCCCTTGGAGGTGTTCAGCAGGCTGCATTTAGGAAGAGAGAAAGTAGATAGTTGGAATCACAAAAATTAGAATTTTTCCAGGTGAAGTTAATAAAAAGATATACTGGCAATGTTGTGCAGGATATTGACCAGAAATTGATAAAGAGAGGGCATCTGCACTTGAGGTAAATTGAATGGCCAAGAAAAGTAGAAGGTGGCAGGCAGGCAAGCAGGCAAAATGGAAGAGTATTCAAGAGATTGTATTCAGTGCATGGATGTCAAGAACTGTGAAGGCTTGAGATTTTACCCTATGTGCAAGGCAATCAATTGGCTTGCCACATTTCATGGATGTAGGTAGAAGACACACTCTTACTTCAGAGGCAAATGATGGTTGATTATTCGTAGGAATAAAATTAGCAAGAATAGAATCAGTTTTGTACTGGTTCTCCAGGTCCCAATTTCCACAGGGCAACACAAAGGGCCAGATGACAGCTCCACCTGCAGGGTATTGATTACAGGAAAGGAAACGAGTTTAGGGAACCCAAATTTTGTGTAATGGTCAGTGAGCATGCCTACATTTTGCTCTGTAGAAGATATTATATTTATTACACTAGATAGTAAAAACAACTGTCCTTTGCTCTGGAGGACATGCCATCTATCTTTCAAGGTTGTAAGCAAACATGCCCCTTGTTCTGGAGGGAGTATTTCTATCTGTGAAGAAATTTTCTATATATCCTTTCTTTTCTTTTTTTTTTTTTTAAGATTTTATTTATTTGACAGAGAGAACACAGCGAGAGAGGGAACACAAGCAGGGGGAGTGGGAGAGGGAGAAGCAGGCTTTCCGCTGAGCAGGGAGCCCGATGCGGGGCTCGATCCCAGGACCCTGGGATCATGACCTGAGCCGAAGGCAGACGCTTAACGACTGAGCCACCCAGGCGCCCCTATCCTTTCTTTTAAAGATACTTCAGAACAAAGGGCAATCCATACCTCACTGTCTTTTTTTTTTTTTTAACACTTATTTATTTATTTGGGAGAGAGAGAGAGAGTGGAGTGGGGGGTAGAGAGAGAGGGAGGGAAGGAGACTCCCTGCTGAGCACAGAGTCCTACACTGGGTGGGCTCAATCCCAGGAGACTGAGATCACGACCTGAGCCCAAATCAAAAGTCAGATGCTTAACGAATTGAGCCACCGAGGCTCCCTAATACCTCACTTTCAAGATGTACAGAAGTATGAGACAACCATGGAGACTTGTTTTTTGACAGTAGACTTCTGCTTTGTGGATTTTTTGAGAGAAATAATTTCAGGTGATGACTATTCCCTGCCTTTGGTTTTGAGAGTTCATGCTAAGAAGGTAAATAAACCAACAGTTGGATGTGCTGCTCCTTAGAATATTGAAATTTCCTGGATGATGGCAAAGGTTTGAGTTGAAAGGAAAATAGGAGTTAAAGTCTTTAATGTGAAGTATAGGATATAATGTATAATAATGTATCACACATAATGTGTTCATAAGCATAGGACATATAGCACATATACAGCAGGGGATAAAAAGAGAATGTCTTATAGCTAGATGATATAGAGCCCCAAACAGAGATTTAAGAGAATGAATACAACTGATAACATGAAGAAAATGGTTCCTACATTAAGCAACTTGAAAGACGAAGGCAAAGAAAACATCTTTTTGAAATGTCATCATTGTCTTAATTCTCAAGTTTTAGTGGATATTTCCAATAAACCCATTAGAGATAGTCGTTTGGGAGCTTGATGCCACTTAGCACATCATCTTGTGTCAGAAGACTGAGACGGATTTCCTTTGAAATGCCCCTGCAACAATGAACAGAAGACATTCCAAATCTACCCCACTGTAAAGTACTTCTGGAAGATTTCTGTGTTGTAATCGATTATTCTCTGTGTACTGTTTGAAACAAGAATCATTCATTTATCCCCTCATAAAAATAGTAGGACCAATATCTTTTATTTGTTAAGACCCAAGTCTTTAGAGTTAGGCAGAACTAACTTTGCCATTTAATCCCATTTAACCTAGAGGAAATGACTTAAAGTCTCTACATTTGGTTTCTTTATCTATAACATGGGATGGTGACAGGAAGATGATGATGAAGATGATGATGATGAAAATAATAGGAAGAAGAAAAAGAAGGAGGAGGAGGGGGAGAGGAAGAGGAAGAAGTAGAAGAAGGAGAGGTGGAGGAAGACGAGCAGGAAGAAGATTGTTTTAGAATTAAATGAGATAAAATATAAAGATCCTGATAACTAGAAAATGATCTATAAATGATAATTATTATCAGTCTTTTCATTTTATTACTATGCTGACAGAAAGTTTATCTGTCAACAGATGAACATAGGCCAACTACTCAAATCAGAAATTAGGTATTTGTCTCTAAGTAATTTTAAGACATACTTGAAATTATAGTGATTCCTCAACAGCTAATTCAAAAAACTACATTAGCATTTCCATCTCAGTTTAAATCAGTCCACATTAACTCAGCAGATTAAATGATTTTAAGGGCCTTTTCCTGTTCTGAATTCTTGGAATAAATATATAAAGAAGTTACCATCCCTGCTTATAAAGAATACAAAGTTTGCCACATACTAGGACATAGATTTAATCTCTCAGAACACCTTCAGTTGTTTCATGGCAACTGCCTGAAAAGGACTCTAAGATCACATGTGGATTCAACAGGAAAAATTACCATGCTTATTTTGAGAGTTTGCTACAGATAGAAGGAAGCTGAATACATTCTAAGCCAAATAGAGAGAATGAAGTCACATTTAATTTTGCCTGCTGAGAAAGGTTTTTACCAAGAATTTGATATTTGAGTTGAGCTTGAGAAACAAAATGAGTAGAATCAGAGAAGAAAAATTAGGAAAGCATTTCAAGCAGAGAGACAATAATAAAGACATGCATGAGATTGAAAGGATATCAAGTGCTTGGGAAATAGTGTCTTGAAAACAGCACTGGTAGCAGTAGGAGATGGGAACGTACAGTAAGTGGACTTGAATGACATGCTAAGGATTTGGACTTTATCATGAGGTAATAGGCGATGCCAGTGGAACTTAACCAGTAAATGCATAAACAGATGGAATTTAAGATAATTGGCAACACTGTATGATACATTTAGAGAGATAGATGTTAAAAGTGAGATTAGATACAAAAATATTCAGGCAAGAGATGAATAAGATCAATGAGTAAAACAGGTGATAAGAGTTCAGCCTTGAGAGAGACCAGCATACTGTTATGACTGCAGGAACTATGAGGAGAATGGTGGAGAAAGGTAAATAAAGACACTTTTAAAGTATTCAATGAAACAAAATAAGTAGATAACAATGGCATTAAATTAATTTTGTTTTGAACTTGTTAAATTTTCAACCTCCTGCTGCAACTTTATGGAGAGTCAACCACATCAGGTGTTGGCAAACTTTCTGTTAAAGGACCACATAGTAAATGTAAATTCTCTGTCACAACTACTCAGCTATGCCATTGCAGTGAGAAAGCAGCCATAACAATGAATGAATGTGGCTGTATTCCAATATAAGTTAATTTGTCAAAATAAGTGGCCAGCTCAGGGACCTGTAGTTGAGGTGATACTTGAAGATGTGGATATGGCCAAGTTTACCGAGGAAAACAACAACAACAACAGCAACTAAGGAGAGAAACATGAATCTTTTGGTAGAAGGCTGAGAAAGAGGAGATAATTAAAGACACTGGGAAAGGGCGCCTGGGTGGCTCAGTCGTTAAGCGTCTGCCTTTGGCTCAGGGCATGATCCCAGGGTCCTGGGATCGAGTCCCACATCGGGCTCCCTGCTCCACGGGAAGCCTGCTTCTCCTTCTCCCACTCCCCCTGCTTCTGTTCCTGCTCTCGCTATCTCTCTCTCTGTCAAATGAATAAATAAAATCTTTAAAAAAAAAAAAAAAGACACTGGGAAAGAGTAGTCAGACATGTAGGAAATTAACCAGCATAAAGCTGGGTCATAGAAAGAGAAAGAGAGAATTTTCCGGAGGAAGAATTGGTCACTAGTGCCCTTTGTTTTAAGATTGCCAGAGTACTCCATTAGGGAGTGAATGATTCAGTCAGTCCAGTCAAACTGATGTCATATTTTCTGACATAATCCAAAATAGAAAAAAAACTAAAATAGTACTCTTGGTTGTGTTCAATTAATGGGTGACAATAATGATTTCCCTCCAGTATTTATCACACAACATCAAAATTAGGATGATGAATAGAAGGGATAGTGTGCAAATGTTTAGCATGATGGGCTGCTGCCGTGGTGGTCACTATAGAGTCATCAGATATTGGTATGGTAAGGCTCAGTTGGCTTGTATCAGTTTTGTGATTCTTTTTCATGTCATATCACAGAGCTGCAATGAGAAAATTTCCAATACAAACGTCATTATTATTTGATATAAACTCTTAGAAAATTATTTAGGAAATATATCATATTTTTCTGAAATATTCCCTAAATGATACTGCTTTTTTTCTGAAACTAGGATTTCCCCACTTCTTATTTTTTTTATGGTGGAATAGAACTCGGAGAATTTGCTAGGAACAGTAAAAGAATGAAAAAAATGACTCCTTTTCTAGAAACAACATACTGTAAAAATACTTTCAGGCATTAAACTGAACTGGACAAAGAATTTATAAATCAATAATCAAGAGCTAGTTAAAATTACATGTATTTCCTTCCTGAAGAATGTATGCTTTTTGTTCAAGATTTCAAGATTTGTATTGTGTACCTAAAGGAAGACATAATCCTACATCCTATTTGTGGTAATGCTTTCATGGGAACCAAAGGCAACACATAAAAAGCAAATAACAATGCTCATTGCTTCAGATTCCAAACCTTGTAAAAAATGAATATTATTCACCAAGGTTTACTTAGCCACAACTCCCTTTGGCTTTAATGGGAGTTTTGCCATGGCTAAAGACCACAAATAAGGTCCATGTTTCTGGTAATAAAAAGACTGCCCTGTTACTGTGGAGAAACTGTTAAACCACAGAGTGAAAGAAAACAGTTTCATGTCACTGGAGAAGTCTCCAAGTTGACTTCCATTAAAATGTAACCTTATAGTAGGATGTGGATGATTAGAAAGTACTTAGGATAAAGGACAAAGGTTACTTTCCCAAAAGAGAAATTGTGTTCGAGTGAACGGAGATTGTAGATGGGATGCCTAGGGATACTGGCTCCTTTCCCATTCTGACACTTACTTGACTTGTCTTCTTTGGCAAGTTTTATGCAGGTCCTCCCTTTCCCCTCGTCCCCTGTGCCAAATAGGGGTCCTGGTCAATTCACAGCTGGACTACTGTTACCTTTCCTTCCTACAATCCCTGCCTGCTGCATTTCTCCTCTCCACTCAACCTAATACTTTCCTGTTCATATTATCTTCATTCCTCATCATTTCAGCCAATGTTGTGCTCCTCTCTAAAAATCTCTTAGCAATCTCTCATCCTTATTTTCATAAAAGTCATTCTCTCACTTTTGGCCTTTAGTTCCTCAGTGACCAAAATCTGCTGTCTATTCATCCTCATCAAAGTGGTTTATTCAAGTGGGAATACTTATAAATCCAACAGAGAATGTGCATTGAGGAAAATCAGCCCTTCTGAACTGCAAGGGCTAAAAATTGAGTGTCTCAACCAGATTGGGATTAAAGAGGGAAAATTAGTAAATATCCTACAGCAAATTATTAGATTTTTTTATTTTATTTTAATGTCAGAGAAAGAAAGTTTCACCTAGGTTTGATTACCCAAAGCCTTTCTTTGTTTTTCCATATAAATAAAACCAGAGAGTTTTTGTTTTGTTTTGTTTCAACTAGAATGGACTTTTGGTATTATCTAGTCTGTGGTTTGAAAACCATTGCTGTTTTCACAGCAAAATTATTATTAAAGACATATCTTACATCTATATGTTTCATATATATTCATATATTATGCTATATATTTCATATATACTATATATCTTACATAAATATTATATATATATATATATATTTCATATATATATACATTTCAAAGAAGTTGTTGCATTGAGTTAGGTTGGGAGTCCCTAAGGACTATTCACCCTATCACCATACAGGTTCTGAGAGGTTACTGGGGCCATCAGGACTCCACTAGTATATTCAACCTTTCCCAATTTACAATTGAGAAAAACTGAAGTTCAGAGAGTATAAGTTTTTCACAGATACAGTTGAAGGCAGAGCTGGCATTAGAATTCAGTGTCCTGATTCTGAGTTTAGGGCTTCTTCCATCACTGTCTTCAAAACCACGTTTTTATTGTTTGTTTGGGAAACCATCCATCCATGTTGAATGATCCCGTGATGAGTTTTAGAATAAATTATGCAAATAACTTCATTGTTTTCAATGGAGTTCTATGATGTCCATACAAAACAGCTTAGACTTTCCCCAATCACCAAGCCAGTAACAAATTCAGGAGCTTTCTTGGGCCTATTGATTATTTTAGCTAATCCAATAATTGAATTGGAAATTACTAACATTTATGGGAAAATATCATGAATAAATGTCCTCCCTATTAAATATATGACTAATAGATTGAATTCATAATGTAAAGCTATTTGAGAATTCTTTACATGGGTGAGAAAAAAGAAATATTTGGATAGTAAAAGTCTCCTGCCAGGCACATCCCTCCCTAACTTTGTGGAGCACAATCACAGGGCAAGACTACATATAGAGGTTGATATGTCCTATATCTAAATATTTTAAAGTTGTAAGTCAAACTAGGCCAATAACCTCCCGTCTTTCCCCCAAATTCCCACACCTCAACCCTGAGGATTGCTCTTTTTTTTTTTTTTAATATTTTATTTATTTATTTGAGAGAGAGAGAATGAGAGACAGAGAGCACGAGAGGGAAGAGGGTCAGAGGGAGAAGCAGACCCCCTGCTGAGCAGGGAGCCTGATGCGGGACTCGATCCCGGGACTCCAGGATCATGACCTGAGCCGAAGGCAGTCGCTTAACCAACTGAGCCACCCAGGTGCCCCGAGGATTGCTCTTATATCCCTGAGGCTTCCAGAGTCCTGGGCTCTGTACTAGATGTAACTTGATTCTGTAGATGGATCTCCTAAGGCAGGGTAGGTGGAAACTGAGGCTGAGCCCAGGACTTCTGGTTAGTGTCTAGATCTAATAGAACCCCAAATGGGATTGACCTCGTTAGGTATCCCAGGGATCTGGGAAAGATGATTCTCTTTCCTCAACCTCATCTCTGACCAGCACCTCCAAGTTAAGTATCTCCCCAAACTGCTCCTTGTCCAGCAATTCTTAATTTTAAGGTTTTTCCATTGCAGAACCTTGTCAAAAGAATAATCAACTCTACATGTTGAACAGCCATTCCCTGACAAAAAATATTAAAGGTTTTTAAGGTTTAATTGATGCTGATACTTTACATTTACATACATTTAGTGGAATCTTGCTGTGATGCAGAGGACGAATTCTCTGATCCCTTCTGATCAGGGGTACTTGGGTGGCTCGGTAGGTTAAGTGTAGGACTCTTGATTTTTAGCTTAGCTCATGATCATAGGGTCATGGGATCAAGTCGGGCTCCTGCTCAGTGTGGAGTCTGCTTGTCCCTCTCCCTTCCTCTATCTTCCTCTTCCTTCCCCCGCCCCCAACTTGCACAATTGCACCAACACTCTCTCTCTTTTGCTCAAATAAATAAATAAATAAACAAATAAATAAATAAATAAAATTTTAAGAAAAATGAACAAACAAATAAATATCTTGTTGAAGAGAAATTCCCTTATTATGTGATTGCTGGGCCAGAGTATTAGGGATTTGTCATCTTTGGACTACCAAGCCTTATAGAGGCAATTTATAAAATAGCTTGTTTGTTAAATGTTTCTTCATAATGGAAGTAAAGAATTGCTGGAAAAAACAATTTGGCTTTATAAAAGAAATCATGTTCAGGGGCACCTGGGTGGCTCAGTCGGTCAAGCGTCTGCTTTCGGCTCAGGTCATGCATGGTCCCAGGGTCCTGGGATCAAGTCCCGCATTGGGCTCCCTGTTCAGAGGGGAGCCTGCTTCTCCCTCTGCCTCTGACCCTCCTCTCCTTGTACTCTCTCAAATAAATAAATAAAATCTTAAAAAAAAAAAAAGAATTCATGTTCATAATTAGTTTATTCTGGCTAAATCATATGTGAGACTTTTCATTCCAAAGGAGGATGACTAGAATGTACAGTTCTTGTAAATCTCTTGCTCCTGAAATCAACTGGAGTAAAAAAGAATGTCTCCAACCATCAGCTAAATTCAGTAGCTAACATGGCATTTAAAAAAGTTTAAAGACACTAAAGCATGGTACTTTAACATTAGAAATAGTTCTGTTTCTGTAATGTTTCTGCTCATGCTGTTATTTTCCACTGACAGGTAAGAGTGAGGTTTTGACACTCTTAATATAACATAGGGTGTTAATCTTATAATCACCCTGTCAGCACTTTCTGTCAGAGTGTTAATGGCCACCTTTCAGCCACTCAGAGGCTTTTGCCAATAAAAATAATACCGGCATCCAGCCAACCAGAAGTTATTCAGCTACTTTTTTTTTTTTTCATTTTTTTAAAGCAACGAATAAATTAAAAAAAAAAAAAAAAGTACCAGTCTTAGAGGCAGAAGTCTATCTCTGTGCCCTACTTCCTTATTTCTGTAGTCAATTTTCCACCTGGTAGTAAGATTCAACCTTTTTCTCAGTCTGAATCTTTGCATTACATTAATTTTTTTTTATTTGAGTATAGTTAACACACAGTGTTACCTTAGTTTCAGGTGTACAACATAATGATTCAACATCTCTATATTTTATGCTATGCATTATATTTGAACTATCCAAAGTATTTCTTAGTTTTTCACATAAATATTCCAAGAAAAAGATCTATCTTGACTGAAAATGTAAAGCATCCTTTCAACCAGTTGGAAAGGGACAACTATTAATATACAATTAAAAATCACCAAAAACCCAGGGCATTTGAAAGCAACAACTAATATCCATATAGGTATGTTTATTACAAAAGAGAAGTCTCTAGAACCCATTTCATGCAGAACTTTGAAATAAAAGAGATTATAATTACCAAAATTTTTTTGTTCTGGATTTGATCCTTTATTGAATCAAATAATGGTCTACAACTTTTGTCTCTTGGACTAATTAGCCAGCATATAAAAGACAGAGGGAAAAATGAGAGTTGACTGGGTAGGAAAGATTATCTCACCAGCTGATAGTTGTTTTCTCTGATGTTCATTTCACTCTCTTGATTTTGCTTTCCTCCCTTACCTTCTAAACTCATTTGGGTTTGAGGACTTCCATTCAGTGTTAACCGCTATCTTCTAGGTCATCTAAGTTATACCTGACACCTTGTATTTGGACGTTCTAAATTAGTACATTTTGTGTGTGTGTGGTTATATGTGTTTGTAACATCTTTGGCAAGGAAGTAGCTCTATGATGCATAATTTCTTGTTGAAATATCAGGATATTAAACATTACAAATACACTTTCCCAATGGAATGCTTACTCATAAATCTACGATTGCCCTAACCACAAAGATCTGTATGAAAATTTAACACATCATGAGCTAAATTTCTCACTTTTTATTTCACCTTAGTGGACGTGCCATTTTATATCTCGTGTGTGTTGTCTTAAAAGAAACAACATGGGGGTGCCTGGGTGGCTCAGTTGTTAAGCATCTGCCTTCGGCTCAGGTCATGATCCCAGAGTCCTGGGATCGAGCCCCGCATCGGGCTCCCTGCTCAGCGGGAAGCCTGCTTCTCCCTCTCCCACGCCCCCTGTTTGTGTTCCCTCTCTCGCTGTGTCTCTCTCAGTCAAATAAATAAATAAAAATCTTTAGAAAAATAAAATAAAAGAAGCAACATGTATGCAATAGTACTATGAGTCGTAATGATCGAAACAAAGAGCTTTTGCAATAACTTGACTGATTTATTTTATGTTAAGGATAAATCTATCATCCTTTTTCTTTTTAGTCATAATACTTTTAGATGGCGCTTTATTTCTCCTCATGGCAGACTGCACATGGAAAATATATTTCCAAGAAATAATATCTAAAGAAATTAATAATATCCTGTTTTCATTGAAAACTAAGTGAAATGTATTAGGAAATTTTTCACTGGGTTTGGCTATAAAACAGGGAAAACAATGAAGTACCAAGTATAGAAACAATTTTATGAGTACATGGGTTACATACTTCTCTGAGGGAAATTTCCTTTCCAAAATGCTGATCAAAACAAACAAACCAAAATTTGAAGCTAAACACCCCAAGTTCAGTTAACACAATGAAAGACAATTAAATCAAATTAGTGTTATGTATTAACGTTTTTCCCAGAGACAGAAGGTAGGAATGGGAAGAAATCATTGAGTAGAGTTAATTATGAAATATGTTCAACTGAACTTCTCACTTTAAGCCCTATAATTGTCTCAAAAACTATATTAAAATTTCTAAATTAGTTCTGGGACTCAGATATCTCATATGGTAGAATTTCAGTGTAATTATGGTGTATACAAATAACCTGGTTTCTACAGCATTTTTAATAGATTATTATTATTATTATTATTATTTAAAGATTTTATTTATTTGACAGAGAGAGACACAGCGAGAGAGGGAACACAAGCAGGGGGAGTGGGAGAGGGAGAAGCAGGCTTCTCACCAAGCAGGGAGCCCGATGCGGGGCTCGATCCCAGGACCCTGGGATCATGACCTGAGCTGAAGGCAGACGCTTAACGACTGAGCCACCCAGGCGCCCCATTTAATAGATTATTTTTAAGCAAAAGAAGATGCTAATATAATTCCTTTAAATCCTTAATTTCATCTGTGAAATGAGATCAAATTAGATGAGGATTCGCTTACTTCCTCCAGGAGAGGATCTATTTTTAACTTCTCAAAATCTTTAAAGTTCCATGAGGGAAGAATTAGAGTTGTGGAAGTAGACATTATCTGGGTAATAAGTGATGACATGTCATTGTTGGTCACTGAGGAGGTAGGGAGTGGTCAAGATTTAGAGTTAGGCTTAGTAGAAACAGATAACCCAAACTACTGGGATTGGTATGTGACACTGGTTTCTTTGACTCGTCAATCAACTCTGTTAGACTTAAAGTACTATCAAACATGATCAGTGACTTGGGGACACTCTAATAAATGATCTCTGAGACCCCTTCACATTATATGACTTGTTGCAGACTATAATTTGTCTTATTCATCAAAACTTTTTATAACTCCATCAAATACACACAATTTTTTTTTTCTAAAGATATGAACAAAATTTTAGTTTTTTCTTTTGTCTCATTTTTTTTAAATTGAGTTAGTTAAATGGTATTTTTATTTATATTCCTAGTCACTATTCCAAATGCATAGTATAATCAATAATCTGAATATATTCCCATCAAAGCGGTATGCATGTAATTCAAAACTAAAGTACCTCATATTCCTTCTCTTTCTCACTATTCCATAACTTTCTCATTCTCAGAATGTGGGAGATTATTTTCATGGTTGCTCATCTTTTTCTTGCTCCTAGATATTCCGGCATTCTGAGCACTTAATGTTCACCTGACTCAGGCTTTCCAGATACCAGGATACATGGCATAATATTAAATTATTTTTTGGTGAGGTGTTTTAGGACTTAATACATGTTAAATAATAAGAAGAAAAAAATCTAATAATAAAATGTATTATGTAGCAGCTTTTTTTCTGTAGCTATATATTGGCTGATACAAAAAGAGACAATAACAATAATGGTGAATGTATTACAGCATTTTGTTTGCAAGCAACAACAACAGCAACAAAATGACTTTAGGTTAACTTTACAAAGAGTGACTCCAGGGGCATCTGGGTGTCTCAGCCGGTTAAGTGTCGGACTCTTTTTTTTTTTTTTTAAAGATTTTATTTATTTATTTGACAGAGACAGAGACAGCAAGAGAGAGAACACAAGCAGGGGGAGTGGGAGAGGGAGAAGCAGGCTTCCCGCTGAGCTGGGAGTCCGATGTGGGGCTCAATCCCAGGACCCTGGGATCATGACCTGAGCCCAAGGCAGACGCTTAATGACTGAGCCACCCAGGCGCCCTAAGTGTCTGACTCTTGATTTGGGCTCAGGTCATAGTCTCAGGGTCCTGAGATCAGCCCCACAGGCTCTCCCCTGGGCGTGGAGCCAGCTTGGGATTCTCTCTCTCCCTTTGCCCCTCCCCCCACCTTGGGCGTGTACTCGCGTTCTCTCTCTAAAAACAAAAACAGAAAAACAACAAACAAACAAAAACAGCAAAGAGTGACTCCATTTGGAGGACATGAGTGTGTTCACAGGATTAGAGAGAAGGTTGAAGATGAACAGCTTCTAAACTGTCCTAGTTGAACTAGTCTCGGCAGCAAGGCTTGCTTGACAGTCTTCCTGGGAAACAGATGAAGTCCAACTTCTTCTTTCAGCTTTGCTTCCACAATGATCAAGCTTCAAAATCCTTGGCCTTGCAAGTGTAGGGAGATGGAGAAGGAATTTCCAGTGATCTGAAGGCAGATTTTGAAGATGGGGGCAGGCACATGAATTTCATGTTCCACTAAGAGGACTTTCAATGAGGAGAGGCCTATCTGCAAATTAAATTGTGGTATTGGGTGGCCAAAATGTTAAAATACATTATAATAATATTTATCTTTATAAGTGAAGCAGTATAGTTTCCCACCAGTGGCAAGGAAACTCATATAAATATGTGATGTTTAGGTAATTAGAAGTAAAGAGGGGAAAAGAGCTTACTTTTATAGATATTCTAAAACCAACCAAATGAAGTCTTATGTTAACATACTCTAATAACAGCAAAACATTAATGACTTAGAAGTTACAGGTCTAAGTCACTAGGGACTGACTAAAAGAAATAGGTGTTAAGACATTTACTTAGGCTGATGACAGTTTGCTGCTAATTAAATCATTAACTGAGGATTCTGCAACACTTTGGCAGCACTCAACATGCTCAAATCAGTTTCTCACACCTAGTTTAAAGGAGTGCTCTTGCTTTCTTTTTATCATTAAATAAACTTTGCTTAATTAGCAGTTACCTTCTCAAGTTTGCCAAACATAGCTTGGCACTTAGTCTAACTAAACATGGGATAAATTAAGAACAAACTTTAAGAAAATTACTTTATGGTCTTTTATTAAATTTAGCAGATGGAAATATAAAACAACACAAAACAAAAATCAAAACCCAAAATTGCTATGAAGATACCAAAAATAATTTTTAAAACTTGGGAATACTTGAGAAAGAAATGAAAAGAGAAATGGAGAAATTTTATGTAAATGAGGATTCAAAAATGGGGTAGATGATATCATTAGCTAATTTATCCTCCTACAAACAAACTTAAAAAATTGAAGTAAGCAATAGTAAGTCCAACTGGTTTTTACACTCCAAAATGTACCACCATAATGCACCATAAGCAGAGAATAAAACCATCCTCCTTCTTTCAGCTGATCCAACTAAAGACTTTTAAACTTCCCAATTCTCAGAATCTAGTTTATATAATGGATCATCAGGAAATAAAAATGACCTATAAAATCACTCATTTAACAGTAACAGACTGAAAAAGACAACCTTTTGAGATTGGCCAATCAACTGATATGGGCTCAGAAAAAAAGATTTGTACTGTAAGGCTTGGAGTGAAATTAAATATGGCTCCTGTTCTTAGAGTTTAAATCTGTCTCTGGGGGACAAAATGATCTTGGAGGAAACAGTGAACTGAACAAGACAAAAAAACGGGAAGTGCTTAAGTTGTTTAAGAAAGTGGGAAATTGAGTTGAAGGTTGAGGATGAGATAATGTTTTAGAAGATGGACAGTAGTGAAATGAACGTTCCAGGTAAAGCAAAGGTAGTAATGAGTGTGGTGCCTAGTAGGGGCACCAGTTGAATCTGGGAACACGAGTTCTGGAGGTGATGGGTCACAATTCCATGGTGTAATGGATAGAAGAACTTCGGTTTTGGCGGACATACTCAAGATTCACTGGCCAGACCAAGAGCTCTAGAGACTGACAGAATATGATGTTGATTGGGGTTGCAAAATAGAAAGGCTTGAAAAGCATACAGAAGAAATGCAGAGAGGTATTTGTACTTGAAGCAATAGGACAAAGCAGAATAAGTCTATGATGTAAACCAGAGAAAAGTCTGGAAGGGATTTGCAGGAAGGATATGTCTACCTCTATGTTTCTTTAACATGATAAATACCAATAGATTTAAAATAGAAGCTGAAATCAACTAATTCATAGAGACCAGAAAATGTACTGCCAAAGAAATGGAAAACCCACAGTTACATCAATGGTATGACTCAAACAAACAAAAAAATTATGATTTTTTTTTTAATAAAAGGGCAGTATTTAATCAAGCAATTGAGTGGAAATGTCAGCCCCTACTGCACTCAGGCTGCTCAGCTGTAATCATTCAGGCCTTTAACCTCCAGCCTCAAGACTGCCTAGTCTGAAGCCAATTCTTTTGCACAGAGCAGGGAGTATATTGGGATCCTCAGTCTGGGTGGTTGGTTAAACATCAAAGCAGCCATGTGCATTTATCACTTTTCCCTTCTCAAATCCTACTAAGTTTGCAGAGACAGAGAACGAGGGTGAAAAGGAGGGGGTAAGGGAAAGAGGTAAGAATGAAGAAGAGAGAATGGAAAAGGAGAGAGAGACAGGAGACAGCAGGAGTGGGGTCAGACATAGACCAACAGTATCAACTACTTAAGTATTTTTTGAAAGATTTTTGAAATTGCACGTGGAACGGCAATTATTTTAGAAGAGAAGTTACAAACCAAGTGCCTGCAGAGAGGAATGTCAAAAAGAAAAGAGATTATTTTATACTAAAGAATCCTGGGCTTAGATTTAATAAATTGTCAATGAACACAAGACAAGGTACAAATGTGAAAATGGGGACTGCTTTGAAAAATCTGTCTGGAACATCTGCCACCCTTCCCAGGCACACATCTGTCGTATTTCCCAGTGTAGAGAGCTCCCTGACTGTCCTCTCTTAGCACCCATCTTCCCCATGGCAACACGCATACACATTGCACCTCACCTCTGGTCATGACCTTAGGAGATTATGGTTCTAGTATGTGGAAAAAATGAACCAGGAGTTTCCAAACTTATGGGCAGCAGGCATAGAGAAAAATGGTGCTGTTGTACCATAATGACGGGAAATTATGAGAAAAACTCTAAGTTAACGCCAGGACCTCCATCCATCTTCCTCAACCCTTCTCTCAGATGTGAACTGCTGAGGAAAATCACTCCAGGCAGAAGAAGAGCTGATCCTTCTCTGGAGAAATATCAGGGTTTCAGAAAAATGAGGTCTAGATATTGAAATTTAAAAGTGTCCCAGGAGGGTGCCTGGGTGGCTCAGTCTGTTAAGCATCTGCCTTCGGCTCGGGTCATGATCTCAGGGTCCTGGGATTGAATCCTGTGTCGGGCTCCCTGCTCAGTGGGGAGTCTGCTTCTCCCTCTGCCTCTGCTCCTTCCCCCACTCATTCTCTCTCTCTCTCTCAAATAAATAAATAAAATTAAAAAACAATAAAAAAAATCTCCCAAGAGGGGCGCCTGGGTGGCTCAGTCAGTTGAGCATTTGACTCTTGATTTTGGCTCAGGTCATGATCTCAGGGTCCTGGGATCAAGCCTGGTGTCAGGCTCTGAACTCAGTGGGGAGTCTGCTTGAGATTCTCTTTCTCCCTCTCCCTCTGCCCCTCCACCTGCTCATACTCTCGCTATTAATTAATTAATTAAATCTTTAAAAATCTCCCAAGAAAAAGTCAGTTTACTGTCTGATCATCCTATTTTAAAAAAAGAGCCCCATTTACAGGCCCACCCAATTACATAAGGTCCAATCATTTTCTAGAGCTCCTTGTTTAATATTAATGAATAACAAAATGTCATTTGAGAAAAGCCTGCAACATAAAAGAGGCAAAAATAAACAAATGGACAGAAGAAAAAAAGAGAAAATTAAAGTAGGAAAAAATACTTAAAAAATTTATGATTAATATCATCAGCTATATAAGGAAAGCTGTTTCATCTATGATACACAACAGGTGAGTTGAATAGAAAACACTTAAGAGATCGACAAAGAACTGTTGGAAATCAAAAATGTGATTGCTGGAAATGACATACGCTTAGAAGATGGAAGTTGGATATCCCCCAGGAATTTGAGATCCTTTTCTGATGAAAGGCACATTTTTTCCCCAGCCAGAGCTGTGTCTCATTATACTCTGCTTGCATTGTGGCTATTTCTGGACTCCTAAAAAGCTTGTATTTCCTAAGGGTGACCAAATAACCAGTCCTCGCCTCTTTCTTCCAAAGAGTACTCTATGAATCTTGCAGAAACATTTCCATACAAACTAGATTATGAATACCAGTGTGCCAAAAACGCTTCTGCTACATCTTTAGGGCTTGCCTACATTTTTGGACTCTGGGTAAGAAATGACAAAGATAGTGTAGCAATAACCACACCAACTAAAAATTAAGTTTTTGAGCTTATTTTCTTGCTGTAAATTTGAATTTTGCATATTGAAATTTTTATGTTTATGATGCTTCAATGTTTGCTGTAAAATGTCAAGGATTTGTAAATTAGATTGTTGTCCATAATAAAATGCCATTTATGCAACCAAAAAAAAAGAAGAGAAGTTCAGGGAGGTGACTCCATTATGGCATTAAAGCAATACTATAACATCAAATGGATTTGGTCACATATCTTCTTTTTACTTGTATTTTTTAAAATTATTTTTAAGCTAATAGATTCTGTGATTCCATTACTTATCCTCTGTATTCCTTCTGGCATCTGAATTCACCTCTTCCACATCAGTTATACATTTAGCAACTCTTGTTAAATCTTGGAAGCAAAGTGACAAAAATAAAGTTAAATAAACTTAAGAATTTTCTGTGAGATATATTTATTCATGTTTTCCTGGAATCAGAATGGTACATTAAGACTTGACAATAATTTCAGTTAGAAAATTTAAATCTATCCAGTTCTGGAATGCCTTTAAATATGATGATGATGATATAATACTGATGAACATAATCATATTTTTTTCTGTATTTTATTCCTTTAAAAAAAAAACCTCTTAGTTTTCTATTGTTCTTTGGAGGAAGTAACACATTAAATAGGGTAGAAACAAATACTTTGTTTCATTGGCTGAGGTTACCCCTACTTGTCATGTGCTGCCCATCTGGATTTTAAAAGTTGGAATTCATACTTAATTGCAAAAAGGATGTGTGCAATAAAAGCAATTAAAGTTTATTTTCCAATGCATTCCGTGCACTTACAGATCTTCCTAAAGAATGTCATTAAATGTCATTTTAAAATCTTTTTTTTTCTTTTTTTAAGTGGGTTCCACGCCCAGCATGGAGCCCAACGCAGGGCTTGAATTCACGACCCTGAGACCAAGAGTTGGACGCTTAACTGACTGAGCCACCCAGGTGCCCCTCAACCTTTTTTAAAGGTATAAAAGCATGTAGACTTTATTTTCCACTCAATAGAAAATTTGAAGCTGGGGGCGCCTAGGTGGCTCAGTTGGTTAAGCGACTGCCTTCGGCTCAGGTCATGATCCTGGAGTCCCGGGATCGAGTCCCGCATCAGGCTCCCTGCTCGGCAGGGAGCCTGCTTCTCCCTCTGACCCTCCCCCCCTCTCATGTGCTCTCTCTGTCTCAAATAAATAAATAAAATCTTTAAAAAAAAAAAAGAAAGAAAATTTGAAGCTGAACAAACTGTAATTTCTCAGCTACCTTCCTTGGCTCCTCAACCATTTTCTATCACTTGACTTTGAAAGATTGAAACTTAATTAGATAAGAACTGAATCATTCATCAGGTTGTATTTTGACCACTCCTGGTCATTTTTTCCATCTTAAAGCAGGTTATTTTTAAGAAGGTGAGTTGTTTTACCGTGTGAATGCCATTAGTAGAGCTCCAGCAAGAAACTGGACTAAAAGGGTGTGCTTAGGATGTATTCTACTCCAAAAGCACTTTAAAAATTTGAAGTTGGAAAATTGATTCAATATGTGGAACATATAAATATCTATTCTAAAAATCACATGCACATTTACTTTTAATAGAGATTATTTTTTTGTTCACAAACTTGTATAAAAACATAAGGTTCATTTGGGGAAACACTGACAAAAGATAGATAGATATATATTGATATATATTGATAAATATGTATTGATTGAGATTAATAACTTACAAAGGTATATAATATATTTTTTTTCACACTAAAACCTCCACATTAGTCTCTTGATATAGTGTTTCAGTTGTGGGGAGAGGTTAGTATTGGCTCTTTATTACTTTTTAAAGAATAATAGTAACTACATGTACTCAGTGCAGGCACCATGTTAACTTGTGATGTTCAATCATATCTAGTTCACTCTTCATTTTTTTCCCAGAGGTTTTAGTGTTTTAACCTGTTTGTATAAAACTTCATCCATCAATCTTTTTATCTTTATAGAAAATTTATATCATTATCATGGGTCTCTTGATATGCAGTAGTTCAAATTATATCCAAAATATTCCAAGGAAAATGAGACTTGAATTTTTGTACAAACAAAAAGTATCTTTAAATTTATGTTTATCATCAATGAAATTTACTTACATATACTACAAGTTGGAAATTTTGGATTGAGAAAGTTACTAGCCTGTTTGCATCAAGGGTCTTCTACTCCTTCCATTTCTCAATACTGTTAGTTTCTGAAAATGGTACCCAATTATTCTGTATTTCAAGAAATTTCTTTGCTCTTGGATATCTAGTACCTAGAACTTAATAAATCTAATGAACAAGTCTACCTAGGCTGAGAAAACTTAGGGAAAACAGATTAAAAGTTATAAAGCATATTTAGCACAGGTCAAAGCTTGGTATTTACCAAAGGTTAGAGTTGGTGATGTGGTTTCATATTGATTTACTTTTTACTGATAAAGTATGATACCTTCCTTTACTTATCAGTCAAACCCAGTTGTGTGAAAGAGGAAATATTATAGGCATTTTAAAAAGCAAAGGACTTAATACAGGAAATTGGATGTTTACAATATCATTGGAAGGGCTGAAGGAATGGGAGTCACAAACCAACTAGATGGAAGGGAGAAAGGGTAGTTTATGAGAACCAACCACATTATTTTCCATACTCCCTCAGTCAGTCATTCCGATCTTCAGATAGGCATGATACCCCACATGAAATAAAATAGCATATCTAAAGCAATGAGAATTTAGTCTAAAAAATAATAAACCCTTTAAAAAATTAATTTTCTAATAATGATACTAGTTAAATATCCTCTCTAAAGATACTTTCCTAAAAATGTTTTCCCCCAGGTTTAATGGGACATCAGGTTTATCACCGATTTGGAAATTACTATGAAGAGATAATATGTCCTTTTCTATCCTTATTAAAGTCTCCTTAATACCAAATTTGGAGGCAGATAAGGGTTGGTCCCTAAAATACAGTATAGTAGAAAGAATACGGGAATATGGTTTTTATATGGATTTTTAAATATGGATTTTTGAGAAGCATGAGCTGTAATCCTGGCTTCAAAAATCAAAAACTATGAGATTTTCTACAGGTTACTTATCTTGCTGGACCTTTGTTTTCTTATTTTTCTTAAAAAGTAATTAAAATACTTCATAGGGTTGTTTTGAGAAGCCAATTAGACTATGTGTCCCAACATCAGTAAATGGTAGTATTGACTGAATGTTCTGTACATCACAGATATTATGTTAATACTTCTGCCTTCTTTTGTCTATCTAAGATACTTCGGAGATTAGCAAATTACCAAACTCATTGTGGTAGAAAAGAGGTTGTGATGACTGCCATAAGATATGCAGAGAGGTGAAAGATACAATTTGGTATGAGAAAATACAGGAAATGACTTGGTTCTTTTTATTATTGTGATAAAAAAACACATAACATAAAATGTACCATCTTAACCATTTTTAAGTGTACAGTGAAGCAGTGAAGGTTGGTGCATGAATATTTATGATTGTTATATCTTCTTGGTGAATTGGTCTTTTTATTACATCATGTCCTTTGTTTCTT
This sequence comes from Mirounga leonina, assembly GCF_011800145.1. Lineage (NCBI taxonomy): Eukaryota > Metazoa > Chordata > Mammalia > Carnivora > Phocidae > Mirounga > Mirounga leonina. The sequence continues at coordinate 58,057,802 of NW_023270454.1, forward strand.
ACGATAGGTTTTGATTTAAAGTCTGTTCTGGCTGAGATTAGCATAGCCACTGCTGCTCTTTCAGCTACTATTTGCATAGAATATCTTTTTCCACCTTTTCACTTTCAGCTTATGTGTCCATGGATGTAAAGTATCTCTTATGGGTAGTTGGATCCTATTTTTTTCAATCCATTCAACCAACCTATGTCTTTTGACTGGGGAGTTTAATCACTTTTCATTTCAAATAATTAATGATAGGAAAGGAGTACTAACATTTTGTTCATTTTTTTTCTTTATGTCTTGCTTTTTTGTCACTCTTTTTCTCTCCTACTGCCTTTCTTTGTGTTTTGTTTTTATAGTGATGCGCATTGATTCCCTTCCCATTTCCTTATGTGCATATTCTGTAGCTGTTTTCTTTATCGTTATCATTGTGGTTATTATATGAAACATCTTAAATTATAGTATCCTATTTTAAACTGATAGCAAATTAATTTTAATCTCATACAAAAACTACTCCTTTACAGCTCCACCCTCCACTCTATGTTAATGATGACACATTCCAACTTCATATATATATATATTATTTATATATATTATATACCTATTAACATAGGATTTTTTAAATGTTTTTATCATTTGACTTCTATGCACCATAATTGCAATGGTGCAGGTTACTATGAAACCTACTGCCTTCAGAGATGGATAGTATTTTGTTTTTTTTGTTTTTGTTGATCCAGATTCTTGTCATTTCCTTCTGGAGTTAATTGGAACTAACTGCTCTCTTTATCAATTACTTCCAATCTATCTTAGGCATGGCTGCCAGAGTGCTCTTTCTGCAATATGATTCTGGTTATTTTACCCATTTGAAATATATTAATTTCCACAACATTTTCTTCAACACGTCCCAAGAATTTGACAAAAAGGACTACCACTCCTTCTTTGTTATGCCCCCTTGCCTGTGGTCTTAGTGAATTTCTCAGTTTCTCCAGCATGATCTTGTTCATGCCGCTCCAAAGTCCACCCACTTCTTCTTTGTGGAGGAAGCCAAGCTCCTTTCTGCAGTGAGGTCTTTTCACTTGATGTTCCCTGCACTCCTCTTGCTTTTCCCATGGTCATTCTCGTCCTGCAGGTCTCAGGGCAGAATTTTCACTTTCAGGGACTTGTCAGACCTAAGGTTGTCAGATATAGCAAATAAAAATACAGAACATGCAGTTAAGTTTGAATTTCAGAGAAGCCAGATGGCTCATATTTGGTGTTTTGCCTAAGTCTTCCATCCCCCCAGGCCCACCTCACCTCAGTCTAGGTTTTGTCCATTTGTGTCCATTATGTGCAGACTTAATTCTCCTTCTATTTAAAAATAAATTCCAGAACACTTCCCTTTATGACTAGATGTGCTTCATTAATAGTAACAATAATTACTCAAATGTAATTTATTGGGATCTTTAACATTTAATAATTTTAAATAATAATATTTAATATTTAATTATGGTGGTTAAAATAAACCAACTAATAGCAAACCACAATTCTTATAATTTTATATGTCTTATAAAATACATAATTTATAACATGATTTTTCTGAGTGGAAATTCTATTCATCTTCCCATAATAATTGCTTTGTGAAAGACCTTCTTAATGCATACATCACACTGCATTAAAAGTTCCATTTTTGTCTTTTTTACCAGTACATAAAGATTCTTTTTTTTCCTTTTTTCTGTACATAATACCTGGCTTAGAGTTGGTTTCTCAATAAATGAGCTCAATTTCACTACTCTATTTTAATAGTCTGACACCATAAGTAAAAGGGATGAATGAGAGGATAGTAGTGGGAATAGCAAAGAAAATATAATTGTGAGAAAAATTGCAAATGAAACAAACTAGGATAAGGTAGAGAAAGATTTATAAAGGTCAGAAAGTTGCTAATAAACTTTGTTATAAGATAGTTCATTGTAATAAAGGAAAAGTTAATATGGATTTATAATTAATTACACAAACATTTTAGAAGCCTATTTAATGATATGGTAAAAAATAATGATGTAGGTAATATTTCTTATATGTTTTAAGTGAAACTAAGGCATTTATAAAACAATATATTCAGTATAGAGATAGACCAGATGCATCTATAGGATATACATGAAAATATCTCAGGCAAGTGAAATTTCAGGAGTTTTTTTATAGACTTTTTCATTAGCCATATTTTATAAATTTTATGTTCTATAATGAAATGTATATTGGTTTTGGGGTTTTTTTTTGCATGCACATTTCATTTTGACACTGTTTAAAAAATTCTGACAAATCAGAAAATGGGGGTGTAGGAGTGATGGTGATGCAAAAGGGGGATGCCATGGGATAGGAGTTGGGGGCTGCCAGGGTAGGTGGCAGTAGTGTCTCCTTCACCCCATGCCTGCTGTCATCTCCTGAACAGAGTGTCACATTCCAAAATGGATGGGTGAGTCCTCTACCATGTCTGTGCAAATCAAAGCGATCCTGCATATCACTGAGGATCTTGGTATCATTTTCATCTTACATAAATATGATGGCCAAGCCCTTGGTGCCAAACCGGCCTGCTCAGGCCACCTAATGCAGGTAGGTGTTCAAATCCTCAGGCATGCGGTAGTTGAAGGCAATGTTCACCCACTCAATGTCATGCCTCGACCTAATAGATTGGTAGCCACAAGAATTCATCATTGAAAATCTTGAAATGTATGTTGTTTTATAAGAAGAACAATTAATGTCATTTTAAAAAATGAATCTGAGCTATCAATCCTTGCCAGCACAAAAGATGATAGGACTCCCAAAAGAAAAAGAGAAGTCAAGAGAAGGTACTGATGTAAGTGGAAAGATAATGCATTCTTATGTTTGTTTTTTATTTCCCTTTCTATTGTGGAATATTTTTAGCATATAGAAATAGAAATAATTTTATCATATGACTACCCATGAGAAAGTTTTAGTTTTTTAAAAATAAACTTAAATTATACATGTGCAACAGCAATTTAGACCTTAAGAGAGAAGAAAGAAAGAAAGAAAGAAAGAAAGAAAGAAAGAAAGAAAGAAAGAAAGAAAGAAAGAAAGAAAGAAAAAGAAAGAAAGAAAGAAAGAAAGAAAGAAAGAAAGAAAGAAAGAAA